>NC_062226.1:52399716-52722573 GCF_902686445.1 Sciurus carolinensis | reverse complement strand
TGGAGGCTTTGCATCTAATACAGGCCAGAAAGGACAGTGGCCCAGAGCAAGGCAGTAGCATGCAGGTGGGAAGAAATATTCACACTGTCAGATGTACTTGGAAAGCAGAATCAACAAGAGCAGATGTTGTGAGCTGGATGTGAGGTGTGTCAGCCACAGAAGACTTAAGGGCTTTGTCCTGAGCAGCTATGTGACTGGCATTGCCATTGACTTGGAGGGAGAGAGGATAGGAGAGAAACATTTTTTTTTTTAAGGAAATCAGAAATTCTGTTTTTAGATATGTTAAGTTTAAAGTGACTATTGGTCACCTAAGACCCAAGTTGGCAGAGATCATTTTCATTACAGAGAAAAGCAAGCATCAGATGAAGTCCAGACTGAAGGAAGAGACTAAGAACGGGTCTGTCAAATACAGAAGGGAAGCCTGCAAGCATCTTCCAGTTGCAGTCAAAGTTTGGAGGAAGAGGAGAGTAATCTTAAGTGAAAGATGTTGACCAGTGGCTGGAATTCTGTTGCTGCGCTTGATACAAAGCAGTTTCTGATGCCAAGGTCAGTTTCATCCAGAGCCATCACATAATCTTAAATGTCCTCAAAAGTTAGGCTAAGATCCCCCTAATCCTGCCTCTTTGAATTTCAAGACTATGATAACTATGTTTTCTACCTTCTTATTTATCGGCATAAAAATAAAGTGGATATTATCAATCAGTAAGATGAGAAATTGTACACTCTGATACAGCAGAATATTAAAATGCAACCTTAAGTAATTGTTAACTGGGTTACTTTGTCCAACTGATTTAAATATACCTTTAAAGACTTTTAAATGATTTTATACACCAAAGATGGTTATAGTTGATTAGAATGCTGCTTATGACAGTTTCTATAAAAAGTTGGGCACTGACCCATAATAAGGGGTGACGGTGTAGTGTTTTAATTTTTCATATGTCTTAACTTTACCTTTTTTACTTGTTTTCAAGTGCTTTGAAAACAGTGAATATTTTTCATTTTTATGTTTTCCATATTTAGGACATAAGATTTTGATGACTAACAATTGCTGATTGCTTGTAATTTTAAGAAAATGCCAATGTTGACCCATTGCATAACTCTATAATCAACTTTGTTTTTGTAAAGCCATTTCCCAATCATAATTCTCATGGGTTTGAATTAATTTTGTTATTAGATATTTAATTCTTGCTTTGCTTGACTTGGGCTAGATAGCCACTTTATTGTATTAACTTTTCCTTTTTGCTTTTTCTTTCTCACTTATCACACACTGTAATTTCAATCATGATCTTATCTTCATTCCCTCCCTGAATACTTTTTAAAAAATGCTGTCATCTAGAAATTTTTCATGCTTATTTTCATCTGGAAGTATTATCTGCTGGAAAATTTTACCAAAATTTATTTAGGAATGATTTGTTTTATAGATAAACATAAACTTTCCATTTTAAAGCAATTAAGTTTTGTGCATGAATACTTCTAGAATTAATGAACTATAGGTTGGAAATACCCATGTATTTAGCTAGCTTTTAATGGGGAAATTCTGGATCATTGAAGGTGGAATAATATGAAAGGTGTAGGTTCTATAAGTCAGCCTGAATTCTCATTAATTTTTAAAGTTTTTAATAGATCTCTTCATGAAACATACTTTCTTGTTAATAGATCTAGAGTGGTGTGGTTATATAGTTTTGGATTTGCATTTTATCACAAAAAATTTAAAATGGATGTGTTTGAATTAGGATATAGAAAGTTACACAGCAATTTAATAGAGATGGGGTACAGATGAGATAATGGATATTTAGGCAATTTTCATGATGATATTTTCTTGATTTTTCTGTAAAAAGAAGAAATACGATATATTTTACCTTTACCTAAAAGTAACAAAGAAATTTGTGTCAGTGTTGTATTTCAACTACTAAAAATTCTTAGTCTTTTGCAATGAGAACTTGCAAAATTTATAAGTCGTGGTCAGTTGCTTGTCTGTTTTTCAGAGTGGAATACAGGATGATTGGCCAAGTAGGAGGAATTCAGTGACAATAATTCATCCATACCTGGTATCTTTGGGGCTTTTAATTTATATAAAGCAGCTCTAGACGCATCATACTTCCTGATATTAAAACATATTACAGATATTACTATAACAATAGTAATGATACAGTAATTAAAATAATATATACTGTCATAAAAATAGACATATAGATCAATGGAACAGAACAGAGAGCTGAGAAATAAGTCCACACATAGGTGGTCAACTGATTTTTTTTGACAAGGGCACCTAGAGTATACAATGGGAAAAGGATAGTCTCTTCAACAAAGCATGCTGGGAAAAGTGGATATCCATTTGCTTCAAAATCAAACATGAGTGATTTGGGAAATTATTTGCTGCTTTTGATCCATTTACTAGTTTTTTTTCTTACTGTGGATAATTGAGAAATGACTCTTATGGCACAGGATTTTTGGAATAATCGCCTATACCTGACATTTACACTTTGGATTTTCCCAGTCTTTCTTCCCTAATGCTAATGATTCAAAAGGCTTCTACTAAGGAATTTTTTATTTGCTCCAGAATCCCCCAGTTTCGCCTCCCACCAAGATAGTCTGGTTAGGATACTTTGGGGCCACCAGCAGAATAGAAAGTTGCCAAAATAAATGTTTTCCATCAAGATTTCACACTTGCACTTAATGAAATAGACATTTTCCAAACTGTTTCTTTAGAGCTAAGTTTTTCTTTAAGATTTGTAATGAAAATATTTCATGACCTGTTGACATATTCATATGGTGATTTTCAAAAGGCAGATTTCGTTTACAAAATGGACTTGGCAACAAGTAGGAATATCTGGGAAGTTGAACAAGGCTGTTGACAGGGAAAATTAGGACTGAATCATAACTGACATTGTTTTGCAGCTGTGCCATTTTTAAGACTGACCAATGGGACAGGGTTTATGGAGCCCTCAAGGTAATAATGCTGAGACTGGCAGCTAATGACCATTCATAATGGAAATGCATAGGTAGCAGCTGACAAGTACAGAATATACGTTCCTGTAACCAATTTTTCTTGGTAGGGCCAAAGAAGAAATGATGACATTTAGAATAAAGATAGTAAAGAAATTTGTAGTGCTTTTCAAAGGAGCAGATAAAAACAGTGAAAAAAAAATTCTTTGTATTTTCTGCCTTATATTTTATCTTCTGTTATCTCATTTGGGTAGCACATTGGCTGCTGAAGTGAGTGGCTAATAGACTTCTAATTTAAATTTTCAGATGCAGTGAAGTTTTGGGTATAATAGATGCTGTTTGTCTTTCCTCCAGTAGTTAAAGATTAACAAGAACCAATCAAATTAAGATGGCATAAGGCAGCATTGGAAATAGTTTTAAACATTAACCAGTTTCAACTCTTCTTTTAAGTTCCTGAAGTTTATATTAGATCTATTACCATTTTTTCAAGTTTCCATTCCTTGTATCAATAGGCTATTAGGATATAAGAAAAATATAAATATTACTATTAGAGTTCCTTCATGACAAATATAACTATAAAAATCTAATTATATCCTTAGAATCTGAGAAATAGGTACTCCTGAAGTTTTTAGCCATCTCTGGGAATGTTATTAAAGGACTTCATGAAAAGTGTAGTATTTGTACTTTGGCCTTGGGAAAATAATGAATCACTTTTCAGTGTAGAAAAGATCAGAGAGTGCTTCCTGGAGGAGGTGATACATGAACCAAGCTATAAAGAGGGATCAGGGTTGGATGAGGATAGGGCTCATTAGGGGAAGAACATGGGGAAGTCATTGTGCAATGGGGCAACTACAAGAGAAAAGGACAGAGGGTGTGATTATAAGCTGTCCAGGGAATTCGTGAAGGTAAAAGGGTCTTAGGTGGAATTCTAGGTTTTGAAGTTGATGCATTCTTTTATTTGTCAGACACTGGAGAAGGTCATTTTGATTAGGTAATGTACCCAGGATAGATTTCAGAAGTTAGAAACTAAGTTAACATGATTGATTACCCATTAAATGCCACTTGCTGTCACAAAAATTTTATGCATATTTTCAACTCCTACAGGAACTTATCTCCATCTTTCAGATGAACAGATTAAGTCCCAGAGAGAGTGGATTACTTTTATGTGATAATGTTAGTTAGTGGTGACAGGCTGAGACTCACCTGCTTTGACTGACTGTGTCTCTACATCCCTGATCACACATCATATGCACTACCACTGTGGACCACTTAGTTATGTGCCTAGTAGTATAGTGCTCTGTCCTCTTCCTTTCTCCCCCACCCCTACCCCATGCCCTTTGCTTATGCATTTTGGATCATTACCGTCTAGTGGGTGGAATAGCTTGCATATGGCATTTGTGTGGTGATTCTTCCTTCTGAATACTTTCTGATTTTCTTAGAGGTCTCTGTCTCATCTCATAAGGTTGAATCAAATGCTCCTTATGTCTAAATAGAACTAGAGTTGCCTCTTAAAATACAAAAAATAGATAGAAAAATATTTCTTTTCTTTTTTTTTTTTTAACCTGCTTTCCTCCATCCTCTCTATGCAGCTCACATGTTCAGTCCTAGGACCTTACTACTAAAAGGGTGGTTCATGGACACAGCTCACAGTGACATCTGACAGCTGGTTGGAATTGCAGATTATCAGATCACACCTGACCTTCTGAATCACAGTCTGATTTTAACTGGGTCTCCAGGAGGAATCATGTACACACTCAAGACTCAGCACATCTTCAGAATAGGAGTCGGCAGCCAGTAGAGCGTACATAGATACATGTGTTTGAACTAATGAATTTAAAAATTGGCCAAGGGAGAGCCTTATCAGTTTGATGAGAGCTTAGTAGTTTGACTTTCTTTGTACTGGTATGACAATTTTTATATTTCAGACGTTTCTATAGATCTTTTTACCCCAGTCCTGGAATCAGACATCCCCCACCAAAAAAAAAAAAAAAAATCATTTTCTTTTAGTGGAGAATGGTATTTTAGACCCCAATTTGAGAGCTATAGGTGACTATTGTTGCTGGACTGGACCTTGTTTTGAGGTCTCCTAAGTAGAGATTAGGAGCTTACTCTGATACTTTCAATCATGATTCAGGACCACAACCCTTTTTGTTTAATATTATAACTATATCTCCCTCCTTCCTTTCTTTCTGGTTCTCATTCCACCAATTTGGGGTGTCCTACAGTCACTCAATTAAGTTGTCCCATGTTACGCATACAAAAGTCTCAGTAACAATACTAGTACCACCAACACCAGTATATCAGCTAATAATTAAAGGTCTTGCACATGCACTCTGTGTATTCAGTGAACGGTGATTACATTGATTGAGTACTTGGTAATTACTTACTATACTCTCTTCTTTTTACCTATTTAGTCTTATTTCTACCAATAAGTACATATTTAGAGTTCTCCACTGACCCCTCACTGTTTTTTGTTTTTGTTTTTGTTTTAACATTTCTCATCACCAGTGTTGTCCAGTAGAACTCTCAGCAGTGATGAAAATGTTCTGTATCTGTGCTGCCCAAAGTGGTAGCCACTGACCCAAGTGGCTGTTGAGTATTTGGAGAGAGGCTAATGCAACTGGGGATCTACACTTTTAACTTTAATTCACTTAAATTTAAACAGGTGCATGTAGCTAGTTGCTGTATGTACCACAGCACACCTCAAGTCACTTTGGTTATGTGAAGCATGTTGCCCGGGGAGTTCTAAGGTTTTTTGAAGATCACATTTTTCTGAAGTATACTTTACATAAAATACACATATTAAGAATTCACTTCAAAGGGTTTTGACATCATATCATCCCTGCCCAAATCAAGATTAGAACATTTTAATTACCCCTGAAATTCCCCAAGTGCCCCTTCCAAGTTAATTCTTCCTTATTCCTGCACCAGATGACCATCTAATTTCATTCGCTCCTTTTGTACATCAGTTTCTTTACCTTAGCACATTTTAAATCAACTTTGTTGAGGTATAATGTACAGAGAGTAAAAGAGTGTGTGTGTGTGTGTGTGTGTGTGTGTGCGCGCACGCACATGCCCTAAGGTTTGAACCCAGGGCCTCATGCATGCTGAGCATGTGCATTTTAAGTATAATTTTGATGAGTTTTGACAAATGTTTCCACCTGTGTGTCAGATATACTATCAAGATAGACGGCATTTCTATCACTAAAATACATTCCCTTTGTCTACCTTCCCGGTCAGTGACCCATCCCCCCCAAAGCAAACCCTGATCTGCTGTGTCACTCTGAATTAGATATGTCTTCTCTTGAGTTTTATACAAAAGCAACCATGTATTATGTACTCCTCTGGCTATGCTTCTTTAGTGTAATAATTTGAACATTTATCAGTTTTGCTGTGTAGCATTTCATTGTAGGCAAATGTCACAATTTGCGGATCCGTCCATCTGTTGCTATATATTTGTGTTGTTCTAGTTTTGGGCTGTTAAGAGTAACACTACTAGGGACATTAGTACACAATACTTTGCCATATATTTTCATTTTTCCTGGGAAAATATGAATAGAATTGTGGGGTCATATGATAACTGTATGTTTAAGTTAACTTTCAGAGTATTTTGAAAAATGATTACATTTTTACCAGAAATATATAAAAGTGTAGTTGCCCCACATCCTTGTTAATACTTTATATGGTGAATCTTTCAAAGTTTCAATCTGATGAGTGTGTAGCGGTCTCTCTTTATGGTTTAGTTGGTATTTTCCTGATTAATGATGCTGAGTATCTTTGTGCATGAGTGTGTGCCACTCATATATCTTTTTTTGGATCTTACAAGATTTTAAAATTTCATTTTTATCTCCCTATTACAAGTCATAAGAGTTTTTTACATATTCTAGATGAGAGTTCTTAATCAAATATATCTATATTTGTCTCATTTATCAATTTTTTTAATATTGTTCGTGTGTGTGTGTGTGTGTGTGCGTGCATGTGTGCACATGCACTCTGAGAAATTTTTGCATACTTCCAAGGTGGTTAAGATTTTCTTCTATGCTTTTTGCAAAATTTGGCTTTTAGATTTGGGTTTGTGATTCATGTTGAGTTTTTATATAAGGTGGAGGTCTAGGTTTATTTTGGCTCCAGATCGAAGTCCAGGTTTTATAGCAATATTTGTTAAAAAGATGATTCAATCCCCCTGTTCCATAGAATCACATTAATGCCTTTGTCAAAAAGTAATTGTGTGAGCTGGGTGTGGTAGCCTACTCTTGTAATTCAGCTACTGGGCAGCCTGAGACAGGAGGATCTCAAGTTCAAGACCACATCAGGGACTTAGACCCTTTCTAAAAATTTAAAAAGAGGAGCTGTGGATATAGCTTAGTGGTAACATGTCCTTGAATTCAATCCCCACTACCACCAAAAAAAAATTAAAAAGTGTGGGTGTTTTCTGAAAATCTATTTTGTTTTATTTATTGGTATGTTTATTGTCACACTTAATTAACTAATAAAACTCTAGTCAGTTTTGAAAACGGGTGGTAAAAGTCCTCCAATTTTGTTCTTTGCCAAGATTGTTTTGACTATTTTAAGTCCTTTGCATTTCCACATGATGTTTAGAAATAGTTTGTTAATATAAGTGTAAGTTCTGTTGATATAATAATTTAAAGGGAAAGGAAATTTTAACAATTTTGGGTCTTCCAGTTCATGAACATGATATATCTTTAATTTAGATCTTTAATTTCTCTTAGTATTGTTTTGTATTTTCAGGGTAGAACATTTGGATAATAAGTTATGTTAAGTTTATTCCAGATTACTTATCTTTTTTATATTCTTGTGATAGTATCTTTTAAATTTTATTTTCCAAATATTGTTGCTAGTCCAGAAGCATGTAATTGATTGGTGAATGTTGACCTTATATTACATAACCTTGCCAAATTAACTTTATTTTGTTCAATCTTTGGTTGTTATTATGCTGATAACCACCTCTTTTCCTATGACTAAGCCTTGTATTTCTGTATTTCTTTCCCTACTGCACTGGTTAGAATCTGAAGAGTTCAATGGTGAATACTAGGGACAGAGAAGATATTCTTGTCTTGTTGTTGATCTGAGAGGAAAGTAGTATTTCATTATGTATGATATTAGTTCTGAGGTTTTTTGTTTGTAGATTGATGAGGGTAAGGAAATTTTCATCTATTCCTAGTTCACTGAGATTTTTTTAGGCATCAATGTGGAATTTTATTACACTTCCCCCTGTAACTATTGAGGGTATTCTTGGTATTCATTTTTCTCAAGAATATGATTAATTACTCTAATTGGTTATGCATTCCTGAGACAAATTCTATTTGATCATGATGTATTTTCTCTTTTATATACAGCTTAATTCTACTTGCTAATTTTAAGGAGTTTTGCACTTAAGTTTATGAGAGAGATTGGGGTATAAATTTCATTTTATTTAGTAGTCTCAAGTATTGGTGAGAAGGTTTTGCAATACTTACAAAACAGTTGGGATACATATTTTCCTCCTCTGTTATCTGGAAGAATTAATATAAAACTCTAATGTTGAATTAAATTCACAAGTGAAACCATATGTACCTAGATATTTTTTCCTGGAAACTCTTTGATTATGAATTCAATTTCTTTAGTAGGCAGAAGCATGTTGATCCTTTCTATGTATTTTGCATTTTATCTCTCCTTTTTCTTGATTAATCTTCCTTGGATTCATTAATTTTGTTAGTATTTTCAAATAATACACTTGTGGTTTTATTTGTTCATTTGTTTAAAATTATGAGTTTGTATTAAGATATGAAGATCACATGAGCTTGAAACATATCAAATATACCATCATTTGTTGATAAGCCCAATGGTTTTATGTGGATTAAAGTTTGGTTCAAATTAACCAAAGTAAAAACCTAGAGAAGAACATTTCTGTTACCTCCACTTTTTTTTAACAGTTTATCTTTGCTAAACATATCTAAACTATATATTTTTAAATCCAGGAAAGTGTTGCTGTATACTTTATACTGTAATAAACCTGTGTACAAACAAGTATCGCTTTCATGCTTCAGGAAAAATGTCCCAATAGCACAAACACCCTACCTGCAAAGGATCCATCTTGGTGAAGTTAACCATTGTCTGTCTATAACCACATCAGAATCTCCCAATTAAATTGGTATTCAAGTGACTTACAGTTTCCCTATATAAAGAATTTCTGTTAATGTCAATGTACTAATGTTAATGGTGACAAATTTCTTCTTAACTTTTGTTGAACTCAGAGCAATTCAAATTATTTCTAGCTCTGTTAATTATTTCATAGATTTTGTTTTTAAATTTTTTATTCTAATTATACATGATAATAGAATATATTTTGAAATATTATACATATATGGAGTATAACTCCTCATTCTTCTGGTTGTTCATGATGTAGAATTGCATTGGTCATGTAATCATATATGTACGTAGGATAGTATTTATTCATTTTTAATAGCACTGGGAATCAAATCCAAGGCCTCAAGCATGCTAGGCAAGCACTCTACTACTTTGCTATATTCCTTGCCAACATTGAGTTCTATTATCTATTATTTTTTTCATTCTCACTGTGGTTTTAATTAGCTCTTTAAATTTGCTTTCTATCTTTTTAAGGTAGAATTTAAAAACTGAGCATGGATATTATTAATTTTAAACCTTTTTTCTCCCTAAGTATTTAAAGCAATGTTTTTTCCAAAGCATTACTTCAGCTATGTTACATAAATTTTGATATTTTCATTTTCCATTAGTTTGAAATATTTTGAAATTTCCCTTGTGAATTCTTCTTTCACTCATAGTAGACATGTTTTCATTTTCAGACATTTGGGCATTTTTCTAGTCATCTTATTTTTATTGATTTCTAATTATTTTGTGATCAAAGAATACATTGACTCATTTTTAAAACTCAGCATATTGTCTTTGTCTACACTCTAGGGTATACCTCATATAGTCTCTCTCTGCAAGCTCATAATAGGCCTTAGCCCAGAACTCGAGGGGGAAACCTTCCCACTTCCACAGTCTGAGTACCTCCTTTGTGCTTCTCTCTCCCTCTGAGGTCTCACCATGAGGACTTCCAGCAGCTCACCTGGAAATTTGGATCCATGAATTCTCATCTCAATAGCACCAGAGTGCTCAGTTGAGACTCTTGCTCACTAACCACAGAAAGGAAATTGACAAATGTCCCTATCTGAATATCCAGGCTAATTGTTCTGGAGTTAATGAGTTTCTGTTAATGTTTGAAGAGAGTTGCCTTATATATTTTGTTGAGTTTTATCATTTATGGCTGGAGCACTAATATGTTTGTTCTACCATATGTGCAAGCAGAAGTCCATTCCATGAATTCTTGCATGTTGGTAACAGTTTTTGTTGTTGTTGTTTTGGGGTGTGTGTGTGTGTGTATCCTTTGTATTGGAAGTCAGTTTTGCTAAATATAAAATCTTTGGTTCACATTTTTTTCCTTTAGTATTTAAATATGTCTCTTCCTTTTCTTTTGGCATAATTTGTCTTTCTTTTTATTTTTTTTAATTTTTATTTATTTTTTTTGTGATGCTGGGGATTGAACTCAGGGCCTTGTGCTTGCAAGGCAATCACTCTACCAACTGAGCTATATCCCCAGCCCCATAATTTGTTTTTCTTAAAAAAAAATTCTGGTGATTACTTAATTATCTTTCCCATGTAAGTCACTGACTGTTTTTGCTTTGATGTCAAGTGAACTTTTTTCTTTTAATGTAAAATCCAGAAATTTTGCTAGAATGTATCTTGGTTTTGGTCACTTGGATGGTTGATGATCTCAGATATAGGTGTGTTCATTCAATGTAAAGCTTTCTTTTGTCCCTTTAAATATTAGAGGAGTTTTTGTAAAATGATTTTCACAACTTTTTTCTATTCTTTTGTTTGGATTTTGTCTCCAATATTTCTCACTTTTTCTTGAATCACTCTTCTCCTTTTTAATTTTTAAAGCCTCCTTTTTACCTTCTACTTATATTAAGGATTGTGATCGTGTTTGTATTCCCTCTATTTTCATTTCTGATATAATTTTTTCTTACATTTATAATTCTTTTCTGGGTATAATCATTTGATTTCTGGATTTTTAAAAGCTAATGTATTTTTAAATGTATTTTAATATTTTCTAAACAGTTTAAACCTTTCTTTTTTAAATAGATTGTTACAGTTTTAAGCTGTTCCATGGCTATGTCTACCAGGCTTTTAAAACTTTATTTCCCTACTTTTGTCTCTAGGTATATCATTGGGCAACTTTATCCCTTTTTGTTTTTAGAAAACTTTACATGGGAATTGACCTCATTACTTTTTGTTACTCATTTTGATATAAAATTGTTTTCCCTGAACTTTTAGAAGAATCCTGGCATCAGGGTAGTTTTCTAGATTCATAGGAGTTTATCTTTTGCATTTACTTAGGGAAGCTTGCTTTCTGAAATTTCCTCTTTTATTTATTTATTTATTTTTTTTCCTTTTCTTTGCTCAATGTTGATTCCATTCCCAGTAGTTTCTTTTCAGTGTACAGCTCTGACCTGGAAGAGTTCTGTTTAGTTTGAGTGATTCACAGGAGTCAGCCTGCCTGGTCCCATCAGACCTTACAATGGGTTCCTCATACTTTCCTTGTGTTTAACTGGCCCAAACCTTTTCAGTTTCAGCTTCTGTTATGAAGTTTTCCAGTACATACATAGCATGCCATTTTATCATTGTTGATGACTTATATTTACTTACTTATAGTTTTGATTCATTGAAATATCCTACTATCTAATTTTCTTGTACATATTATCTATGGGATTTCTTTTTCTCCTTCCTTTGCTCTCTAGTCTAGGTGTATTTTCTCTTTAATACCACCATAGTTTCCACCAACTTTCTAGAAGTCCTCCATAGTATTCTTATGAAAAAAAAATGAACTCTAATTTAAGTCAAATGCAGATAAGTATATTAAATATGGACTATATTTCTTGAAAAGTTTGAAAGCCATCTACTCTATGTAGCACATTCCCATTAAAGTATTTGCTACCTGAACCTCTTTTGGGCTCCCATTTTGCTCTAGTAGGCGAACTGGGGAGGAGAATCACTCTGAACTTAGGTGGGAAGAAGACAGTAAAGGTAGAATATGGAGATCTAAGAGATGTCAGAGATAAGACGCAGTGAACAATTGTTATAGGTAGGAGCAAACAAAAATGTGCTAAGGTCAGAAAGAAGACATGGTTGAGAATCCAGCAGGTCAGAAAAAGAAAGGAAGAATTAACTAAACTTGCTGTTGGGTTCATAAGAGGGCTGCATCTCCTCACTGTAGGTCAGAGGATGGGGTTTCCTGTCTCATATTGGTGTTTCTTTCTTTTTTTTTTTTTAATGAGACAACTAATTCTATTATTTTTGTTTGAAATATATGAATACACCATGGTTTCAACTATTCAAGACTTAGTTGCTCATCACTTCCCACTGGATATGTACATTCTTTTTTTTTTTTTTACATAGGGCAATGATGTTTATTTTTTTTTCCCTTCCCCCCCACCCCTCCCACCCCTCTTTTCCCTCTATACAGTCCTTCTTTCCTTCATTTTTACCGCTCTCCTTATCCCTAACCCTAAACCTAACCCTAAAGCTAATGCTAACCCCTCCCACCCCCCATTATATGTCCTCATCCGCTTATCAGCGAGATCATTCATCCTTTAGTTTTTTGAGATTGGCTTATCTCACTTAGCATGATATTCTCCAATTTCGTCCATTTGCCTACAAATGCCATAATTTTATCATTCTTCATGGCGGAGTAATATTCCATTGTATATATATGCCACAGTTTCTTTATCCATTCATCAACTGAAAGGCATCTAGGTTGGTTCCACAATCTGGCTACTGTGAATTCAGCAGCAATGAACATTGATGTGGCTGTATCTCTGTAGTATGCTGATTTTAAGTCCTTTGGGTATAGGCCAAGGAGTGGGATAGCTGGGTCAAATGGTAGTTCCATTCCAAGTTTTCTGAGGAATCTCCACACTGATTTCCAGAGTGGCTGCACTAATTTGCAACCCCACCAGCAATGTATGAGTGTTACCTTTCTCACCACATCCTCGCCAACACCTGTTGTTGCTTGTATTCTTGATAATCGCCATTCTAATTGGGGTGAGATGAAATCTTAGGGTAGTTTTGATTTGCATTTCCCTTATTACTAGGGATGTTGAACATTTTTTCATATATCTGTTGATTACTTGTACATCTTCTTCTGTGAAGTGTCTGTTCATTTCCTTAGACCATTTGTTGATTGGACTATTTGTATTCTTGGTGTAGAGTTTTTTGAGTTCTTTATAGATTCTGGAAATTAGCGCTCTATCTGAGGTATGGTTGGCAAAGATATTCTCCCACTACGTAGGCTCTCTCTTCACATTTCTGATAGTTTCCTTTGCTGAGAGAAAGCTTTTTAGTTTGAATCTATCCCAGTTGTTGATTCTTGCTTTTATTTCTTGTGCTATGGGAGTCCTGCTAAGGAAGTCTGGATCCTAAGCCAACAAGTTGAAGATTTGGACCTACTTTTTCTTCTATAAGATGCAGGGTCTCTGGTCTGATTCCGAGGTCCTTGATCCATTTTGAGTTGAGTTTTGTGTAGGGTGAGAGATAGGGGTTTAGTTTCATTCTATTGCATATGGTTTTCCAGTTTTCCCAGCACCATTTGTTGAAGAGGCTATCTTTCCTCCATTGCATATTTTTGGAACCTTTGTCTAGTATGAGAAAATTGTATTTATTTGGGTTTGTGTCCATGTCCTCTATTCTGTACCATTGATCTACCTGTCTATTTTGGTACCAATACCATGCCGTTTTTGTTACTATTGCTTTGTAGTAGAGTTGAAGATCTGGTATTGCAATACCCCCTGCTTCGCTCTTGCTACTGAGGATTGCTTTAGCTATTCTAGGTTTTTTATTCTTCCAGATGAATTTCATAATTGCTTGCTCTATTTCTGCAAGGTACATCATTGGGATTTTAATTGGAATTGCATTGAATCTGTATAGCACTTTAGGTAGTATAGCCATTTTGACGATATTAATTCTGCCTATCTAGGAACATGGGAGATCTTTCCATCTTCTAAGGTTTTCTTGAATTTCTTTTATTAGTGTTCTGTAGTTCTCATTGTAGAGGTCTTTCACCTCTTTTGTGAGATTGATTCCCAAGTATTTTATTTTTTTCGATGCTATTGTGAATGGGGTAGTTTTCCTAATTTCTCTTTCTGAAGATTCATCACTTATGTATAAAAATGCTTTGGATTTATGAGCATTGATCTTGTAACCTGCTACTTTACTGAATTCACTTATGAGTTCTAAAAGTTTTCTGGTGGAATTTCCAGGTTCCTCTAAATATATAATCATGTCATCAGCGAACAGGGATAGTTTGAGTTCTTCTTTTCCTATTCGTATCCCTTTAATTTCTTTGGTTTGTCTGATTGCTCTGGCTAGAGTCTCAAGGACGATGTTGAATAGAAGCGGTCAAAGAGGGCATCCCTGCCTTGTTCCAGATTTTAGGGGGAACGCTTTCAGTTTTTCACCATTTAGAATGATATTAGCCATGGATTAGCGTAGATTGCCTTTATAATGTTAAGGAATGTTCCCACTACCCCAATTTTTTCTAGTGTTTTGAGCATGAAGGGATGCTGTATTTTATCGAACGCTTTTTCTGCATCTATTGAAATAATCATGTGATTCTTAACTATAAGTCTGTTGATATGGTGAATGACATTTATTGATTTCCGAATGTTGAACCAACCTTGCATCCCTGGGATAAAACCCACTTGATCGTGGTGCACTATCTTTTTAATATATATTTGTATGCGATTTGCTAAAATTTTGTTGAGAATTTTTGTACCAAGGTCCATTAAGGATATTGGTCTGAAATTTTCTTTCCCTAATGTTTCTCTGTCTGGTTTAGGTATCAGGGTGATATTGGCTTCATAGAATGAGTTTGGGAGGGTTCCCTGCTCTTCTATTTCATGGAATAGTTTGAGGAGTATTGGAATGAGCTCTTCTTTAAAGGTTTTGTAGAACTCGGCTGAGAACCCATCTGGTCCTGGACTTTTCTTTGTTGGTAGGCTTTTGATGACCTCTTCTATTTCATTGCTTGAAATTGGTTTATTTAAGTTGTGTATGTCCTCCTCGTTCAGTTTAGGTAATTCAAATGTCTCTAGAAATTTGTTGATGTCTTCGAGGTTTTCTGTTTTGTTGGAGTATAGATTTTCAAAATAGCTTCTAATTATGTTTTGTATTTCACTCGTGTCTGTTGTGATGTTTCCTTGTTCATTCCGAATTTTAGTAATTTGAGTTTTCTCCCTCTTTCTCTTTGTTAGTGTGGCTAAGGGTTTATCAATTTTATTTATTTTTTCAAAGAACCAACTATTTATTTTGTTAATTTTTCCAATTGTTTCTTTTGTTTCAATTTCGTTGATTTTGGCTCTGATTTTAACTATTTCCTGTCTTCTACTACTTTTGGTATTGGTCTGCTCTTCTTTTTCTAGCGCTTTGAGCTGTAGTGTTAAATCGTTTATTTGTTGATTTCTACTTCTTTTTTTGAATGCACCCCATGAAATAAATCTTCCTCTAAGTACTGCTTTCATAGTGTCCCAGAGATTTTGATATGATGTGTCTTTCTTCTCGTTTACTTCTAAGAATTTTTTTATTTCCCTCCTGATGTCTTCTGTTATCCATTCATCATATAATAGTGTATTATTTAATCTCCAGGTATTGGAGAAGTTTCTGTTTTTTATTCTGTCATTTATTTCTAATTTCAATCCATTATGATCTGATAGAGTACAAGGTAGTATCTCTATCTTCTTGTATTTGTATTTGCTAACAGTAGCTTTGTGGCATAAAATATGGTCTATTATAGAGAAGGATCCATGTGCTGCTGAGAAGAAAGTGTATTCGTTCTTTGTTGGATGGTATATTCTATATATGTCCGTTAAGTCTAAATTGTTGATTGTGTTGTTGAGATCTATAGTTTCTTTATTCAATTTTTGTTTGGACTGATCTATCCAGTGGTGAGAGAGGTGTGTTAAAATCGCCTAGTATTATTGTGTTGTGGTCTATTTGATTTCTGGAATTGAGAAGGATTTGTTTGATGTACGTGGATGAGCCAATGTTCGGGGCATAGATATTTATGATTGTTATGTCTTGCTGATTTATGCTTCCCTTAAGCAGCATGTAATGTCCTTCTTTATCCCTTCTGACTAGTTTTGGTTTGAAGTCCACATTATCTGAAATGAGGATGGATACTCCAGCTTTTTTGCTGTGTCCGTGTGCATGGTATGTTTTTCCCCATCCTTTCACCTTTAGTCTATGGGTGTCTCTTTCTATGAGATGAGTCTCTTGCAGGCAGCATATTGTTGGATTTTTCTTTTTAATCCAATCTGCCAGTCTGTGTCTTTTGATTGATGAATTCAGGCCATTGATATTCAGGGTTATTATTGTGATATGATTTGTATTCCCAGTCAATTGACTCATATTTGTTTTTGACATGATTTGGTTTCTCCTTTATTTGGCTATTCCTTTAGGCTAGCGCCTCCTGTTGCTGATTTGCATCGTTGTTTTTCATCTCTTCCTCTTGGAATATTTTGCTGAGAATGTTCTGTAATGCTGGCTTTCTTTTTGTAAATTCCTTTAGCTTTTGTTTATCATGGAAGGATCTTATTTCATCGTCAAATTTGCAGGTAAGTTTTGCTGGATATAAGATTCTTGGTTGGCATCCATTTTCTTTCAGGGCTTGGTATATGTTGTTCCAGGCCCTTCTAGCTTTTAGGGTCTGGATTGAAAAATCTGCTGATATTCTTATTGGTTTCCCTCTGAATGTAATTTGATTCTTTTCTCTCGCGGCCTTTAAAATTCTGTCTTTATTTTGTATGTTAGGTATTTTCATAATAATGTGCCTTGGTGTGGGTCTGTTGTAATTTTGTATGTTTGGAGTTCTATAAGCCTCTTGTACTTGGTTTTCCATTTCATTCTTCAGATTTGGGAAATTTTCTGATATTATTTCATTGAATAGATTGTTCATTCCTTTGGTTTGTTTCTCTAAGCCTTCCTCAATCCCAATAATTCTTAAATTTGGCCTTTTCATGATATCCCATAATTCTTGTAGATTCTGTTCATGATTTCTTACCATGTTTTCTGTTTGGCCAACTTTGCTTTCAAGATTAAATACTTTGTCTTCAATGTCTGAGGTTCTGTCTTCCAGGTGTTCTATCCTATTGGTTATGCTTTCTGTGGAGTTTTTAACTTGGTTTATTGTTTCCTTCATTTCAAGTATTTCAGTTTGTTTTTTTTTCAGTATCTCTAACTCTTTATTGAAATGATCTCTTGCTTCCCGTATTTGGTCTTTTAACTGTTGATTGGTGCAATCATTTAATGCCTGCATTTGCTCTTTCATCTCCTCCTTCAATGCCTGCATTTGCTCTTTCATCTCCTCATTAGCTTCCCTGATCGTTTTAATTACGTACATTCTGAACTCCCTTTCTGACATTTCTTCTGCTGTGCTGTCATTGGGTTTTATTGATGTAGTATCTAGGTTTGTTTGGGACATTTTCTTCCCTTGTTTTCTCATATTGGTCAGCTGTCAGTGGGACCCTGAGATATTGCAGTTTTCCGCTATTGGCTTATAGTGTCCCGGTAGATTTCCAGTGTATCACCTCCCAGCCTTCAGTAGCCTGATGTCTTGGAGGAATCTGATAAAGCAGCGCATCTGAAGAAAACTGCCCCTAACCCCCTACTGGTCCCACGGTTTGGAACTGGTTCTGTGCGGAAATGCTCTCACTGTGGGCCTGCACCGTGCAGCTGGCCGTGTGGGAGGAGCCCACTGCCGGAGTGTGGAAGGCTACCTGGGGAAGACTCTAGCTGCCCTGCCCGGCTCCGATAAGCCACCTCTATCTGGGCCTGCCACCCGGGCCGAGCTTTACCCAGTGGGCAGACTCACCTGTGGCTCTATTTCAGTCCGAGTCTCTCAATGCCTCCCCTTCTTAACTCCTGGGTTCTGGAGCGACTGGGGGTACAGTCTCCCTCTAGGCCGCCATCTTGGATCGCCTCATGTTGGTGTTTCTTCATAGTGAGAAGGTTAGTTCCATGCATTGGTAGAGAGAGGCCAGAGTTACTTGAGTAAAACTTACTATATTTAGGGCAAGGAAAGAAATTTTCATTTAGTAGCAAAATATGTGCAAGTATATTGTTTTTCTTATTGTAAACAAATGGGGTACATTTTTTCTCTGGTTGTACATGAAGTAGAGGCATACCATTTGTGTAATCATACATTTACATAAGGTAATGGTGTTTGATTCATTCTCTTATTTTTTTCCTTCCCCCCCTCCCACCCCTCTTTTCCCTCTATACTGTTCCTCCTTCCTCCATTCTTGCCTCCCTCCCACCCCACTTTATGTATCATCATCTGCTTATCAGCAAGATCATTCGCCCTTTGGTTTTTTGAGATTGGTTGCTCTCACTTAGCATGATATTCTCCAATTTCATCCATTTGCCTGCAAATGCCATAATTTTATTATTCTTTATGGCTGAGTAATAGTCCATCTGTGTGTGTGTGTGTGTGTGTGTGTGTGTGTGTGTGTGTGTATCTCACAGCTTCTTTATCCATTCATCAATTGAAGGGCATCTAGGTTGGTTCCACGATCTGGTTATTGTGAATTGAGCAGCTATGAACATTGATGTGGCTACATGATATGCTGATTGTAAGTCCTTTGGGTATAGGCCTAGGAGTGGAATAGCTGGGTCAAATGTATATTGTCCTTTGCATTATTCATTGAGTATTTCTAGGGAAGGGTGTTACTGAATATTTTCAAAACTGTCAGTTCCTTAATATACTAGAAAAATTCCTTAAAATCATGATATTCTAAATCTTTGTGATTGAAACTTGCTATCTTCTCACATGTTCAGATTTCTTAAAGTATTTTGCTTTTCTCAGGCATTTATTTCTTTTTATTTATAATTTGTGTTCAGTGATTTTTGACCCCAGTCTTTTGTCTCTCTATCTATGGTTTAAAGTGTTTATATATGTACTGTATTTGATGCAAAGTCTAAAAAATTTATTTTTGAAGACATTATTTTTCAAGTGCCTAAGATAAAGACACGGTATTTTTCCTGCATATGTCATGGTCTTCTCTTTTATATCATATATATGCATGGAAGATGGTAAATGCTTCAAAAATGTGTGCAGAATGGGAAGGGATCTTCAGTTAGTTAGTGGTCACATCTATGTGAAGGATTAGAAAGCTCCATGAAAGAGTCAAAATTGGTCAATGCCTTCAATTATGAAAAAAAATTTGACCAGTGAGATATGGGAGTCAAGAATAAGGAAAGAACAGAACAATTAATCCAACAGGAGGGACTGACTTGAAGAAAGGTACCATGAAAGAAAACATGGGCATGCTCAGGAAATATCAAGTAGATCAGTCTAGGGAGAATATGTGACATGTGTAAGGAATTTGTAGGAATTAGCTTAGAAAGCTTGTGAAGATAGATCATCAAGCATTGAATGGCAGGTAGAGGAATTTGTATTTAATCATGTGGGTAAAGAGATATTTCAAAAGTTTTCAAGTAGATTTGTATGATCAGAACTGGGAAATGAGTCCATGTGGAGGTGAGTCAGCCAAAGAAAAAAGTTCAGAGATGAAGAGTCCAGTTATGTCACCTTTGAACTTGATTATGACAAAATTGATTTTTTTTTTGCTTAACTTTGGATGACCTTGACTCTTAATAGTCTTCCTTCCTTATATATATATATATATGCAAGTGTCATTTCTGTCTTTTGTTTGAAAAGTAGACTGTTCAGTGAGAATAGTTTCTTTATATTCCTGTGCCATTTCATAGAAAGCAGAAATGCCAAAATTTTTCAGGATAAAGAGATCTTTAATGATATATAGCAAATTAGATTGTGAAAGGTCAGGAAAACACTTCTTTCATTGAAAATTAAAGACATCTGGATTTTTGTTGTAAATATGTTACATGCTTAGGACTTTAGGGATGACTTTAGGGACAATTTTCAGTAAAATGTATGACTTTTAAAGCCCATTACATGTTACATATATTTTTAAAATCAGCTTTAATATGATACTAAATTGATGTTTCCTCAAGACATGATACTCTTTTTGTAGGATTTTTGTGTCAAGAACATAGATGTAGGGGACAGGAATAGGAAATACAGTGGAATGACTCTGTCTTAACTTTCCTATGTACATATATGAATATATGAATAGACCACAGTGAATCTCTACATCATGTACAAACATAAGACTGGGATCCTAATTAGAATAAGCTGTACTCCATGTTTGTATAAGTACATCGAAGTATACTCTACTGTCATGTATAACTAAAAAGAACAAATTAAAAAATGGATGTAATTTAAGAAATAATCTAAGGTAGATTAGGTCAATGTTATGAATTTCTGAAAAATAGATATAAATCCATTAATTTGGTAATTGGGCATTACAATATTATATTTTTGATCAACAATTTTAAAGTGTGAGAATTGCGTATTTTAGACTTGCCAACTATAAAGTATCTGTCATGGTAGTTTTATATTAGCATTTGAATGCTTGATGTGAAAATAGCAGTGTTATGTGTAATGTGAGTGATTTTTTAAGGAAAATGATTAGATTGTTTGATCATGGGATCACATTTAATTTATGAGCCAAAAGGGGTGTTAGATATCTCTTAGGCCAGTATTTCTGAGTGTGTGTTCTGTGGACCTCTGTCCATTCCTGGTGGCATCATGACACACACACATATTTATTAGCATCTGGAAGGGACTAGTACCAGTTTGTCTTTATAAAACCCAGAATTTCTCAAACTTACCTGTAGTGTGTTGTACATGTACATGCACATATATAAAATAAAACCACGCAAGGGAACTAACATTTAGAGTGTGGTTTTGGAAACTAACTGTTCAATTTCTTCAGTTTTTGGAAAGCTGATGCCTAGGAGGATTTAGGGACTCTCCTGGGTCACATAGACCTTGACAGAGCTGTAGACCTTATTTCCCAATTCTGAGACCACTTTTCAGTGATCCATATGTGAGGCACCATTTCCAGAGCTGTAACTGTCTTTTCCCTTTCTTCCTGTTTACTATAAACTTCTGTCCTCTGATGAACTTTTCCAAATAAGAGGGATGAGGTCAAGGATCCATCATTTCCATTTTGATTCTTTCCTGGATCTTCCCGTTTCAAGTTACCACCTGTGCTTCCTATAACCTGCAGATGGCCATGGTCCTGCTACTGGTATTTGGATGCCTCTTGAAGAGCTGAAATGTAATCACTCATACCTGGACCATTCCATGTGGAAATCACCTGTGTCTTATGTTTTCTTTACCCTCCCTGGGCTCTTGGTCATGTTATCACATGATGCTTCAAACTAAGGGTCAACAGTAGAAAAGGAAGACAAATTAAACTTGGAAGGGTAAGTTTGAGTTTGCTCAGCAACTCTAACCCTGAAAACATTTATTTAGGGAAACAAAATCAAGGTTATATGTTTAAATTAATTAATAACCTCTGAAAGTAATCCATAAGAGAGAGTGAATAGAGAGAAGTAAATACTATGAAACACAGTTCTATTCTAAGCTCTACCCCCCTTATTTGGTGTGCAATTTGTGCAAGACACTTAACCTCCTGAATCTTGGTTATCTCACCTGTAAAACAAGTGAATTGGACTATGTGTTCTCTGAGTTCCCTTCGTAGCTCCAGTTTTCTGTGAGTCCATGATTTGTGAGTGCTAATTAGCCATGACCTGATCACTATGGGTAATCAGGACTTGGCTGTACTTGTTTAGTCTGACAGCATCCTAAAGGAATGGCCTGGAAAGAAAAGGAAAAGCCAGATCTCTGGGACTTCTCAGACCCGTACCCACCCCAAAACTAGTTCATGTTTTCATAGTCTTTCAACCTATCTCTTTCTACATATATTTAAGTTCCATATTACAAAATCAAAACCACCTTTTTGTTTGTAACAGTATTTTTAAGCACCTTATAAGTTTCTGTTTTCTTAATTTTTGGAGTATTCTGGTCTAGAAAGAAAAATATGGTACTTGAAAGAATATTACTATAATAGATAAATCACATAGCAACAAGAAAGCGAAAAGTAAACTAGCCTCATGAAGAGTGCTTTGCAGACCTTACCCTTAATGCCAAATGCAATAAAGAACACAGACTGTTTCCATGGAGAAGGTATTGTAGAAAGATACAACCTCATCAGAATGTATACATAGACATAATTCTATTTAAGTTAGCGACATCTTATACTGCATAACCATTTTTTTTCCCTTTGGGAAAACCATGCTGACAAATTAGTCAATTAATTTTCACTGTTCAGTAGAACAAAACCCACCAGCTCTCTGCACCATGTCAGGGTCCTAAAAAATTAGGATGGTTCATCACACAGATTGGCTGCAGGACAGGTTTAGTTACAGCAGTTGGATGCTTTGTTCTGTGACTATTCTGTGATATTTGTCAGGAGGTTCTTTGTTTATTCTCTGTACAGATGGTTCCTATCTTTGAACTCCTAGGGTGCTCTCATCACCTCTTTTCCTCCTTGTGAGCTTCTTGCACTGCTTGTTCAAAGCTTTCCAGTCTACCAAAAGGTAGGCTGGTGATTATAGGGAGGCACTTCTGGGTAAGTGGAAACATACTGCTCAAAGCAAGCATCTCGCTTTAGCCCCCTAGTCTTGCTCATTCTCCCAGCTTCTGAATGAAAGCAACTAACTAGGAGAGAGGGTGAGCCTCCCATGAATAGACACTTGTTTCCAGATACAATGCTACACTGGGATTACTGGCCCATGCTGTTTTGCATCAGCAGATGCTTTAAGAATGCAGTGAAAACATCTTATAAACTGAAAACCTATCATTTGTAAAGCTGCAAAGAGAGAGCTTTGTTTGCCCACACAGTTATTTCTCAATGGAACCCTCAGGCCATGGGTTTTTTTCAGGACAAGTTTCAACTTTGCTTAGCACACATTTATTGTGCTAAGGAGAAAAGACCCAAATAAGCAGGGCATACTATCCTGAATCTTGTAAAGACTGCATGTGTTTAAGGTCTGTCTGACTGGCTTTAATTAGAGCCAATTCACAATTACATATGATCAAAATGACAGAGTGTAGACAAATCAAAATGAAGTCTACATAATCTCTTCTTGACATTGCAAATGTCATCCTCATCTTTACTTATTTAGTTATTTCCAACAGCATTACCAGAATAACTAGCAAATAGCAACAATTGTACATTTGATTTTGTGTTTTGGATGAAGTTTGAACCAACAGGAAAAATGGTCTAAGTTTAGATGATAAGAATGGCCTAAGTGGCCATAATCAAAGAGACTGCATATTGCCATAATCATGTGTTAAAAGGGGGACATTTTACAAAAGTATGAACAACAAGAATAGGTTCACTACAGAAAGTTGAGTTTTTAATAAACTACTTCCAGCTACCTTGGAAATAAGATCTCATTTTTGTTCCTTGTTCTCTGCTCCCTATTCTATGTTTTGCTAACCTACACCTGATCTTTCTCATATATCTACAGAATCCCATGCCTGTCCTAAGGATACAGTGAGCTGATTAGTTATTTCTAAATTGCTGTTGAGATGTAGAAATGAATGTGATCCACATATAAGTCTATGATAATTCTCATCTTCCTTAAAATCTGAGAGCTAGATGTCTCCTAATCCAGTGGTTTTACATTGATTGACTGCATGTATATGAATTTTGTAATTTCAGGGTCCTGGTGTAGATTTAAATTATATTAGCACAAGAATGTATTTCTTCAGCCTGTGCAGAAGCATTTCCTCACATGCATGAAGCTAAAACAGAAATGCCTGGGTGGAAATATACAGTGATATACACTATTAAATGAGAATAATATTTTGTTGTGGTGTGGAACACATGGTAGTCCTTTGGGCAATAATGAGCCTAAGTTCTAGATGAATATGAAAATAATATGATAATTTTTTACAACCAACTCTGGGACTTGAGAAGAGAGGAATAATTTGAAAATGAAAATAACAGTTTGGTGATTTGAAAGTAATATAAACAACACAAATAACAATACAAATAATTTTTAAAAAAACAAAATGCCAATATTCTTGAGCTTCTGACCAGAAAGATCTATGAAGTCCAGAGTGTGTTTCATGTGCTACCTTTTCTCTAAACATTGTGGATGTGATGGTGACTGCATGCAAGGCAGGCATGTAACCTGGTATGCACTGAAGGTCACACCTCCGTGGGTTCAATGTGGAATGAGAAGAAAGTCTGAACTGGCCAGTTCTCCACAGCCACCATGCTGAGCCTCCAGTGCAGCTTCCTGTCACCAAACTCTAGCCCCTTTCTGGTGAGCAAATAGAATAAAATGATGCCTGCAAGAATCCTCTCTTAAACATTTGAGGAGTGGCTTTTTGTGTAATGATTTCAGAAAGTGGGACTTTATCAGACTAACACAAAAGTCTTTCCAGAGTTAAAGCTCTTTTGAAGAAAGAATTTGTGGTGTTTACATTCTCCAGTGCCCAAGAATCTTATATTTGAGAGGAATGGGCAAAAAGTATTTACATTAACTCTTAAAGGTGAGAAATTTGAAAATTACAATCCTGTAGACTTTGGGAGGCCAGATCATAAGGAATGTTAAAATATAAAATATTGGTTTGCATTTAGTAAGTAGGAGGAGGTTGGAGAGTCTCTGGAATTCTATTCTAATGTATGTTTAAACAGACTGCATCCTTAATATCAAATGTTGGTATTTATTTCACTCTTAGAATCTACTTGAACGTTAAGTAAAACTTAGTCCAAGGGGTGAGCTTTGTAATATTCCCTGATAATGTCATGGACTTTAAATGAGAGGGTTAGCTGAGTTCTTTCCTCCTCAATGTGTAATTTTCTCTTGAGATGAAAATCTTTACACTATTAATATAAAAATTATCAGAACATTTTGTAATTTAAATTCATCAGCAGTTACCCACGAAAGCATCCTACAAAGTGGGGAGCGATGGTGATGTTATATTGTTCCAGATGGTGGTAAAGAATTATTGAGATTGGGGGCCCATAGTAAATTAATAGGTATTACTGAAACTTTGGTCTTGTTACTACCCTCTGTGAATTCTTTGAAATGACTTAAGAGACAGTAACTGTCATGAAAGACACTTCTTAACTTCAGAAATTTAGGACTTGTTGAAAACAAGTTTCTTTTTTTTTGACTAATCTGTTTCCCTCTGCAAGGCTTCCTTGCATCATGGACTTGGACGGTACAGGGACAGTCTGAAGAATATCAAATGCTCTCTACTTCTATATCCAATTTAGAACTCAAGTGTCTCCCTTTCCCTGAGAGCAGGTGGTCTTATGGCCAGGTCTTTAAAATTCAAAGGGTTTGAATTTTTAAAAAGTGGTCTTTTCTTAGATCTTAGAATCCTTGTGTTATACAGATCTATGATAATGATAATGAAACATGCATCTCAAGTTCATGCTGGATAATCTATTAGTCCCCTTTACAAAAAATTGTGCTGCCTTATTCTTAGGCATGGTGAACTTCATTCACATGACTCAGAACTCTTATTTGTTGACAACATGGTCCCACTCTTGCTGTTGTATAATACCCCAGGCCTCTGACATCTAAGTGGCAATGATTCATAGTCACTCTCCTGACGCCACTTGCCTCTGCCAGTAAAACCGAAGAGCAGAGAAAGTGACAGACTGAGATCATATTTCTTTCATTAACAGTTTTATCTTTCACTATTCTGTGCAAATTAACTTGGGATAGGAATGAAGTAGAGTCATCCAGAAGACAGCGGGTGGAACATGGGCAAAGGAGGTGAGGTTAAATTCCTCCTCAGGCCCAGCCACTCAAGGATGACAAGCAGCCCTGGCTTCCAGATGCCTTTTGTTTATTCATTATTTCTTTGCTTTCTTCTTTCCCTATAGACTATTTTCGGTTACTCAGTTTCCTTTGAATTACCTTCTCCTCATGGGTACCCAGGGGCTCCATTTCTCTGAGTGATTCGTGTGGTTATTTGTCGTTTGTTTCTGACCTGGATATGGCAGTTGGCCGTGGAGGATCTTGTTCTCAGCTCTGGGCATCTCAGGGCTCACCCATGAACATTCCATCATCTCCAGTTTGTGTTGATTCCTGGACAGTCAGGGGATCCTCCAGAAGGAACTGGGTTTGTGAACTGTGGCTCAGAGAAGACTGGGGAACCGTAGGGAGGGAGGGTGCCGGGTGAGCCAGACATAGAAGGTCTCTAAGAACTTAGGTTGCAGGATCTGGGACTGAAATTAATATCCTTAGTTCAAGGGATAAAGCCCAGGATTAATAAATTCCTCTGACCTATCTCCTTTGCCCCATCAATTGAAAAAGCCACAAGTCCCCTCTGGCTCATCCTGGGGTCCAGGTTTGAGCAGTCACTCGTTGTTTCTTTGAAGAAATACCTGTGGGATGGAATTACAGCCCCTGCCATCCTTTTAATGGTGACTGTGGAACTTTGGCTCAGATGGGAAGCCTCCCTGATCTAAAGAGAAGTAGGTTCTTTATGCTTCTAGAAATCATAACCAGATTTTACAAAAGGTCTTTAGTGAGGCCCTGGAGCCCTGTTGTGCTATTACTATTATTACTGATCAGTCTTTGTTATGCCCATTTGTAGTTGATAGGTGAGGGGCAAAAATTAATCTGACATGACAAATATGAGTTCAACAACCCACTCCTCCTCTAATATTTATCAGTTGGCTCAGGGGGATATTAAAATTCAGGGTGTTTGTGTGTGTGTGTGTGTGAATGCTAGGAATTCAATTTAGAGTCATGTATGCACTGGGAACACATTCTGTCACTGAACTATCCCCAGTCTCTAAATTTAACTTTTGTTCAACTTTGTTTAACAAACTTGAGTGAAGCAAATAGCCCTCTCATCTTCTTCTGAACTGTGATTTGATTTTAGTGGAAAAAAGTAGCAACAATTCTATTCTCTATAATGATGCTCTTGCCATGTGTTTATTCCTCAGAGTGAAGTGTAGAATTTTTTTTTATTCAGCTTCTATTGCTAAAAATGATAGTAAGAAAATTGACCTTTTTGCTTTTAAATAATACTAAAGGATTTTTTCCATCCAGGGTCAGGGCTGCATTCTCATAACTGCTATACTGTCTTTGCAATCATTATATGACTGGCATTATTTTATAAATCAAGAGTTTGTGCTCAAGCTGGATGCATTGCATTGTAATTTGTTTTAATATCCAAACTAAAAATAACTTTTGCAGTGGGCAAACTCCCAGATGTGTTTTGTTAGTCTTTTTTACTTAATGTCTAAAGCTTTATGCATTTAAGGAAAATTTTTTCCATGTGTTTCTCATTTATTTACACTTAACTCATCAGTATGTTTAGTATGAGTTATTTGATGTCCAAGAAGCCTTTTTAACCATTTTATGTGCTTATTTTATGTGCCTATGAAATGGGAAGTCATTTATGCCAAAAACCAAACTGTGCAAAACCTGTCACCATCATTGTGAACAAATATTTACTCCTAAAATTTCATTCTTGATTTAAAAATCTGAACAAGAAAATTTTGAGTCCATTCTAGGTTGACCAGCATGAAACATACATTTATTTTTTCAGCATAGACAATCTTATGTTCAGGGGATCTTATAGTTAAATGCAGCATTGCATAAAAAAGAATTTGGAGTTGGGGTCTTCATGAGGATGTTTGTCAATTGTTGATGTCCAGGAAATTCACCCACTGGCTGTTTCCATGCGACTTTTTTTGGTAAGTTGGGTGGTGGATTGTGGAATCCACACTGTCAGTATGAACACTATTACCATGTATCCTTCCAAAGGAGGGAGGAAATGAATAATGTTTTAGGCATCTAATTAATGAGTTTTGTATCTGGAATTTCACCAAGAAAACTACTTCCTCAACAGCCACACCCTCACCTGTACCCTGTTAGCCTTCCATGTTTTAGAACACAGGAAGCATGTTGCAAAGGTGTATTTCAACATTCATTTAGCACCCATTTTGAGTGGTCACTATGCCCCAGGAACTCTGGTAAATCCTGTGGATGGTCAGATGGAAAATGTGTACCTCTCACAGTGCTTAGACAGGCAGGGGACTGGATGTGTAGCAGATGTTATTGAGGTCCTGCCATTCTTGCCTCCATCCATCTGAGTTCATTTGCAGCTTGGTCACATGCAGGAGCAACATGGAAATGCTGTGGAGCTAATGTCCCTAAGTGACCATGCTCCATAAGTAAGCTTCAGCTCTCATACCCTCTGGTGCCGTATTCTTGAGACATGATCTACGCAGTTTCTCAGACCTCAAGGACTGAGATCAAGTTGCCCATAACAGCCCTCTATTCATGATCACACCTTTATTAGGTTTCTTCCTTTCCATATCTCACTTTTTCTCATCTGTACTTTCTGAGATCATTTCCCTTAAAACCACTTGACCCTTCTTGTCTCACTTCCTTCTGGGAGAAGCCTAAGCTAATGCACACAGGAAAGCAGTAGTTGCAGTACAGTGATGTGAGCTGTAACAGAAGCATGCATGGGAGGAGGGAACAGTAGCAGAACTCAGAGTAGTCATTTCATTTGGTAGGGATTTGTGGGGAATTTGCTAGCTCAGTGTCAGCCCCCTCCTCCTGTGTAAACCTTATGAAGCCAGAGGTACCATCTTTCAACTGCTGTATCCCAAGAGCCCAGCATGGGTCTGGCATATAAAAGCTTAATATGTTTTTTGATGAGTGATAAATCTTTGTCAGAGGGAAAACAGGATTGGAAGGGGACAGTCATTTTAAGTTGAGTTAGTCAGAATTGGCTGCAGTGATACTAAATCCATGGTGTTATAATGTGTAGTCCAAGGCTTTTCCCTCAACTGACTCTAAAAACATAAGCAAAAAAGTGGTAGAAGAGACTGGAGTCCCATGATCCTCTTTGAGAGCATGTTCCAGTGACATAAGGACCTTTGACTACTTCCCCACTTTCTAAGGGTCTCACGCCTTCCCAATAGCACTAATCAGAGACCTGAGACATTCATACTCTAGCAGATATATAGGTTCTACAGAAATCTTGGTTGGAATGTGGATCTGGAAAATCATCTGCATGAGGGAAATTACTGAACCATGGGAGTTAATGTAAAAAATAAAACATTTTAATAGTGTTTATTATGTGATTAATGGTATTCTAAGTAATTATAAATATTAAATATTAAGTATGCTTCATATGAAGTATTAAGTAGTATTCAGATAATAAATATGAATTCAGTATCTAAGTCAACCTTTGAGGTAGATTCTTTTATTCAATCTTGTAGATGAGGAAACTAAAGCATTGAGAAGTACCTTTCTCAGAGCCATAAGGCTAGTGGACGGTAACCCTGAGGTTACACTGTTGTGCAAAGAAAAGACAAGTGTCATAACTCCAGGGAATGGAACAGGAGCTCAAGATGGATTAAGAGTCATAAGAAGCACCAAGAGAGATAAGAGAAATATGAGGAAAAATGTAGACTCTCAGGGAACAAAGAGGACAGGGCTTTGCATGGAACACGTGCCACTGAGAGATCAGATAGGAAGACCAAAAGATATTCATTGAATTTCATGCTGAAAAAAAAAAAAATCTTAGTGACAACAGTTTCTATGAAGTGAGGGAGGTCAGCCATCAAGGGAAACAGCTATGGACCAAGTGATTTAACCAAACAGCTTAAACCAGCTGGAGAAATGGATTCTAGAGAGTGAATCTGACCTGGTCAATTTGTGCTACAGATATTTGTGTGGGGAAATTTGAAAATGAGCCAGGCTATCTAGAGGCAGCAAATCTGTACTCTGACCTCAGAAGGGACAAGTCTTAAGCAGCAATAATGCTAAAAGGGAAGGAAAAGGGTGGAAGGTAGTGCCTGCATGAAAAACACATAAAATATAAAAATTAAAGTTTCCCTCATAAAGGATTTTCTTAAAACTCTCATTTTTGAGACTCAAATGCTTTGCCCTTGATATCCCACATATATGAAGAAATCAGAACGTTACATCAGATTTTGGAGCTTACAATATCAAGGAGAAGAAGAAAAAAAGAAGATTCATATTAAATCCCTTGCCGATATGTATTGGCAGCCCATAAGAAGCATGTGGGAGAAAGTCCCCCCGCCTGCTGCACAAGAGGAATGACCTTTGCACATGTAGGAATAATCCTGTCCAGAGGCAGCAATGGAGATGTGGGGGCTAGAACAGTGGAGGCAGGCCTAACAAGGTGGAGACAGTTCTGTCCTCCGTCATGTGTTAAGGCAAGTCAAGAGCGTTTGGACATCAGCAGCCATAGCAAGGTTCGCCATGAGAGACTCTTGCTGGTGCCTGCAGCGAATTCGTCAGTTGTCAATGATAATTGAATCAATTCAGGGTGTTTGCCTGGAAAGGATTCTACTTTCATTCTAACTTGCCAGGTCTTAAAAAAAAACGAAACTTTAAATCGGTCAGCTGAAATTAGTTTATGAATTGCTGGAAATCCCTAGACAGATTTCCATCAATTCAAAACATCACAGACAATCCTGTATTTGCAGTGGGCTTTGAGTTATTCATGAAATCCTATTGAACATCTTTTTTGTATTAATTTAGTGATATTTCTCACTGACGTCAAGGTGATGAAAAATAACACTAAACCTCACTTGGCTGGCTGTGGAGAACTTGGAACTCCACCAGGCATGCTGCAGGCAATCTCTGCAAGGCAGGCAGGAAGGCAAGCCGGGGACCCGGCATGCCTCAGAAACTACCTCAGAGATGAGCTTTAGAAAGGAACAAGTCTACAGTTATGGGAATAAAACTCAAAAATATTTAACTTCTGCCAGCAGTTTCAGAAAAGCTATAAAAACATGAAAAAATGCAACAATGGCAGGAGTGAGCAGAAAAAGATACACTTAACAGAAAAATCAGCATTTTATTTATTTATCAAGTAGGTGTACTATCTAGGCATAGGGTTTAAGATGTTCCAGGCACTTTTCTAATGACTTCATGAATAGTAATACATTTAACATTCCCCAAAACCCTCTAGAATAAGTACTGTGATTTTGCTCATTATACAGACAGTGATGGTGTGGCACAGAGAGGTTCAGTGGTCTTCTCATAGTCACACAGCTGATGGTGAACTGGGCTTTAAACCTAGTTGTATCTGGCTCCGTAGTTCATGCTTTTGACCACCAATCATGTTCTCTCTTGCAAAGGAAAGCAAAAACTCCTTCCAGGAGTATAGACCTATGTCTAATAATACCCAGATTGACCTTCCCATTGGGTAGCTTTGGCTTGATGATGGTGTCACTAAGTTGTGCCTTAAAAAGATTTCTTTGATAATTGTGAGGCTAGCTATATCCCATGTCATACCAGCATTGTTCCAAGACACAGAAACTCACACCATGGGTCATGCAACATAGCAGGGTGGTGTTGGTCTTCCCCGCTGAAGGTAAAGTCTTGACTCCAGAACATGTTGAAAGATAAATAGCAATAGTTTCCACTGCATAAACTGTGAACACAGACACTTATGGACAATCAGTGGACTACGTCATTTTGACAGATTGTCTGCAAGGAACGGTGAGAAGCAGAAGTGAGGGGAAATGTGTAAATACTTTTCACATAGGATTTTTCCTTTGAGATTTATTTTTGAGAACAAAATCATATTTGCCTCAGTTACATTGGTTATTTTGAAGATTTGCTCTTTAGATGTAAAGGCTCTTTGGTACTTGATTTATGTTTTATGCACGTATCTGTCATCTAATTGACATATTGTTTGAAATCATGTTATGATCACTGTGTTTTCATGACCTCTGCCTCTCCATCATTTTTTTTTCCCCAGTCAACAGCATTTCCAATGACTCTACAAGTCATTTGGCTCATTAAGGTGGAGCTTGTACTTTACATAGTAAGAGTCTTATCTGCTAGCCAGATAAATAGGCCAGTTCCATTAAAATGCTCTGTCTCCAGCTTAGACTTCTATCCTCAGACTCTCATATCCAGGTCTTCTTTTCATCTCCCTCTTGGACTTCTACTGGATATCTCAAATTTAAATGTCAAAAATGACTGTCTTGCTACCTGTATCCTTCCCTGTCTGCCTTGAGGAAACCCCATCCTTCAAATTGCTGAGGCCTGCTGCTCAGTCATTTTGACTTTTCTCTTTTTCTCATACCCCTCACCCAGTTCAGCAATGAATCCTGTCTCTCCCCTCAGAATACGTCCAAAATCGACTCAGTCCTTGTTCTACTTCCTCTTCCCACCTGTTTTGAACAAGCTCTTCTTGCATGGATCTCTGTAAGAATCTCTATGCTTATTTCTTTTGCCCCTTTACAGCAGACAAAGAATCCAGATAAAAATATGTGGCCAATGTCATTACTGTGATAAAATCCCTATAGTAGGTCGCACTTTCAGAATTAAGTTCAAAGTCCTTTAAATGGTCTGGAAGCCCGACATCATTTGACTATCATTACCTTCTCTCCTACTGCTTCCACGCTGGCTTCTCTTGTCCAGCCGCTCTCATTCATTTTTCTTAAATTTAGAGCTTAATAGTTCTACTTAGTGGTTGGGTTCATCCCGACAAACTGATACATGCATGGAAATCTATTTCAGTTCACTTTCCCCCTTTTCCCTACTCCTTTCCCTCTCATCCTCCCTCCCCTCTCCCATTCTCCTTCTTCTACTAGACTTCTTTTCAACCATCTATTATTTTGTATTTGATTGGTTCTTTATGTTATCCTATCCTTTTCTTCCCCTTTCCTTTATTTTACTCTCATTCTACATATGAGAGAAAACATTTGACCTTTGAGTTTGAGTTTGGCTAATTTCATTTAACATGATATTCTCCATTTTCATCCATTTACTGGCAAATGCCATAATTTCATTCTTTTTTTTATGGCAGAGTAGAACTCCATTGTGTACATGTATGTATGTATACATATGTATTCATATATATACATACATATATATTTACATACATACATATATACATACATATACCATAATTCATAATCCATTTATCTGTTGACAGGTATCTGTTTTGATTCCATAATTTAGCTATTGTGAATTGTGTCGTTATAAACATTGATGTGGTGTTGTTGCTATGGTATGCCAATTTTAGATCTTTTGGGAAAATACCCAGGAGTGGGATAGCTGAGTCATATGGCGGTCCCATCCCTAGTTTTCTGAGGAATCTCTATACTGCTTTCCAGATTGGTTGTACTAGTCTTCAGTCCCATCAATAATGTACAAGTGTACCTTTCTCCCTACCACCTCACTAACATTTGTTGTTTTTATTCTTGATCATTGCCATTCTGACTGAAGGGAGATGAACTCTTAGTATAGTTTTGATTTGCATTTCCCTGAATGCTAGAAATATTGAACATTTTTTCCCCTATATTTGTTGCCCATTTGTGTTTCTTCTTTTAGAAGTTTGTTTAGTTCTGTTGCCCATTTATTGATTGGGTTATTTGTGTGTGTGTGTGTTAAGTTTTTGAATTCTTTATATGTTCTGGATATTAATCCCCTATTGGATGAGTAGTTGGTCAAGATTTTCTCCCATTCTGTAGTCTCTCTCTTCATGCTTTTAATCATTTCCTTTGCTGTGCAAAGGCATCCCACTTATTGATTCTTGGTTTTGTTTCTTATACTTTGGGGGTCTTGTTAAGGTGCCAGTACCTATGTGATGGAGTATTGACTCTGCTTTTTTATAGCAGTTTTAAGATATATTGTTTAATTCCTAAGTCTTTGATTCATTTCAATTTGAGTTTTGTACAAGGTGAGAGGGAAGAGTCTAATTTAATTTTTCTACATATAGCTATCCTATTTTCCCAGCACCATTTGTTAAAAAGGCTATCTTTTCTCCCAGATATATTTTTGGCACCTTTGCCAAATATCAGACGGCTAAGGGTATGTGGATTTGTCTCTGTTTCTTCTATTCTGTTCCATTGGTCTCCGTATATATTTTGATGCTAATACCATGTTGTTTTTGATACTACAACTCTGTAGCACAATTTCAGATCAGGTATTGTGATGCCTTTTGCTTTGATTTTCTTGTTTATTTTTGCTTTGACTATTCTGGGTCTCTTATTCTTCCAAATCAATCTAAGAATTGTTTTTTCTAATTCTGTGATGAGTATCATTGGTATTTTGATGAGGATTGCTCTGAATCTTTATTACTTTTGGTAGTATAATTATTTTTACTATTAATTCTACCTATCCAAGAACATGGGGTGTCTTTCCATCTTCTAAGGGCTTCTTTAATTTCTTTCTCCAGTGTTCTATATTTTTATTGTAGAATTCTTACCTACTTGGTTAGATTAATTCTGAAGTATTTATTTTTTTGATTGTGAGGTTATTATGAATGGATAGTTTTCCTGATTTCTTCCTCAACTGAATCACTGTTAGAGTATAGGAAAACTATTGATTTATGTGTGTTGATCTTGTTGTTGATCTTGTTGCTTCATTTGCATCCCTGGAATGAAACCCACTTGATCATGGTATAATATCTTCTTGATGTGTTTTTGAATGTGGTTTGCTAATATTTTATTAAGGATTTTTGCATCTGTGTTCATTAGGGATATTGGTCTGTGGTTTTCTTTCCTTGATGCATCTTTGTCTGATCTTGGTACCAGGGTTTTACTGGGCTTCGTGAAAAGTATTTGCGAGAGTTTCCTCCCTTTCAATTTTGTGGAATAATTTGAGGAAAACTGTGTTAGTTCTTCTGTAAAGGTCTGGTAGAACTCAACTGAGAATCCATCAGGTCCTTGGCTTTTCCTTTTTGGAAGGCTTTTAATTGATGTTTCAATTTCATTACTTGACATTGTCTGTTTAGGTTTTCTGTATCTTCCTGACTCAATTTGGGTAGGTCATACATGTATAGAAATTTGCCAATTTCTTCCTGATTGTCCAGTTTATTGGAGTATAAAGTTTCAAAATAGGTTTTGGCAATCCTTTCATTTCAGAAGGGTCTGTGGTGATATCTCCATTTTCATCTCTGATCTTACTCATTTTTATCTTCTCACTTTTGGTTAGTTTGGCTAAGATTTTTTTGATCTTATTTATCTTTTCAAAAGATACATTGTTATATTGTTCTTATGTATTGTTCTTATTCTCAATTTCATTGATTTCAGCTCTGATCTTTATTGTTTCCTGTCTTTTACTGGTTTGAGTGTTAATTTATTCTTTTTCTGAGGCATTCAGGTGCAGAGTAAGTTTATTTGGGATCTAATTTTTTTTTAATTTAGGCACTCAGTGCTATAAATTTTCCTCTTATAAACTGCTTTCATACTGTCCCAGAGATTTGGTATGTTGTATCTCTGTTCTCATTCATTTCTAAGAATTTCTTGATTTCGTTTCTCATTTCTTCTTTGATCTGTTCCTCATTTAAAAGAGTATTATTCAATCTCAATACATTTATGTGGTTGATTTTTCTTGCTGGTGATTTCTAGCTTAATGCTATTATCTGATAGGATACATGGGATTATATTGATTTGTGTGTGTGTGTGTGTGTGTGTGTGTGTGTGTGTGTGTTTGCTAAGATTTGGTTCATGGCCTAGAATATGATCAGTTTGTACACATTTTGCAAAAGAAGATATCATAAAACATTAGGCAAATGTAAATTTAAACTATAATGAGATAATGAGATATCCATACAATCATTGTTATCAAGAGATAAAAGATAGCTGTTAGTGAGGATGACAAATGGAGAAAAGGACACCACAGGTGGGAATGTAAATTAGTATGACCACTATGGGAAACTATGGAGGTTACTCAGAAAACTAAAAGGAGAGCTACTAGCCCCACTTCAGGGAATTTAACTAAAAGACTTGAAATCAGTTTGCTGAGAATATGGGTGCAGTTTCATGTTTATTTTTGCACTGTTCACCTTAAGTGCCCATCCCAGGGTGAATGGATACAGAAAATGTGACAGATAAATGTGTGTGTGTGTGTGTGTGTGTATATATATATATATATATATATATATGTATATGCACATATGTCATAAGAAATGATTTGATCTTAAAAAAGAAATTTTTTTACATGGGACAACATAGATGAAATTAAAACATTATGTAAAGGAAACCAGACACAGAAGACAAATACTACATGTCCTCACTATGCATGAGAGTTTTAAATGACTGAATTCAAAGAACAAAGCAGAATGATGCTCATCAGAATCTGGTTAGGAGTTGGGAGAATGGGGAGATGATGGTCAAAAGAAACATTGACTCAATTAGACATGAGAACTTTTGTTTTTGCTTTGAGGTATTTGTATAATGTTGTGAATACAATGAGTGTATTGTGTATTTCAAAATCACCAAGAAAGTAAATTTCAAATAATCTGACTACAGAAATTAATAAATATTTGAGGTGACAAAAAAAAAAAAGAATATGATCAGTTTTGGAGAAAGTTTCATGCACAGCTGAGAAGAAAGTAAATTCAGCTGTTTTGGGATGAAATATTCTGTACATGTCCTTTAGATCCATTTGACTTATAATGTTGTTTATTGACTCTGTTTTGATGATCTGTCCATTGGTGATAAGGATGTATGGAAATCATCCGGTATTATTTGTTGGGGTCTATATGGGATTTAATGTCATGGAGTATTTTCCCATGTAATCAGGTATGTTGACATTTGGGACATAAATGTTTATTGTCCTTATATCTTCTTGTTGGATTGTTCCCTTTATGAGAATGTAGTGGCCTTCTTTGACTCAGAATTCTGACTAATTTTTGCTTGAAATCTGCTTTGTCAGACATGAGAATACCTATGCCTGCTTGTTTCCTTGAACCAGATGCCTGGAATATTTTTTGCCATCCTTTTACCATCAGCCTATGGATATCTTTGCCTCTAAGATGAGTCTCTTGGAAGCAGCATATGTTTGGATCTTATTTTTTGATCCATTCTGCTAATTTGTTTGCAATAGGGATATTGAGACCATTAACATTGAGTGTTATTGTGAATGTTTGTGGTTTCCTGCCATTTTGTTTTTTGCTATATTTTTTCCTGTCTTGAGTCTCATTTAGTGGACTGTTTGTCTATAAAACTTCTCTGTTCGTGAACTTTGGGAATTGTTTTTTAGTTCCTCTGTGTGCAGTTTATCTTTGACTATTTGTGGTGCTGGCTCAATGTTCATGAATTCTTTTAGTTTATTCTCATTGTGGAAAGTTTTTATTTCTCACCCAAATTTGAAACGGAGTTTTGCTGAGTATAGTAACCTTGGCTGATAGTTGTTTTCTTTCAGGGCTTGTAATATCTCATTCCTGACCCTCCTTGATTTAAGGGTCTAAGCTAAAATATCAGAAATGAGTCTTATTGATTTGCCTCTAAAAGTGACTTGATGTTTCTTTCTTTCAGTTTTTAGTACTCTTTCCTTGTTTACTGTATTAGTTATTTTGATTATAATATGTCTCAGCTCCTCATTGACTGGGTCAATTTGGAGTCCTGTAAGTCTCCTATATGTGGATGTCTCATTTCTGATATGGGGGAATTTTCCTGTAATTATCTTATTGAAAATTGCCTTTAGGCCTTAGTTTGTATCTCCATGTTCTCTTCTATCCCAATGATCTCAAGTTTGTCTTTTGAAGTTGTCCCAGAGTTCTTTTATTTTCTGGTCATCTTCTATATTTTTTTCCCTTTACTACCTTCTGTATACTCAAGATCATGTATCCTCTATTCACTTCAGTGCATGAAGTTCTGTCTTCAAGGGCTGAGGTTTTATTTTCTATGAAATCTAATCTGTTAGTGATGACACCAAATGAGTTTTTCATTTGTTTGATTGTGTCTTTCATTTCTAGAAGTTCTGGTTGGTTTCTTTTCACTATTTTTTTTTTTATTTATTAGACTGGTTTTCATTTCTTATAATTATTCTCTTAATTCCTTCCTTACATCTTATTTTACTTCATTGAACATTTTGATAATCAGTTTTTTATAATCTTTCTTTGGGTTTTGTCCACCTCACTATCAGTGGGTTCCTTTGTTGGGGGATTGTGGATTTGGGGGGAGATTTGTTTGTTTCTCATGTTTTCAGAGGTCTTCGTCTTGTGCATCAGTTTCTGATGGTGGATTCCTCTACCTCTTTTTTTGCACTTGTCCTTTTGTTTATTATCATATTTGTTCTTGAACTTCTCTCTGTTTTTGTTGTCTGGTAGATGCCATGTGGTGGGACCTGGGTTTTCCCTGTTTCTCCTTGGGCCTTTGTTGGTTTTGGACTTTTGTCTCCTCCCTTCTTTGGTTTGGAGTAATGTCAGGGAATGTTTAGTTCAGCAGCAGAGGTTTTACCCTGTGAACTTTTACTGTCCCTGTAGACTCCTAGCACCTCACAGAATGGAGCAAAATACACGATAGTAACAACTGCTGCAAACAACAAACAATACACAGAGTTAAATAGCCAGGTCTTACTATGACATCTTCAGTGTTAATTACACCAATAAAGAGGAATTGTGGGTTCAGCAACTGTTAACAGTAAAAGCAATAACCATGAACTAGATCGGCTTTAAAGCAAATAGCAGGGGTCGACTACATCAACCACAGCAATAATGATTTTAGTAGCATTAATGGTGGGGCAGGAGTTATATAAACCAATTAGTTCTGAAAGATAGTAAAAATACAGTTAATTATGGGCAAATAAAATGTGATAAGAAGTTAGAAAAGACTACAATTTCATTAAGTGAACAGAGAGAATGCAGAAGAGATGTAGCAGGTGATGTTTATACAGGAGGGGGAAATAGAAGAAGCAAGGTACTGGGAGAGAGGGAAAACGAACAATAGTATTTGGCCATTACCAAGAGAAGATGAAAGAGAAAGAGAAGAGAAGTAAACAAATGAAAATAATACAAACCCTAACCAAGATATGCAATCCAAAAACCCAAACCCTCACAAGACAATGCTTACATTTTTAAAAAATACTAAAAATGAGAGAAAAAGAGACAAATAAATGTATGTATATATGTCCCTGTACTAATCAGTACAGTCATAATTCACACACTTGATCCCCCCACTCTCTCTCACTCTCCATGCCCCCCCATATGGAGAAGGAATTTAAAAAAATAAAAATAAATTTTAAAAAATCCAAAATCTTAATGAAAACTGAAAGAACCTCTCCACTGAGGTGAAAAGAGTTGACCAGTCTGGGTGGCCATAGTCTATGTCTAATAGTCTTTCTTTCCAGTTCTTCTTCTTGAGTTATGTGCTGATAGAGCAAGAGGGGTTCTTAACCCCTTCGTGTTTTTGTGTTGCTTTCTGAGCTGCCAGTGGAGGGACCTAAGACTGAAGCTCTTTGATATAAGACTCAACTTTCCTTCTCACAGTAGGAGGTGGGATGGGTTAGCATGTACTCTTAGCTGGCATTATGTCCATTTGGTCCAATGTTGGGGTCTTTAGCCCCCTTCTCGACCAGTGACAAGGGAAGGGGACACTCCCCAACAAGGCCAGATCAGGAGAAGTAGGGACAACTGACCACCTGCACCCAGCCCTCCAGGCGGAGGACAATCAGACTCAGGGAGACCAGTCACAGCAGGAACTCGTTTATTGAGGAAATCACACAGCTTTTATGTAGGGTGAAGGCTAGGCAGGAACCAATCAGCTTAAAGGTCAGCAAGGCATAGAGGGGTTTCATGCAGGCGAGAGTCCCATAGGACTATATGGCAAGCACGAGCTGATCACGTTGGCAGAACTGTTGTTAACCAATGCCTAATGGTGGTCCGATTTATAGTCATTAACTTTTGAAACCGCCTTTGAGGCCTTGATCTTGCTCACTCAACCTGAGTTAGTTAACGTTGTCATTAGTCCCAACAGACCAGATCTGTGCACTTCCAAGGTAGGGCTTCATCAGCTTTCTGTGAGGGCTTCTGTAGTTAGTAAGGAGGTCTTACCAGGCCTCAGGGGCTTTGTAAGTAGGGTGGGGACTTCTTCGGTGAAACTAGATTGACCTGCCCCTGGCCCTTGACAGTAGCCAATCTCTGATGTGGATCTGGTTCTCAGGAGCCTCCCAAGAAATTCAGTGGGGTGGGGGTGATCCTCCATTCACACTGCCCAGGAGCCCAGCTTTCTGCCCTGGGTCAAGTCCCTGAGTGGGTTCACCCCAGCCGCCCTCTAGACTGCGGCTTCCTTCAGATACAAAAGAGTGAGCTGGGCTCCCAGTGGCTTTTGAGTTGAATCCCCCGGGGTGCCATCTGTTCCGTGCCTGTTCCACTCACTTTCCATCATGCCCAACCTGGATCACTTGATTGGTGTCTGCTGGCATACTGTGATGGTGTGTTCTTGTTTATTTTTGTTGTTGTCCTGGATTTCTGGGTCCCACAGTCGCAGGGGTGACCTGCTCGCCCCAAGATGGCTCGGGCCTCAGCTCTTGGTGGTCAGAGATAGAGCGCTTTTCAAGTCCCTGAATGCTGTGCAGCCTCTGAATCCGCTAAGATTGGGCAGTATTTTTGATCTCAGCTTTCTCTGTCCCAAAACTGATTCCCCTTCCTCTGCCTACGGTGAATCTGTACAGGTGGCACCTGTGGGGCAGCCGGATCGGCTCTGATGTTTTTGTACCCAAATTTGTGAGTTCTTTCTTCTTTGTTCTTGTACCCAAATTTGTGAGTTCCTAAGTCACTTTGAAAGTCTAATATTAAATTTTAGTGAAATTCCACTTTCACTCACCTTGCTGAGAAATTGCACACTTTGGTCCCACTTAACAGCACAGCTTGAAATGCAGTTTTTCCTCTCCTCTGCCATCTTTGGTCTCCTCTGGTTCATTTGTGTTTCTCATGCAGTGGTCACTCTTTTGCTTGGCTCCTTTGCACGAGCTCTTTCCACTGACTGAAAAGCTCTTCCTCCTGTTAAACGTGCCCTACACCTCCTGTTAGCCTTACCTGAACTCCCTTTGTTAATGAGTCTCACCCTGCCATGTGATTAAATCAGGACTCCCAGCACAGGACCCTCCCCATTATCTTTTCTTATCACCTACCCATGATAGTCATCCCTCAGTCTCTGGGTGGATTCATTCCAGAACCTCTCATCGATGACAAAATTCAAGGATGCTCAAATCCCTCACATAGGTTACATGCCAAATGTTATGCCATCATCCCATATACTTTGAATCATTTCTAAAGTACTTATAAAAGCTGTATGATGTAAATACTATGTAAATAGTTATCTACTGCATCATTTTGGGAATAATGACAAGAAAAAAGTCTGTGTTCAGTATAGACACAATAGAGACATCTGTTAGAGCTAGATTTACTATTGCTTCAGGAGTTTCATAAATTGTCTATTTCGAGAGTCAAAAAGGATCACTTGTATCATGATTAAAATAAGAGAGCTATTTTTGCTATTCAGAAATGGAAAAGAGGCAGCAATTCTGATTCACTCAGTGATTCTTATTAAAGAACAGACTGGCTGCAAAAGGATTCCAACCTTGCCTAAGGAGACACGTACTGGAAACGGAAGGCCCTTGTGAAGTCTCCTTCTATTTTGATTTAAGATACTGAGCAATAAACAGTTCTTAAGGCTACCAGTATCCAAGGACACAGGTCTAGTGTTTTCCACCTTGTTTGAATGTTCAGTTTAGGCAACACATGGCAGCTGGACTCAATCCTGTTGTTAGGAACATCCCCAAGTGAAAGTGCTGGTCATTACTCATGATCCAATTGGTATGCCGAGAGAAGTGGGCCAACCAGCTTTCAGTCTGAGATGGCCTTTAATGGGGGAGAAGGGGAAACCTTTGAATCCAAGAGGCAGAAAACAAAGATAAACATAGAAACAGCAAAATGCAGAGAGGACAATTTTATCCTTCTATGCTCGCCATTAGGATTAGGTGGGACTTAAAAAGCTCCCGTGTCATCTGCACTGTTGGTTTGACACAGAGTGGAGCCAATTGCTCATGCACCTCTCTAAATTCGTATGCCCTTATTCAAAAGTGTAGTTGATTTGAAGGTGGCACTATTCCTAAGTTGTCAAGGACCCCTGTATTTCTTAATTGAGAGAACAAATAATGCAAAGCATCTTATTTGCACTTGACCAGTTCCTTGACTTTTGCATTAATGGTATTTTAACATAGCAATCATTTGTTATTTACGTGGGGCAATGTAGTTGAGAGCCAGACCAGTCCCGTTGTATACTGACTATATGACTTTAAACAAATAACTTGACTTACAATTTCTTCATGTATAAATGGGAATAATCATTGAACCTGCTCCATGAGTACATGAGAATGATATGAACTGACATATAACAGATGAGAGCAGCAACAGAATACAGTAGTGGCTGTTATTACAATGAACAGTTCTTGTCATCATGATGCTCTTACTTTGGAGCAGACGTTGTGGTTTTTACATACAGATTGGTCTTGCTTTCTGAATACCTTTAACATGAGGTTGTCTTCCTTCTTTGGCATGATGTGTTATGGAGAAGGTAAACTGCTGCTTCCTACTGCTTTAATCAGTTGAGTTTCTGAAGGAGTCAGGTGGGCTGCTAAAGACAATGCCTTTAGAGTGGGCAGCATTAAAGTTGCCAGGTGTTATGCTCAGGGTATATGTGTGTGAGAAGGTATTGGCTTCATGATTCCCCTCTTCTAACACTGCTCTCTGAATGAGAGACAGAGACACATCCTCATCTATTGGATAGAATGTTTTAACTGCAGGAGGTCAAAACTGTTACAAAAATCACATGGGTTAATGGAACAAACCAATTTTCAATGGATTCATTGTTCTCTATGTCTTTTTGCCCATGTGTGTATTGTTTATTGCTATGTAACAAACCATCCCAAAACTTAGCAACTTCAAAAAACAAACTTCCATGAACTCAGTTTGTGAGGGTCAAGAATCTGGGAGCAGCTGAGTTGGGTGGCTCTGGATCAGGCTCTCTCTAAAGTTACAGATGTATACTGGGGATGCAGTCATCTGATGGCTTGACTGGGCTGAGGGATCCTTTTCCAAGTTCACTCATGTGTTTGATGACAGGAGCCTCAGTTCCTCTCTGGGAGGCCTGTCCATAGGACTGTGCATAACATGGCAGCCGACTTTGCCCAGAGTGAGGGATTCTAGAGAGGGTGGAAGAGCACCCAAGATGGAAGAGGTACCTTTTCCTCTTCCTCAGAAATGGCATAGCATCATTGTTGCTCAATCCTGTTGTTCACATACTGTCCTTTATATGATATAAAAGGGTATAGAGAGGGGTGTAATTCTTAGACGTAGGGATCATTGGGGGATATCTTGGAGTCTTGGCTCCCACAGCCATATTTAACTTTTTAAACAAGAATCTATATCCCCTTCTTATGAGTGAGACTATAACCACAGAATAGTCTCAATTAAAAATAAAATGATAAAAGTGTTAGCCAATACCATGTATTCATTAAATATTATAATTTTTCTGTATATGCATGACATTATGAAATGTGCATACTCTCTCTCATTAGAAATATAGACTATTAGTCCTGCTTAAACTTACAGAATCAGAATCTACCTTTTAACTAGATCCTCAGAAAATTTATAAATACATTGAGAAGCACCAATATAGAATATATGTTAAACTTTTTCAGTCATAAAACCTAATATATTCTTAAAATTAATAAAGGAACAGAGCTAACAAAATTACATATTAACATTTGATACTAAAGTTCTTGATACACCACCTTCTCAGGCCCTTTCTCCCAACCCTTTCTATAGACTCTACACAGAAGTATAGTCTGAGCCTCCAGATGTGGAAGTCAAACCAAAGTGTTTTGTTTTTCCCCCACTCACAAGAAATAGGTGGAGTACTGCAAGAATATTTTGCCAATAAATAAATAAATAAATAAAACCCATGTTTCAAGATAAGGTTTGTTTTTATTGATGGCAGATGGTAAGAGACTTCCAAAGGATACAGTTGGCTCTAGGAAAAAGAAATAGTTTTGAAATCATCAACTGGTATTTGCAAAATGTCATCAGGAACTTTTCCCCCGTGCCTAAAACAAACACAGACAATTTTACATAAAGAGAAAGCCTGTATATAAAATTCAGCCATGTGTTTGAAATGATTTCATTTTTATAAGACAGTGTGAAGTGCCATAACAATTATACAGACAAAAAACTAATTTGTTTTGTGGTGTTAATGAATTTGTTTTGCCGTTTTTGGTCTTGGGACTGAAATATCCACCCACTATTTCATTATAGGTCAGACCTTAAAAGGGAAACTTTGGACTGAAGACAATTTCATAGCCTATGGTTTATTAAGCAAATTATTAAAATTTCTCTAATTATAAAAGCAATGCAAACTCATTTTAGAACATTTGAGAAATACCAAAACCTATAAGGAAAATAAAGTTTTTGAAATGTTATTGAATAACTACCACAAAGATAATTTTTATTAATTTTTTACTTATTCCTTATTAATCTTTTTCTATGGTATGTATGCCTGATATATGTGGTGAATGACACACACAATATACAAGAGAAAATGCCTGAGGCTCTTTGAAAAGAAATCAAAATGATGTTTTTTTCTGTTATACAAACAAATTCTGGAACTGTGGTGAGTCTCTTGGTGACCATTTCCGCTACCTGTCCATTATCAAACTGGCCTGGCACACCGTGTTTGCAGTCTCCACCACTCTTAAAACTCACCAGAATATTTTCATCACCTCACAAAGAAGCCCTCCATCATTGGTTGTCATTCCCTGTGCTGTTCTTCTCCCACCCAGAGCAACCATTAACCTATTTTTTTTGTATTTATAGATTTAACTATAAAGAAAATTTCATAGAATAATAATCAAAAGTCATATGGCCTTTTGTGTCTGGTTCCTTTCACTTAAGGTGTTTCCAGAGTTCATTCACATATTACCTTGGCTCAGTATGTCACTCATTTTTTGATAGCTGAATTATATACCATTTTATGGACATCCAAATTGTGTATCCACTCATGAGTTCATGGACATTTGGGCTTTTTCTACTTTTTGACTTATAAATAATAGAGCTTGAACATTTGTGCAAAGTTTGGATGGGACACAGGTTGTCCTTTGAGTGTGTCCCTAGAAGTAGAATTGCTGTATTGTATTAAACTCTATGTTTAAATGAACTCCATTTTTAACTTTTTAGGAAACTGCCAAGCCAGAGAACTAATCTAGATGGTGGGACCTAGATCTAGGTGAATCTTGCACAGTCATAAAAACCTTTTTATCTCCTTCACAAAACCCTTCTTATCACTTACTATTCTGCCCTAAAAGTTGTCAGTTTCTTTAACATTTAGCTCATGATCTTCCTCCTGAACTTCCTTTTGAGTCTTCCAGTTAAGGTTCAGTATTTTTCTCTATGCTTCTAGAGCCCCTTTGGTAGAGTCTTCATTGCATTATACTGTGCCATCTGTTTTCTTGTCTGTCCCCTCCTTACTTTTTCATCTGCCACTCATAGCATAATGCCCACAATGTAAAACAGGCACGCAATAAACACTTGGGGAATAAAATCAACTGATATCATTTGGAGCTTATGGAGGCAACATCTATTTAATTTTAAGCCATTATTATAAAACTTTAGAAGTCTTAGCGGTAGCATAGAAACTGGAGAAGGCTGGGTAAACTCATGATTTGAAAATTAAAAAAAAAAATTAAAAATAAGTAGTTATCCAAACAACTCTATGTGGGTTTTAACTAGTTATCTCCAAATCTTTGGAAAACGTGTCTATGCTCACATCTCTGGATACAAAAACTGTGTGTTGAAAACCCAGATTGCAGCAAATAGTTGTAGTGTGAGAAGATAGAGGGAGTTTCCTGCACAAGATACTTCAGTTTATCATCAGCGGCATGCATCATCGTAACCAGTGCACTTTCTGCCAACCTGGGTGGGGAAGAAGTGACAAGGGAGATCTTTCGACTGTGTGTCTGTCGATGTGATGCAGCCAGGAGGGAGGCATCTAGGAATTGTAAAGACAGCACTTCAGTATGCCACCAGGGACTCATTGTTAACTGTGTGTGACACATGGCACAGCTGCGAGGGTTTTTTTTTTTTTTTTTTTGCCAGGCAGAGTAAATGATTGTGAAAACCTGCTGCTTGCTGTCAGGAAGAAAACAGGTGACAAAGTCATTTTCCTTCACAGCATTGGGGGAAAACTTTGTGATTCACTTTGTAGACTGCCAGATGGATTGTACTGTACTATATTCCTGAGACAGCATTTTCTGATGTAATAGTCGTGTAAAATGGGTGTGGGTGTATGTGAATGGAGTGGGAGTAGATTGGGGAAAAAATTAAAGGGGATTTTAAACAAGAAGTGAGTGGATGTGGGGGGGTTGCATGCATAGGCATGTATGTGTATGTGCACTTATGCACACATGAACACACACACACACACACACACACACACACACACACATGCTTTAATAGAAGGAGAATACAAACATTTTACCCAGTGCCAAAAATGTTCTTCTAGCTTGGTGGGCTTGAAAAGTGATCTATCCAGTTTAGACGTTTGGCATGCTGCACGTGGAAAGTTTTCACATTTTGTCATCCTTGTTTTAAGGAGTCTTCCCTGTCAGCACAGAGAAGGCTGGTGACCTCAGGACTGGGTGGGGAGGAAGGAGAGGTGGATGTCAGTTTGGCAGCATACAGATAATAAAAAGTGGTCATCAGGAACCTTGCCATGGTCTCCAAATTCTGTTTAAAGCAAGAACGATGAGCAGCACATCTTTGTTTTTGCTCTGTTTCTCCCTCGTGGCAGGAGGCTTTCCTGCTTCCCTTGTGCCTGAGCTAATGGTGTGGCAGTAAAGCATGTGACGACCCTATCCACGGTGACCTTCGTTTAGGTGGTGCATTTGCAAATAGATTGGGGCTGGAATAAATAATCATTTGAGAAGTTTTTATTTAAGAGGCGACAGGCTACCCAATAGTTGCTGAGTTTTATGTACATTTCAGGTGTATCAAATGATTCATTGCATGAAGTTTTCAAGTGGTTTGTGTTGTCATAAGAGAAGGAAAGACATCTGGGGACACAAAGTCTCAAATCCAGGTGAAATTTGGGGAGAATTCTATTAAACTATAGTTTTAGTGAGGTATGATAATAAAAAAAAATCAGAAAATGATTTCTTGTTTTCTTGTAAACTACCAGTGGACTGCCAGGGTAAAGAAATTTGCATTTATAAACATAGCACCAATGACAGTATTTTGGGGGTGACTTTAGTATTGATGGAAAAAGCCTCAAATTGTACAATACAAAGTTAGGCATGGAAGATGGTATGGATTTTTTGTCTCCTCCAATAAAATAGGCATTCACTAGGATTCCAGAAACTCAGCTATGAAACAGAAATTGAGGATCTCTCCTTTTTTTTTTCTTTCTGTCTCCTTCCCAATTTCCTTTCCTGTATTGCTTGTGAATAAGTAAGAAAGTAGGTAGTTATTCTAGAGGACATAACCATAACAAATAATAGCAGAAGAAAGGCAATCATAGGCTTTCATGGTTCCTATTAAAATAATATCCAAGTGAAAAATGATTTGGTTTGAAAAAGAAAGAAGTTATATTTTGCATGTATTTATAAAGTCTTTTACCAAACAGACCATAATATATTAAGTATATGAGTATTTATCCCTTCTTTTTCTTAATAATATGAAGAGATTTCTCATTTTAATAACATATTATTTTACCAGTGGTATAATCTGTTTTATATCGATGTCTATTGAAGAATAAACTTTAGTCAGCTTAGCATAATATTATGGCTAAAAGAGATAAAAGGCCCACCTGCTAAATATATCTTTCCCCTGAATGTAATTCTTACTAGTGTTGAACTGTGAAATCTTAAAAGCCTCTTTTGAATATAAATATTCTTCCTAGGAGTCCGTATTATAAGTGAAGTTCAGAATTATAGAGTTAGGAGAGAATCTGTAAGCACTTTTTGCATTATATTCCTTTTTAAAGCTGAGCACACGGGGGTTATTGGTGTTGAGCTGAGACTGGGCACAACTTTTCCAAAGAAACAAGGTACCCATGGAGACCTGATCACCTCGCCTCAGTTCTCTCCTCATTATCTTTGTAATATCATCCATTTTCTGTGGGTTTGCATCTTTTAATTTTATCAATTCACAGACAAGTTGTGAGACCATAAGCAATAGGACATGACAATGGATAAGTTTTGTAAACTTCTATATTTGTACACTCAATCATATTTAAAATAAAATAAAATATTAAAGCACACCATAAACAGAAAAACCTTTTATTATTGAAAAATGGTGATTGGTCTCTTTTTGTACCCTGAGATTCTATAATTCTGAGAGTGAGAATGGCAAAATGACAGAGTATAAGCTATTATTTGGTGTATGCTGCACGACCCATAGGAAATACCTGGAGGTCAAGGAATCTTCAAGAAACAGGGAGAGGGAGAGGACGGGAAATCTAAACTAGAGAGTTGCTTCCAGTAACTGGTCTTTGTCTGCACTTGTTCCACTGAGTTGCCCATTGCCAGTTCAGGTGGTCACATGGACTGGAAGTATTGATGAAGCAGCATCCCTAAGCTCCTTAGCTCAAGAGCAGGCACTCCCACCCTACCTCAGGGCACTGGCTCAGAGACAGAGGAGTGCAGGGCCCACTTCCTGTAGAACATCTGGCCTCCTGCTGACTTCCTGTCATCACAGTAATTTCTGTAGCTTCTCTCTTTCCTTCTCCCTGGGGCACTCTTTGGCTCCTCAGGTGTGTCTTGCACCACCTCTTCTGGGAAGACACCAAGAATCATGTCCATCACAAAGCTCTTGCTTTTTGGCCTGCAAGAAACTACGAAGGATCAGGCTGACTTCTTAAAATGGAGAAAGCAAGCCCTTCAGGGAGAAAAAGTGTAAATTAATATTTAATAAGCTCTGCTACTGCATCCTCTTATGTTGCAGCTTTTATTGCCTTAATCCTATTAACCAGTTGTCATGCTGACATTTCTTATGAAAACTTGGCCCATCATGTATGCATGCTTACCCTGCCCTGGGCAGAACCAGGCTGGCAGCAGCTGGAACAGAACATTCATTCTATTGTCAAATGAGGGTTAAGGCTTTCATAGGTCTGATTTCACAATTTCCTCTATTTCATGATTTGTCTTTACCTTAAGAAGCTAACAAGTTTTTAAAATATACCCATTTTGAATGGCCTGGAAAATACATTACTAAAGTATTCAGAGCATTTTAGAAATATGAACTACTAAATAAGATATAAAACCCAATATTACCACCAGACACATAGCATGTTTCTTCCAGCAGACAGTTGTCTCCTCCAACTCCCTCAGGTTACAAAGAACAATCCATTTTCCTGCCACAGCCTTAGACCAAGAGCAGATGCAGTGCAGAAAGAGGGGCAGTCTACCTAGGGTTTGGCAGTGACAATATCCCTCATCTACCTCTGTGGGCTTTCTTGAAAAGTAGTTGCCATTCCTGGCTAGTGGTTTTATTCAGTTCCATTAGAAACTAAAACCTGGGTGGGCTGGAAGCCTCAGGAGCATACTAAGAAGCCAGAGAAACCAGTATCCCCAAGGAGTAACCAATCACAGAACTAGAAACTGACCTAGAAATGGAGTAGAGTCCAATTGCTGCTGCCCTTGGGAAAGGCCCATTTGGAAGGAACACACATCCTGTGTTCTATGACACCCCTCTACCTAAAGCATATATCTTAGTGTCCCTGGGTATCTTGCAGTCTTATTTATTTTGACTAAGTTATTTAAGTTTTGATAAGTTATTTTAACTTTTCTTCCCACATTTTATAGTGTAGTAGATCATTTGGGGATTCGCTGGGAACAAAACCCCAAACTATACCAATATTTCTGTGGGAAAATTGTCTTTGAATAATGTTGTTTCAAATAAAGCCTTCATCTTCAGGAACATGACCATGGCAGTATGGAAATCAAAGTTGTTTGAGTGCAAAGGGTCCTGAGACAGTGGTGTGTCCGCTATGTGAAGGATTTTGGAGAAGGTCAATCTTGTGGGATGTGGGTGTCAAGTGGTTCAGAGGGCTAGGAGAAAGGAAGCTTTCACTTTGAGCTTCCAAGGCACTCTTCTAAAAATTCTCTCTTCTAGGTATCTAGACCCACAAGGATGCAGTCATCTTTTCTTATGCTCTCTGAACTCAGAAAAACTGTTAACTCAACTTTTCTCTCCTCTCTCCAGTTGTCTCCAGGAATTTTTGTTCTTACCAAATCTAGTTGATGACTCCTGAATCAAGAAAGTGAAGTAGAAGGACGACTAGGTTAGGTTTTAGGAAGCCCAGTTCACTCTTGGCATGACCTTGTTTGAGCCATCTTGAGCTGGTTGGCTTTGTTTTTTCATTGATAAAAGAATGGGTGATGCTAGACGATCCTAGTGAGTTCTTCAGGAAGAAAATAAGTCACTACAGTTCTATTTTGTAATACCAATGAGCATCCCTGAATTTGTGGAATCACTTCTGTCATTCAAGCTCTGGTTTTTATTACGATCTATTAAGAGTCAGTCATGCTGGGTGCAGGGGTGCATGCCTGTAATCCCAGCAGCTTAGGAGGCTGAGGCAGGAGAATTGCAACTTCAAAGCCAGCCTCAGCAACTTAGCAAGGCCCAAAGGAATTTAGTGAGACCCTGTCTCTCTATAAAGTATAAAAAGGCCTGGGGATGTGGCACAGTGGTTAAGCACCCCTGGGTTCAATTGCCAGTACCAAAAAGAAAAAAGAGTCAGTCATTTTTCTTTATATCTCCTTCAGCCCCCAAATGCAAAATGTCCATGATATTAACCATCTCCAAACAAAATCCCCATCTTCACTGTTGTTTTTCAAAAGTGCTATCCCTGGCTGTTGAGACCTGAGTTCACATGGTTTTCTTTGGCTAATCCTTCCTCCTTCATTATCTACATTTTGTCAGCCATCTATTATGCCATATTTTTAATTTTGAAACTGTATATATTTTTCCCTGTCTGTGTGTGTGAGAAAATACACATAATACAAAATTTATCATATAACCCTTTTTTATTAATTGAATTAAATTAAATTTATTTATGTGCTTATTGTGGTACTAGAGAAGGAACCAAGGACAATTTACCACTGAGCTACATCCTTAGCCCTTTTTATTTTTCATCTACAGACAGGGTTCAATTTAACTCCTTTGGTGTCCTGTTTAGCAGCATTAAATACATTCGCAGTGTTTGCAGCCTTCCCCATTACCCATCTCCAAAACTCTTCCATCTTCATCCCAAACTGAAATTCCACCATGAACCATTATCTTCCTTCCTGTCTACTTTCAATTGGCATGTATCAGGATGTCAGAGCTAAATGGGCTCTTCAAGATCATCTACCAGAGCTTTTCATTTAACAGGTCACATTCATAAGGCAACCAGAGGGGTTACCACATACTCACCAGGCCTTCAACTCCTCTGGATTATATTATCACTCCCCTAGCTCACTTCTTTACCTTTGGCTCCTCCAGCTTCCAATTTTTCACATAAATTATTTGGAATTTTATTTTCCTACCTATTCTGCTTTTTTTCCTTTTCATTCCATGCTGATAAACTGTCACTGGAAGCTTCACAGTCAAATTTCACTCAAAATACTACCATTTGGGGTCTGACTTCTCACCATTTGTGTTATAGATTTTGTCCCTATTCTTCGAGGTTGATGCTTACCCCACTCCACACTTCTCTGTGTGTATATGATTATAATGTGCTTATTTTACTTTTCTTCAAGATTCAGATAGGCCCAGGATCATTGCCCAGGATTATGTAGCAAGGGCTCATTTTTCCAGGTTTATAGAGTTGGGGTTCAGATCTCTCAGGGCCCAGGTGAGGCCAATGCCTCATTTGACGAAGTGAGGTAGGGAGATGAGCAGTGAGGGCCCACCCCAGCTTTTAGAAGTATTCCCTACCTCCTGCCCTGGCAACAGCCCTGGGCTCTATGGGCCAGGGTCTGGTCTAACCCTTTTCAGTAAGTCCCGTATTTATCTCCAATTTATACTTTTGACAACTACGTACTGGACTAATAAGTTTTAATTTTGGCTTCACATTAAAATCATCTGGGTGTGATTAAACATTACTCATGTCCATGTAAGCCTTGCTCCTTACCTTTTGAGGTTGTTGGCCTAGGGTGATACCCAGAAAGTAACAGAAATTATTCAAGGTCACACAGTCAGTAACTTGTGGGATCTACATTTATACCCAAGTCACTCTGGCTTTAGAATCAACACTCTGAATTCAGTGGTTTCAACCCTGGTTGTAGTTTGTACTCTTCTGTACTCTTCTGTGAATCTAGTTTAAACACACACACACACACACACACACACACACCACACCACACATACACATGGAAATTATTATGGATGGAGACTAAGAGCTACCTATATAAAAAAAAACAAATAAAACCAACTCGTAAGATGACTCTCATGGGCAACTGTGATGGTTTGGATATGAGGTATACCCCCAAAAGCTGCTGCTAATGCAGGTATATTCAGAGATAAAGTAATTATATTATGAGAGCTATAACCTACTCAGTCCAACCTAGTTTGAATGTACTGGGTGGTAACTGTAGGCAGGTGGGATGTGTCTGGAGGAATTAGCTGCTGGCAGTGTTCTTTGGAAAAGTTCATCTTCACTGTGGCCCCTTCCCTTCTCTCTGTTTCTTGACCACACCATGAACTGAGCAGTTTCTCTCCACTGCATCCTTCTGCCATGATGCTCTGCCTCACTTTGGGTCCAGAGCCATGGAGTCATCCTCTATGGACTAAGACCTCTGAAATCATGAGCCCCAAATAAACTTTTCTTCCCTAAGTTGTTGTTGTTGGGTATTTTGGTTACAGTGAGGCAAAAGCTGACTAAAGGAGCGACTAAATTGAGAACACGGACTTAGCCATGATGCAATATTAAGTCTTTTTGGACCTGATTCAACAAATGGGTGACTACTTCTTATCCATTAATGAAACATGGTAAGGGTGACATGTTGGAAAGTGTTGAGAGAAGATAGAGAAGATAGGATAACAGCAACAATATTGTATTGTTGAATCTTAAGGAATGAAAATGGAACATATAATTCTTTAAGTAACCTACATTTGTAAGTCATTATTTGGAATAAAGCCCCATTAAACCATATCCTAGCAAGACTAACTTGACATAAAGCAATTCTTGCCATTTAATAAGAACTTCACATATGGAAGTAGGTATCTATAGTGAAAAGAAATTGGGCAATAAACTGAGAGAATTTATTGTAAAGATTTGTGGATGCTGTGAATGCAAGAACTGACAAGGATATTCAGTATGCTGCTACTTATTGAACTTCTACAGAGGGAAGTTTGTTGTTGGTGCATGCCTTTGGTGCCACTTGATTATTAATGTCATTAAGCTGACATCTTGGAAGCATAGCCATTTACCTATTTTGGCTTCAGATTCAATTCTCAATATTAATAAATGGTGGGATGGGGGCAGAGGCTGATTTTGCTGCAAGAAAAAAAGACTCTAAGAGCATAATGTCTCTAACGATCCTATAAAAGTGTAGTTATATAATTTGTTGAGAAGAGTTAAGTGGTAATCATCCTGATGTTTGACATTTACAAATACTTCCCATCATACTAGACACTGCACTTAAGCACACATTTGACTCTGAAGAAGTACTGTTCTACGTAATATACTCAAAATGTGCCAGTGGGTGTGGTGGCGTTTTCTTCAAAGTAAACAATCTTAGATTTACTAAAGCCATTATAAAATACAGGGAGATAAATTCTCTAGAGAAATGAAACCCACCCTTCAGACGATACTTCGGTTTTCAAAAATAGGAAACAAAATGTTCGGGTTTGTTGTGGAGACAAATACTTCCCTCAGCAGTGATAAGGATATCATCGAATATTGAAGACTTGTTGAGGACGACCAGAAGGCTAACCATGTCACAATCATAACTTCTGCAACTGTGAGGGAGACAGTGGCAGTTCAAAATTACACTGACACTCCTTCTAGGTAATTGCATTGGTCTCTTCTCTTCTAGAAAAGTCATGACTGTGGGGGAAGCAATGCTCTTCTGGCCTTTCCCTTGCTTATGGTTGCTAGCACATGACTTTTACCTGTAACACATTCTGTCTGCATTTATTGTCTAGTTAAATGAGATATTTCAAAATTGCTAACTATAACCATCTGACTTAAAGCTGGCCTGTATGTGTAACTCCATATGTGTGTAACTCCATATCTGCTCTGTTTAAGTGAAGAAAATAAAACATTGCAGTAGGGAAATAGGTCACAATTGAATTGTTATAACTGAGTGTTCCATACATAGTATACATAGAGATCAAGTTGTCAAGGATAAACACAAAAATAGCATTTAATAAGGTTAATGAGACTATGAGGAAAGCAATTATTGTGGAATATAAGTCCAGAGACACAGAATGGAAACCACCTTCAAAAGTATTTACTATGAATTCTGTTTGAAATAGGGCTCCTACACTAGCCAGAAGATGGAGAGTTGCCATATCCAGTTGTTTAATGCATCAGGAATATAGAGATTCATTTATATAAGGTAATTGTAATATGCCTTGGGAATTAGTTATATAATTTATCTCAGATGATTTCAAAGCAGGCAATCAACAGCATTTGGAAATCACTGGATTAGATAGTAAATATAAAAATAAGCAAAGTGCATGTATGGAAGGTGAAGCTGTATTCCCTAAAAACACTATATTTATGTTATGTAGATATTAGGGCTATGAGGAGATAAGGGTGTGCAAATAGGTACCCTAATGCAGAGAGAAAGTGCTTTATTTAATAGATAGGATAGAGAATATCGAGAAAATCTCTCTCTCTCTCTCTCTCTCTCTCTCACACACACACACACACACACACACACTACACATACATGCTTAGGTGTGTGTACATAAAATGTGCAAATATCAACCCATATGTATACACACAAATACCACCCAAGACACCTCTGAGAATTGCTGTGTGACCTACCAACTTGAGAAACATTGGACACTCAATAGGAAAAGAAGACCTGGTGGTTCCCAGCAAGGATGTAAGGACACACCTTACACTACATTATCACATTTTTAAAAGGGCTTTTTTTTTTTTTGCAAAGTATGATGATATAATACATTTGAAAGGGATCACTGTGCTTGTCTATTAAAATATTCATGATACATTGCTTTGTTCAGATTTCCTCTCTGGTTCTCTAACTGTGGATGTCAGGTGCTTTCTTCCTAAGGAGGGGCCTATTTTGCCATCACAGCTCACAGGGAAGCAGTGGCCTCTGTGCAACAGGTATCATAGCAAGGGATTTAAATAGAGTGCCCCTCACTCAGTCTTCAATGGGCCCCTGAGAGATATAGCATTTCTCTCATTTAAAACAAGGAATCTAAAGCACAGATTACTTCATTTATTTGCCCAGGGTTGTGTAGTTAGGTGTATAGAATACAGATTCAAACTCTTTTACTCTGTAACCCATGCACCACATTGCCTCTCTTTCAGTCATGTAATACTTATATGTAAAAAGGTGGGAAGAACATTTACAAGACTCAGTTAAGTTAGATAGTTGTTCTCAAACCTGGCCTTCACATCCAAATCACTTGGGAAATTATTAAAATAAATATGTCCAAGGTATACCCTTGCATAGTCTAATTAAGAAGTCAGGGGTTTCCCTTGGGAATAATTTTCGTAATTTATTCCAGATGATTTCAGTGCAGGCAATCAACACAGCATTTGGAAACCACTGGATTAGATGGTAAATATAAAAATAAGCAAAGTGCACATATGTAACATGAAGCTGTATTTTCTTAAAAAAAGCCTATATGTTATGTAGTTATTAGAGCTATGCAACAAGGAGATAAAAGTATGCAAACAGGTACAAGAATGCAGAGGGAAAATGTTTAATAGACGTAGACAAGAGTCAACCAACATGGCCCCAGAGAAAGAAGGACTACCTCTATTTGTGAAGTCTGCAATGACCTCATACAGGGAATAGCATTTATATAGAGCTCCAAATTGTTGTTATAAATAGAAAAGAGAAGGAATGACCTTCTAAGCAGAGGAAGCCATGAGGTCAAAGGTTGTGAAGCAGAAAAGGGCCAATTCTTGACCAGCCCATTGGAATTTCACTGTGGTTGGTCTGGTGCAGTGTGGCAAGGAGTGAGAAAACGTTGTAGGTAAACAATGGTTGTTGACATATTTAAACAAGGTAGTCCAATAAGGTCTACATTTCAGCAGTCACTGTGGTGAAGTATAGGAATGGCTTAAAGGAGGTGAGCTTTGATGGAGCAAAACTATCCAGAAGGCTAACAGAAAACAGGACACATCCTGGACTAAGGGAGGGTGACTGAGTGTAGAAGGAAGGGAAGGTTGGAGGGATACTTCTGTCTGAGAGAACACCAGCAGAAGATGACAGAAAGGATGAGAGTGGAGGGTGGCAAGAAAAGAGGGAGGAGTCAGTGATGAGACTGGAATTTCTAGATTGGACTATGCAATGATGGTAGTACATGTTTCTTGGAAGATTTTTTGTTGCTAATCTGGAGTTGCTAATCTGGAAATGCTAATCCTAGATTTTCTTTCTATTGGCAGATTATTTTTCATTTTAAATAGGAAGTACATTAATGTAAGTTTGAAAACAAATGACAATATAGATGACTTTTTAAAATAATTGTAATATTTATAGAAAGAGAAGTGTCTTTCTTTATAATTCTACTTAGGCTAAACTGGGACTTGTCAAAGCCTTGAGCCTTCAGTATTCATCTTTGGAAAACACATGAGAGTCTTAAATACATGTAAAAAAAAATTTGTGATAGACTAATATTGCTAGTCTGGGTTCCATTAATCCCAGTGGTCAAACTTAAATCTCTTAACATGTAAGTCTTTCTGTAGTTGCTTTCCAGTAATAAAGTGGGTGATGGAATTTTTAAGAAAACATTTTATGGCTCTGCAATAGATGAATTTTTCCACTGGGATTTATATAATGACTTTGGAGAGAGCTAAAACAATGTATAAAATAAAACCCTGTGGAAGAAAAAATAATTATAAAGAATTCCCACCTGAAATGAGGGAATGACTATAGTTGTAGAGTTCTGTATTTTGTTTCACTATCTATTTAATAATTAAAGGTCCCTTTAGTAACCAGAAGTTTCACTTTCAAACACTTTTTTCTAGGGTGCTAAGAATTCCATTGGTGGAGAGCAATAACTTTTTCCAAATGTGGTAAGAGATACATTCCAGAGAGCGGCATCTTTGACCCCAGACTCTCTCAAGGGAATGTGGACAGGGAGTGCTATTGGGAGAAGGATCACTTGAGGGAAGAATCACCCAGGGGACAACTTGACCAAAAATCAAGAAGCCCTGAGATGAGAACATTTAGCTCTATGTTTTGAAATGCCATTCAGTGGGGTTTAGGTTCTTACTATGCCACTTGCTAGTTGGAAGTTCTTAGACAAAGAACTAACTTCTAAACTTCACTTTCCTCCTCTGTAAGATAAAGGTGATAAAACTCACCCAGTGGGAATATAGTGAAAATTGACTATTCAAGGAAATGAGCTGATAAGTGTTCAAATTGCTTTGTAAGTTGAAAAGAGATCTACAATTTTAACTATTTACAGTTTTAGAGTTTCTTAAAACCAAGTTTTAGTTCAGATTTTTTAAACCAAGAATACATATGCATTCACCCGTGGTTTTTCTAGACAGATGTCTCCCTGATTATTTCTCCGTTATCCACATCAGCTAAGGTTTTTAAGGCAGAATATGCTACACTTGGGGAATAATAACTTAAAGAGGCTCTAACCTTGTGGGTTTTGCACTTTCAAGATGAGTTATTTGCTATTTCTAATACAATTAGCCACCTCTATCTTGGTAGTACCCAAAGCTGTTGGTGTGCCACTGTGGATCTGGCTGCTAATACTAATCATAGATTTTGCCTTGGTGTTTCACTATGAAAACTTGACTTCAAAAACTAGTGTTCTCATATTGGGTCTGTCCTAAACATATCAAGATGAAGAAAGGGAGCACTGCAGAGTCATAGCAGGCCAGTTCTAGGAATCCCAGAGAACAAAAAGAAAAAGGAGATTGGGTTTATTCTGCAGCATTTTCATTAATTTACTCTTAGAGCAGTGTCAGCATTCCAAAGAGGTTTTTTAGCTTAAAGTAGATGTTGGTTGGGGTGGTGAAAGTGTCAGGACCTCTGTCTAATACTTCACCTCAAGAGAATTGTTCTACAGCCATGGTCTCTTCTGTGTCCCCATGAATATGCTCTATGTGTGTATGAATGCGCAAGGAAGACAGAATCCAGAGATGTGGATCCTACTCTAGTATGTCCCAAAGGAACTATAAGAAATAAGAAGAAATCTTCTTATGTGCTTAAATTTCATTTATTTAACCAAGAAGTTAAGGTAGGATAATATGCTAAGATTTCTTCTTCTCACATTTTATGACATTGTGACCAACTGACTCCTTGAGTTAGCAAATCTTCTTTTCATGATATTGTGATTCTAAGGGAACTGTTGAAAAGGCAAACTTTTGTCAACCCAGATTCTGTATTTAGTGTTAATGATGCATAACCTTTGCCTAAATCAGTATTAGATTCTCTTCTTTCCCTCTGAAGGCAGTAGGAGGCACCTAGGAACATATATACCTAATTTTACAAGATCCACCACACCTTCAAGTAGAACTGATGACATCACTTGTGTGAAGATTAAAGAGCATGAAGAGTATCTTCATTTGTGATAGATGAAAGCTCTCCAAGTTGGTAAGGGAGACCTACTAAAGAAAGGGAAAGCCAACCTTGTTCTGTTGTCTTCTACCTTCTAACTGTCCTAGTCTGATGAATCCCTTGAAAATTCATATAAGAATTTTTAATCCCTCTTCAAGAGAATCCTCCCAAGGGAAAAAAGTTCTGTCCAACCCTTAGGGAGTCAGGAAATCATGAATTAATAGCTACTGAATGCATGGAATGTTATAAAACCTTCGTATAAAATGACAAATAGAGCTATCCTATGTGCCTGCTGTGAGGTTATAGATTAATCTTATAAACTTTACAAGTCAAGACAAGGTATAGACATCACAATTTTTTTTCACTGATATTGGGCTACTGAAGTTTGAAATTTGGCTTTATATTAAAAAATTTCAAAAGTATGTCTTACAGTCCTGCTTCTAAAGTAAACTATGATTCCTCCTTATTGTTTTTTTTTTTTTTTTTTGTGATCTTCAGTAAATCACCAAAGTTTGTATCTTCCTCTGTCTCTGGAAATGCATGGAGTTTTTAGGTTCTGGACATTTGGAAGAGGCTAATCTCACATTCAAAGAGTTCAAACAAACATATTTTGAGTGAGGCATTATAGTTGAGAGGATATCTAAATGGAATGCATGAATTTATATATCAGCTATTTAATGGGTGTATTTGAGGTATAGGAATTGTACTGAGTGATGCAGAGCAGATTAAGCCCTTGTCTGCTCTTAAAAAAGGAATGCCCAATGAGGCCGGACAAAATGACCAAAATACAAAATAAAAAATAGCTGAGGGTATAAGAGAAGTACAGTTGAAGCAGGAAGTTTCTGGAATTTTAGAAAAGATTCTTCTTTATCCTCTGTGTCGATAGTCCCAAAACCATCCTCAAGTTCATCCAGCTATTTGGAGAGACAGACAGGATTCAGCAAGTAGTCATACTCATGACTGTGGTCCAAAGTAAAATCAGCAAAGGGAAAACAAGAAGGGAGCAAAGCTCAAAGGAAATGAGGAGCTAGCTTCTAGGGTTGTCTCTACTGAAGGGACAGAATCAACATAGGTGAGCTGAATTCTTCCAGCAACAAGATCTGAAAATCTGTGTGGATTATTATCCACATAGGAGGTAAAACAGAGACTCAGTGTTTTCATTGGGGGTTGGTCACATAGGTACCTTCTGCCTTAGACATCGCCAAATTTCAGACTCAGAAGGAAAGCAGGTGTTCTGTTTAAATCACATTGTTTGCACAACGAGCGAAGGCACAGTGAGCCAATCTTTATCAGTCCTGGGAATGGTGGGAACATTCCCGAAATCCAAATTCCCAGATACCAGCCAGGGACCAACCTAGTAAGAAGGGATTCAAAGGACAGCAATCTTGGGCCTGGGATGTTACCTATTATCTGCACATCATCAAAAGGAAAATAAATGTGTGTGTGTGTGTGTGTGTGTGTGTGTGTGTGTGTGTGTGTCAACGATAATGGAAAAAAAAAAGGTTTCAGAGTTCTTAACTTAATCTAAAATAGCTTCCTAAAAATAAGCAACTTGAAGCACAATCTAAGGGAAGCATAAGTCTATGTACCATTTCATTCATCTATATATTTTTGTGTCCACATAGCATACAATGAATCCTGAAAAAGAGTGAATAAGAATGGCCTCTTAAATAAGTAAATACTTAAGTACACCAAGAGTGTCAACACTGTGGAGTTAGGCTCTTTTTCTTAGAAATTCACAAGTTTTCATTGAATGTTCTTTGCCAAACACTGGACTTGGTGCTGGTAGCATGAACCAGTCAGAGCAGATTCCTACTCATAAGTGAACATTCTGGTTTCTGAACACAGCTCAGTAATGCCAAACTTAGTGAGAAAAGGAGGTGTGAAAGAGCTGAGTAAGGTGGTTTGAATTCTTCATCAGATACAGGGGAGCATGGTCAGGGTAGCAAGTAGTGCCTTTACAGCCCAGGGAAGTCTCAGGTTGAAAAGAAATCTCTGAGAAAGCAGCTCAGGATTCTGTCACACACTGTCCTGTCCCAGAACACCAGATCAATGTGGAGATATTGGTCCTGAGATTAAAGTAATTTAAAAAAACACCAGGCCTTCAGAGAGATGAGAGAACTCTCACTCCAGTCAAGACATCACAATGGTGTTTAGCACCCAGCTGTACAGGTGTGACCAGCATGAACTCCAGGTGACTTTCCATCTCCAGGTTGGTGGCCTGATCCCTGTGGAGACACCTCTATTTGGACTGGAGAAATACTGCTCAACAATGCCATTGTTGGCAAATTCCTCCAAAACAGCAGTCCAGTGGCATCTCCTGCAGACCAGAGACATCACTGACCTCCATCCCTGACTTTACCAGGAGGTGCTGCTGAGAAAGGAGTTAGTCTTTCAAACTCAGAACATTGGCCAGATCCCAAATCCCCAATAGTCTTGTGCAACCATGGACAAGACACTTAACCCCTCTAAGTAACCATGTCATTGAAGCAAGAGAGCAATGGCCAGGTTTAAATGGAACTTTGTGTCTTATACCATGTGGCATGGCCTCTGACATACTAGTTAAACTCATTAAGTGGGTTTTCTTCTTCCTTTGTAGCAGTTCACCTTGGCATTGGAGTACACTGAGAAATGTTCCTACATCTTTAAAACCATGAGTTCCATGGTTACCCAGCTCTTCTTTTGTCTTACCTGTAATTTCTTCTATGGTTCAACCAGAGATTAAATCTAGAGAGGACTTTACTTCTGTGTTCCATACACACAGTTTACATTAGGACATCCGATGCTAAGCGTTGCCCATATTCCTTTTCTTGTTGCTATTTCAAGTTTCTGTTTTTGTCTTTGCTAAGATAAAAAGTCAATGGATCAGGGAGCAAGGAAATTAAGCCAGGCTCTTCTTTTAATAATGATATTTGCTCCCTTTGTTAAAAACTTAGAAAGTAATCCCTCTTGTATCTAACTTCTGTCCTCATGGCATTGATCTCAACCTGATACACTGCTGGAGCTGATTTCTGACCCACTTTCTGCTGACTGACTTAACCAACCATGCCATGTCTAGAGATGCTCATTAGTGATGCATTCCTAGCTAGTTGTCCTTATCTATATGTAACACTGTAGAGTAAGTTGGATCTTCAAACATGGCCTAGGCAATAATTGTTAATCACAGTTATTGTTTGGGGGCAAGAGGACGGGAGAAAAGCAAGTACTCTGTTAGAAAGCCAAACCGCCAATGTTTGTGAAGCAACATGGATATTTATCTTGGTTATGATTTTAAAAAGTAATTAGCAAACTGGTGTGAATTGCTTTTGGCTCATCCTGACTCTCTGAAGCCAGGAGTATATTTTTATGTGGATGTTTTATTTTTCCCTATGATCTGAAGAGTAAATGACTGTTCTTGAACACAGCCAAGAATGTAGTCAAAAAGAAGAATATGACTCAAAAGGAAGAGGAGTGGATTGAGAATTGGGAATTATGGCTTGTGTTTAGTCTAACTATTGATTTAACCTCTGAGCAAGTTACTTAACCTCTTGTTCTCAGGCACTCTTCCCCACCTCTTGTAAAATGATTCTTGACTAACAGATGTTTTAACAACAACATAAAAGAATTGGCAAAATGATTGACTGACTCCAAATTGAGTGGCTCTGTTCACAAGCACAGCTCAGAATCATCAGGCCTTAAAAGCAATGGCATGATAGGACTAAGAGCTGGTGCTGACATTTTCCCACTTTTTCTATAAAAATTGTGCTTATGCAGTCCACTATGCTTCTTCCTCATAACCCCATGAGCATCAGGTGTGATTTCCTAGGCTGTGTTATGACTTACTCCTTTTCATCAGACTCCTGGAAGGTAACAGTAAACACCCAATGAGTATCTTCGACCGGCTGACTGCCCCACTAAGAGCTTCACATTTAACAGCCGTTTTGGCTTCATGACAACTTATGAAGCAGATTCAGCTGAGGAAACTGAAGAACAAAAACAGGAAGTTGCCAAAGTTCCACAGCTAGTAAGAAGTAGAGCTAAGATTTGAAACAAGGAGGTTCTCGAATCATGTACTTACCTGCTACTTATCCTGCCTCTCTCAAAAAGAGAACAGGCTTCAATAGGAAACCATAACAGGGCCACATCAGAAAGTCACCTTGTCCGGAGACCAATATAATAGAGGAAGGGGATCAAGTGGGAACGGAGAGTGGAGGGCATGGGGAATGAAATGCAAAATTGTGCTGCATATATCTTTGTATATGTAACTCTAATGCACTAATTAAAATGATAGTCGTCATAATAGAAGAGAGATCATAGAATGGAGTAAGTGCATCTGGGGAGGGAGGACGGGCAGGTCCTGGGAAATGAGATTGATCGAATTTTGTTATGTACATATACAAATATGGCATTAGGAAACTCACCATTATATACAGTTATAGTGCAGAAATAATAAAAAGGAAAAAGTCATTTTCTGAACAAGTAACTCAGGCTATGTGTATGTGTTATGGTCCATAGAGTGTTAAACACTCCCGGAGTTTGAAATGAGATATGCACGAGTTCAGATCGTGGCCCAGCAGGTTTTTAACCCAATCTTCCTGAGCATTATTTTTCTAGTCTATAAAATTGGATAAGTCATACTTACTTCAGGTATGATGGAGATTAAATGAGCTAAGGTACAGGAAGCAATAGTGTAGGTTTTGGAATCTAGTAAGGGTGTAGTAAACATTAACCATGATGAGAATAAAGATCTTTGGGGGCACTTTCAGTCCATCCTTGACTGGGCAGCATGGAGCCTGGGCAAAATAAAACTGATTGATGTTTAACAAGCTTGCAATTTGAGGGTTTAACCACTGTCCACTCAGTAATCATCTAAGAGAGTGGAGCTCAAGCCACAGGACACTTTTCATTTATCTTAAGACTCTGGAGATTGGCATGCTTAGAGTAACCCCATGGGGCCTCTGGACAATCTCTTTCTCCTTCATTTAGCAATGACACATGAATTTGAGTCAACTGGCTCTAACTGAAGGATTTAAAAAAGCAGATCTGCAGCTTCTCTCTATCTGAAGTATATCTTCCTTTCCCACAGTCAGTAACTTCCATTTCACTCTTATTTTTATGGCAGTTGGGGGTAAGGGCCGGGGAGCAGGACAGTGTTGCTTAGCAGCGACTCTCAGGGCTGCTGTGTGCTTTTGTGTGTATGTGTGTGTGTTTTCCTCCTGGGCTTTTGTCACTGTGTCTGATGGAATCATATTGGCATCCTCCCTTGTCAAACCCCATGGGTCGAGTGTAGGCATGTGCATGCTTTATAGATGGCTCCCCATTCCTGCCTGGTGCCTGCTCAAGACAATGTTTGCTGCTGGTTTTGTTTAACAGACACTTCATGCTGCAAATTCTCAAGTGCAAATCACCTTTTGTTCCTTTTATCCTGGCAATAATGAAGGGCTGTACTGGAGCTTAAATAATTCTTTCAATGAATACATTAAACAGACTCTTTCATTATACATGTTAGAGGAATGAAAATAATTTGCACAAAGCCACATTTCCTTCACAAAGTTTTAAAAGGAGTGAGGGAACTGCCATTGAGGGAACAATTATTTTTGTTTCTTTAGGAAAATGGGGAGGGGGCAGATGAAATATGTTTCAAGGCTTTCAAAAAGGTTTCTGGTGGGAACGTTTAACAACCGAGTAAAGCATTTGCTCAGGAAAAACAGTCCTATTTGAATCTGTTTTTGTGACAGTTTCTTATTATCATCACGATAGATGAAGAATAGAATTCTTTCCTGATTTTCAGAGTTCAAACTTACTATAAAGACAGTCCGTTTCTGTGAAGTTACGGAAGCCGCTTAGCACAACACAATGTTGTGTATCTCTTTATGGCTGAACTTAAACATTCACAAAACTGGCTATCTAGACCCTCCTTGTCCTATTTCAATGCCTCTTTCATCATTACTGTATTTTTTCTAATCCTCATGTGTTTTCCTTTTATGTATCTTCATTTTTAACAGAATTAAAACTGATTTTTGCCAAGATATTGACTTTTTAGAAGCAGAAAAAATTAAAAACTATATCTACAATGAGAATTAGGACAACTAGAACAGAGTTATCCAGCTCATATATGTACTTTAATAACTTTGACTTAGGTCAGTATTCCTTCACCGTACCCGAAAGATGTTACTCTGTGTTTTAAAACATCTGGAATATAGGAGTTACAAGGAAATGAACTGTGACTTGGCACAATGAAGGTATTTTGCCCCTAATATTTGGTGCTGTCAAGAGGTTAGCAGGCTTCTTCCTGAAGAAGCAAACTTATAGATGATAGAATTGTCCAAACAGGCTGGAGACCTGCTGTTGGAGTTGGAGAGATGAAGTGACCTCAGGCGGGCTAATGGTCTACAATGCTGTTATTAAGACATAACCTGATAACTCTGATAACCAAAGAGGTCAAACAACTCTCCTAGTGTGTTTATCTATTAAAAATGGACTGTTGAAAACAGAAGATTCCAAAAGTTAAAGAAAGAAGTCATAAAGGTGTGGTAATAATAAGAGTTGAGCCTCCTTGGACAGTACTCTACAGGTGCACCACCATCTGCTTTCAGCTCTTTGAGAACCATGTAGTGGTTTATTAAGTAAGTAAATTGGTAAACTCTAACTCTACTGAGTTTTCTTCCTTTGTTAATGACTCGCATTAATGACTCCTAGTGCTTTACAAATTCAAAGACATTTTAATCATCATGTTAGTTTTATTCATTAAACTGATAGTAAAATAGCACACTTATGGTGCTGGAACAATTCAGTATCCATATGTAGCAAAACCATCCCACACGTACTCCTTACACCTCTCACAAGCCTGACTCAGTGGTGGATCATAGACCTACATGTAAAATACAAAACTATAATACTACACGAACTTGTGTTTGGGAATGAGTTTTAGATATAGCACCAAAAGCATGATCCATGAAAGGAAAACTGATCAATTGGACCTTAATAAAATTGAAACATCCTGGTCTATGGAAGAATAAAAATATGAACCACAGATTGGGAGAAAATATTTGCAAAATATATATCTGATAATGGACTTCCTAAAATACACAAAAAGCTCTTAAAACTGAGCAATAAGAAGACAATAAAATGGATTGAAGCTCTGAATAAACATCTCACCAAAGAGGACATACAGATGGGAAAAGGCATATAAAAAAGATGTTGACCATAATCTGTCATTAGGAAAATTCACATTAAAACCAATGAGATGGGGTTTAGCCACTTCATAACAGTAACTAAAAACAATACATATCTTTCAGAATGATTGAAATTCAAAAGCCTGGCAATGCCAACTGCTGAGGAAGATGCACAGCAATGGGAACACTATTTCACTTCTAATGGGAATAAAATAATTTCAAAAGATTTTGGCAAGTTTTTATAAGGCCAAATAGTCTTACCATTATAATGCAGCCATCACACTCCTAAATGCTTACCTGGTCATTTGACATTTTTTCTCTACATCATTTCTTGTAGCCTAATGTTTATAGCAGCTTTGTTCACAATCATCAAAAACCATAACAAACCAAGATTTCCTTCAACAGGTAAATGGAATATTATTCAGCAATTAAAAGAATTGAGTCATCAAGTCATGAGAAAACATTGATTGATCTTAAATGCACATTGACAAAGGAAAGCAGGCAATCTAAAAAGGCAACATGTTGTATGATTTTAATTTTATGAACTTCTAGAAAAGGTACAACTATAAGAGAGTAGATCAGTATTTGCCAGAGATTTCAGGGGAGGAAGAAATTTTGAATAGTTGAAGCACAGGTGATATTTTAGGGTGGTGAAATTATTCTAAAGAATCATGATAGTCAATAAATTACAAAACATGTTTTATGAGCACATGCTATCTGCAGGGCATGCACACAAGAAATATTTGTGGAACATTTGGTGAATGTGGTAGTATGCCTTTATAAAGAACATAGCATAGGAAACTCATTTTTTTATTTTTAAGTTTTTTTAAAAAATTTATTTGTTCTAATTAGTTGTACATGACAATAGAGTCCATCTATACATTTTGATAGATCATACATAAATATAGTATATTATCTAATTTTTCTGATTGTTATATTGCAGGATCACATCGGTCATGCATTCATATGTTTCACTCTACTATCATTCCTTCCTCCATAAGGAGACTCATTTTATATTCTATAGGTTTCTATGTTATTGGACAAAAGTTATTATAATATATTCATATTTAAGTATGCATTCATGTATTTACATGTTAAAGCATGAAATTTATTGTACAGACTTTCATGATGTTTTAGAGCAAATATAAGGCAAATTCATTGTCGCACATTTCTGAGTGGTTACTACCTTTCTGTCCTTCTCTTTCTTTTTTTAGATTATATACCTTTGAGAAAATGAATGTTATCTATAAATTATTTACAGCTTATATCATAATTTTTCATGTATTCAGATGATCAGGAATATTTATTTAATCAATATCATGCCTTCATTTCTAAGAAAACATGTCCTAGATCCAAGTTCCCTTTCTATTATTGGGTAGAATATGTAGCCTCTTTGAAACTTCGTTCCGTCAACTATAAATATGATCATTTTGAACTTACCTTGCTGATTTGTGAGAATTTGATTCTAATTGTAGAATACACAGGCTGATTCTTGACACAAATTAGGAAGGTAATGGTTTGGACAGAAGTGATAGTTATGGCTTGAAAGAGATGACATGATGTTTCAATTAGTCAGGAAAACAGGTTCAACAACTATAACTAGAAAGATGCTGGTAGGGATAGGGTGAGGTGGTGGGAATGGCTCATTGTCCAGCCACTGTCAGGCAGAGCCTTGGCGCCCATCAGCCCATCATTGCTTAGGACTGAATTAGAGCAGTCTATCTGCATTATTGAAGAATGGACACGATTTAGAGGAATTCCTTTTTTTCTGTCGTTAACACTGGTAAAGTACCCAAGAAGTGGGTATGCTTGACCTCGTATAAGTCACATTTTCACAACCATTGACTAAACAGAACAGAACTCTGGAGCCTTGTGCATAGAATAAAGGCTCAGTTGCTATTTGTTGCCTGACTCATCCTGTTGTTCCAAAAGATCAAGGCAAACAAATTGTTGTCTAGAGACCATTCCAGTCTACTGATTGGGCTTCCCCTGAGGGCAAATGAACATGGATGGTTTCCGGTCCTCATATACAGCATGGGGCTTTTATTCCATAGGGTAGATAACACCTTCTTTTTTGGCATTTTAGAAGCTGCTGTCCTACTGTTCTCTTTCTCCAACAAGACTGTAAGTTATGAAAGCCACATTTAGTTTTGTATTCACCTTCTCTATCACCTGACACAGCTCTTAAAACATAGTAGTCATAGTAAAGAAGGTTTAAAAACCTTAGAAACATAGATTTTTGGTTGTTAAAACATTACTAACAAAACTCTTAGAGTTTAAAAATTAGAGTAAGTGAAGGGAGTGAACTTTTTGGAACTAAAAGAAAATGCTCAGATTTTTTCATGTCTACATAGTATAAACAAATGGAACATCCTATTTTCAGTTTGAGTTTGAAAAAGAATGTTTATTTAACATTCAGTCACCTACACTTCATTGACAGCCAAAAGAAAAGATGATTAACAGAGTACAGGAATTTATTTGGTAACTGTAAAACAGAAATGTCTCTTAAAGTCAAGATCAGATATTGAAGTTGAGCCAAATGAGAATCTGCAAAAATATAATTAAAAATCTTCAACATCTGTGAAGAATGAGCAAAATATTGGAAGCATCCATGAATTCTATCTAGGAAAGACAAGAATGAGCAAATTATAAAGTGATAAGGAATCTTACCTTTTAATAAATAAATATTTTTTTCATATTTCCCAGGGTATTGATAACAGTTGATGATTAGGTTCCAAGCAATGAGGCTGTAAAAATTAATAAGCAGGACCTTCAAATGACTCATTAGCTAATCCTTCATTATTATCCATTTTGTAATGGGTGACACATTTAACACATTTAGTAGTATACTCAGGGGCACATTTAAATGAAAAGAGTTTGGTGAAGCAATTTGAAAAACATGCAAATATTTTTATTAGTGTTAAATTTGCCTAAATTTCAATTGATTAAACATAAGATAGAATCTAACTCTATATGAAATATATATTATATATATACATATACATATATATACACACATATATTTATATATTTGCCTTTTCCACATCTAGTCCCACTTTAGTCTTTGTTTAAATTTTAAAATGAAAGAAATCTTCAAGACTTATCTCACTGAAATTTTTGTTTTATGGTTATTAGCTGGCCTGTTCTCCACCAGAAAGTGTTTATGGAGCACTGGGAATTTTTAAGGAACTTTTGCTTTAGAGGAATAGATCAAGTACCAATACATCAAACTTCAGATACTAGTTTCTCTGGCCAGGATACTCTACTAGAATTAGAACTTTGGAGTTGAAAGAAGCAAACTCTTCTCTCAGGACTCGTGGTCTGGTAGGGAAATGGACTTGCCAAGAGAGAATTGAAAAGAGTAGGCATTCTCCAATAAACTTCATTACTTGGACACAAGAGTCATCTGAAAATGAAATTGTACAGACAGAGGTGCAGATGACCATGGTGTGTCTGAACAACCACAAGCTAATCAGTATTGGGGGCGGGCATGAAGAAGGAAGAAAGAAATCATGGAGAAGTGACTTCAGAGATAGAGGTCTAACAAGAAAGACTTTGAACTTCTTTAAAAGGATGTCAGGTTATAACCTATAGAACCTTGCTACTATAATGTGTTCCACAGCATCAGCATCAGCAGGGTATGTATTACAAGTGAATAATCTTAGGCCCCAACCCAGACCTAAATCAGAAATGATGTTGTAATGAGGCCCCCATTTGACTCACCATGTACATGAAAATTTGATGAACACTACCCATGGAATGTGGTGGATTGTTGAAACCGGTCATGTCAGAGAGCAAATGGAACTTTCTTAGATGACTTGCTCCAGCAGCAATTCTTGGAGTAAAGAGGGGATAAGGTGAGAGAGAAACTACCACAAAGAGGAATATGATCATCCAGGGTAGAGCTGAGTGAACCTGGGGATGGAGCAGTGAAGTAGGAAGAACATTCTGGAGGTCACTGTGTGCTAGGATTAGCAATTAATTTAATGTAAAGAGAAAAGACAAATTCTGGGAAGACTAACAGATTTCTGGTTTAGGCCACCTGGGAGACTATGGTGCCAATATGGACAGAGTTTAAAGAAAGATCTCATTTAGAAGGGTGAGCAAGATGATTAATTCAATATGAATTATTCAATTGGAGGACCTGTGAAGCATTTGTTCAGTGATGCTTAATGGGCAATTGGGTGCATGTGTCTGAAGTTTGGGATAGAAATACATATATGTTAAAACTGTTATCAATGCCACCTAAATTCATGGTTATGGAAAATATTTTCAGGAATAAACTTATAGAATAAAATACAATTGGTGTGTCCATCACAAGAGAATGCCGGGGTTTAAAGGATGGGCAGAGGAATACCAAAGTATACAGGAGATGGAAGAGGATCTGAAGGGTGTGGTGTCATGGAGAGAAGATAGTTTCAAGCAAAAATGGCAACTGGGTCATACATGCAAAATGAAGACTGAGAACTCCTTCTTATGTTTGGTACCTAAAGTTTGACAACTTGAACCAGGGAAATTCATTTGAACAATAATAACTAAAGTCAGAGTTCTGTTTTCTAACCTTGTAGAACTGTTAAGTGCAGTGGAGACTTCTTTCTAGAAAAGTAGTTAAAAAGGAAGAAAAATGTTGGCTATTAGACACAAAAGCAGAAAGTCAAGAAAAGTCACTCCCTCTCCCTCTCTCCCTCTCTCCCTCTGTCCCTCTCTTCCTCTCTCCCTCTCCCTCTCCCTCTCCCCCTCTCCCTCTGGCCTGCTTCTTCCCCCTCTCTGGCATATGAGAAGGTGAGATGGGATGAGCAGAAGGGAAAAGAGTCAATGGGAGAGAAGTAATGACAATATGAAGGTGAATAATAAACAATGGGACATGATCCTTTAGGGTCATCACTGAATAAAATTCAGGGTACAGGTGAAAGAGATTTTCCTTTGGGGAAAAAATCATATCAACCTGAGAGACCAACAGAAGCAGGAGCACAGAGACATGCAATTTTGAAGAGGTCATAATTTTAGAGTGTTCATATCTAAATGACTTAATTTTTTCTTGTGAAATGAAAGACATTCACATATAAGGAAAACAGAGTAATAAAAAACAGGAGTCCCAAAGGAAAGTGAGGAAAGAAACTGACTGGGAAATACAATGGGCATGGGCAGCACTTAAAATCATTCACCTCAGATTCTTGATTCTGCACAATGTATTGTGGTAGTTTCTGCATTATCTAGTTCACTTATTTAATGAGTAAACAGATTGAATATGCTTGAATTATCCATCACTTTTGATCCCAATACATAGTCAAAGAAGCTATCATTTCAGATGCCTAAAAACTAGACAGCACTCCAAATATACTAAAAACAAAAAGACCTTTGCATAACGTGGGATACAGAATGCGAAGTCACTACAAATTCCTGTCTGCTAAGGAAGTGAGGGTGACAGTGGAAATAATAGCCATAAGTTTGTATAATTAATCCACAGATTCTCAGAGCTGGCAAGCCTCTTAGAATTCATCAAAATACTTTCTGCAGCTCCTGACCAGAATACCTGCACTACTAGGCTCTTCATTATTTACTAGGTAGCCAACTCTGCATTCAGGATACCATTATTTAATTGTTTGAATGTTCTGTTGTATTAGGATAAGAAACTGATTTCCACTTCTCTGAAATTGGATGTGCCAAATTTATTTTTATTCAATTCGGTTAATAGAGGTGCACATACTAAGTTTAAAGTATTGTTCTTAATGTTGCAGAATGATCAGTAGATCAGGATCCCTGACCTTGTTATCATTACAGCAGAGTAGGGAAGGTTAAGACAACTTCCAAAATGACCACAAGAGAGATGAAAATACATGCCATTAGAGAAGTAATAAAGTACTGTGCTTCTTTGTTTAAAAATGAGGTGCCAGGAGTCATATCTGAATAGATTATGACATGTGGCTCCTATGTCCCCTCCCTAATTATGTTTACATTGGAATGTCCACATGTTTTTCTAGCCAAGTGAATCAGTGAAGATGGAAATACTAATTAATTTGAGTGGACATGCTCTGCTATCTCATAATACATATGTAAAATCCTGATGTTAGTGATACCGCCAAACTCTATAGCACTTCATAGCTTATAAGTCACTTTTCATAATTATCAAACTTTATGAGGTATGTATTGTTATTCTTCATTTACATATGAAGGACCAAGGACTCAGTTTTAGTGACTGACCCAGATCTCATAGGAGGGAAGCAATAAGCTAGGACGCCCATCCAGGTACCATGATTGTGGATCTCACTGTCACTGCAAGACCTTGTGAATTCAGAGGAGCGGAATCATAGGTTCTCATGTTTCTTTAATAGGAAAAAAATCATTAATAAAATAAGTGACAAAATAATAATGCTCAAATGTATTCAGCATTCCACTTCTGTTTGCCCCCAAGAAATAGATAAATCAAATCGTAGAAATAAACTGGGAGTTGAGAGATAAAAATGCTTTGAAGAACCAGCTACCATGTTTGAGAAGTACATCAAGAATGACAGAAATAGGTGTTGAGGAAAAAGTAGACATTTGAGAATGCTAGCTTTGCATTAGGAAAAAATCTCCCCCATTCTTGGTTTTTTTCCTTGAGATACTAAACGAAAAATACTTGAAATTCTTTAAGTTACATATACAATTTAAATACTTACATACATTTATCTTAAGTTTGTATTTATAGTTTTTAGAGACTGGGACATGAGGTATGTCAGGGGCTGATGGTGGTGGTTTGCTCATGTATAAAGAGTTACACTACTTTTACAATTTCAGTACATAGAATTGTACTTCAAACATTTCTTTAAAGGGGAATACATTTCCTTGAGACTAAAATAATCTGTTTTTTTTTCCTCTGAAATACTGGCACATGCTGGTAATACTTCTAGCCAGGGATAAGAAAAATTTCTAGAGTTGTGAAACAGTAAGAGCTCACTTGCCCACAAAATAATTTAGCTTATTACCTTGACTCTTATGTAGTTAAAGCCACTGAGCTAATTAGATACAGTGAATTTCTGAGGTATACCTGCATTTCAAATATAAGATCAGAAGGAATGCTAGAATGATGTTAAACTTGGAACCAGATGAAGTCAATCTGGGAAACAGAATCAGAGATGTCTCTCATTCATCAGTTCCAATCATTATTTAAAATACTATGAAGAATTAAAAGAGACCTCAATGTGAAGAGAGTAGAGAGAGAAACACTAATAGCATCATGGAGATTGATGACCTTTTTGGTATAGATAGGGATGGTAAATGCAAAACTTTGGGTCTAGTCTAGTAGTTCTTGGACCAAAAGAAGAAAAGACGCTGTTGGTTTAGGTCCTCCCAGAAGTGAATGAAAAGATAAGATTAGGAATTTATTTGTCAATAAATCTTAAGATGTTTATTCAGGGAAAGGTAGGGGATGCCAAGGAGGCTGGAAGAGTCTTCAGACTGCAGTGTGTAGTGTCCTCTGTAGATGAGAGAGGGAGCACAGATGAATTGCAGAGGAAGAGCCCGAGGCTGCAGTACAGCGCTGGGAAAACTTTGGCAAGACGATGGGATACCCTGAGCAAAAGTCACCCTCAGAAGAGCTCTGCATCTCTTAGGAATGGACTGCTTTAACATCTCCTCAGGCATCTGCTTAGGCATCGTAACAGCCCATGGGGAACATGCCCATAATGCACACAAGGAGGTAGATTCAGAGTACACTCTGTGGGGTCATTGGTGAAGAAAATGGCTCTTGGACTAATCTTCAGCTTTATTCAGAATATTAGTAGCACCTAGACTTCCAACTCTTCTTAACTGAACAACTCACTCTAGAAATGCATCACTAATAATGCTGATCTACACAAACTATAAAACTCAAACAGGCTGATTTCTACCACTGCATGTACCCACCGACATTTCTGTGTTCCATTTTCTCTTCATCTTAACATCTCATTCAACTATACAACTCTCTTGCTTAATTCTGGACATCAAATGAGCATTTTATTTTACGTGTAAGATTAAAGCATGCACATAAACACACACAAACACAAACATGATTTGAAGACCATGCCTGTTCCTCCTCATCCTTAGATGTGACTATAATGTGTCCCTCCATCTAGGAAGGGAACACAAAAGATTTGGACCTTCCTGTATCATATTTCTTTCATTGTCAACGTGTAGATCTGAATCATATCTGTTATTGGTCATGTTTTCTGAAACAGTGTCTTTAGAACACTTTAGAACCTGTACCCTGCTCTCCTCATGATAGGAGCAGGGTAATATGTGTTTTTAAGTATTTGGAGAACATATGGAATAAAAGAGCTGCCTATATGTTTTGGGAAAGTGGCTGCCTTTTTTGAGTTATTTGGTTGTTTTGCCATCTTACATACGTCTGGGGAGATAGCTTAGGACTCACAGGATTTCTCTATCCTACACTAGGAAGGCAACTTATGTTCCCCCTCAAAGTTCGTCAGAACTTGACGAACATGGTCTCTAAAGGTCTTCCTAGCACTTTAATTTTTCAGTGCCCATTTTATAACAAGTTACAGAAATACCGTAGCTTATCTGTAGATTAGCCCACATTATACACAATGTGTACTCTCTGATGGAATCCTTTTTACTACTTTTCCTTTTGCTCTGTGAAGGTAAACTTCTCTATAAAATTATATTAGTCTTTTTTTTTTTTCTTGATGATTTTTATTGTTTTGTTTTTAGAATCTTGTCAAGGTAGATATCTATTGTAAAGATAAGGTAGATATTTCTTTAAATGTAACTTTTTTTTCCCACATAAAGGTTATTTTGCTAGGGTAATGGAGTTTCTTTTCATTGACATTCTGGGACAGATCTTTAAATTCAGCTACATCTGGTCACCTTGCCTTAAACCATATTATAGCTATTCCTTTAAATCAGACCTGAACTAAGCAGGAACATCTGTACCAAGAATTATGAGGCCCAGCTGAACATTTTGGACCAGCATGTTCCATCTCACTTCTTTCAGCTCTAACCTTTTAGCAATTATCTTTACAATCCTTAGAAATGGTAATTAAAGTTGGTAGAAGAACAAACAGAATACTGAAATGTTTTTAAGCTCCAAACACCAGGTATATAAATGTCAGTTCTAAGAATGCTTTTATTAACTACCTCCACCGATCTTCTCAGGGATCATATTTAGCCTTTCCTTCAGGGAGTATAGCACTGCTAATCAGCTTGCATAGTTGGCAGCCACTTGCTGGGGACACCTGAAGCCACTTCACTTCATTCTCCCCATGTCCCCAGATGAGCCTGCCATGGCAGTTGGCATGGAGAGGAATATTGCCATTCAGGTCTCTGTCGAAAGATCTTTACCTTCCAAAACAACCAAAAATATTTTCAAAGATAAGCAGATGGCTTTCTAAGTGGTCCCTTTCAACATTGAGCAGTTTACTCAGTGACCCTGCCTTCCTGCTGTCTCTATAAAAGTCTGGGTCATTGCAAAACTGGCTAGAGGTTTGGGTGAGTTTGAGTGTATGCAGAAGACAGAGTTGCTGATGCACACATGATAAATTGAGCTCCTCTGGTTGATGACTCTGAATTCATTGACATTTATAAGTATTGTTGTTTGGGTACTTATTAACCTCCAAATTACTTCTCCTCCATTATGATCAGGGAATTTCTTTAATAAGATTATTCATGAATTTTTCCTATCCTTTGTAATTAAATTACTGTTCACTTGTTTCTTGATCTCACCACATTAGAATATTCCAACCAAGAATGAGGTTGTTTGGACCAATGGAAAGGGGCCACTGAAGGCAGACTTGATTTTTCTTCATGGCACCTATTAGAATAGTGCTACCAGGAACAGGCTGTCACCGGTCAAAAATTGAGGACCCATGTTTACTGACCAGTGTTTCTTTACTATAGCAGTGGAACTCAATTTGTTACTAAATTTGTAAGATATTTAATAAAGTTAAAAGGCTTTATATGTGTTATTATAATCTGCTTGATGGGAAATGTAGTTAATTTTTAAAATTTCATGTCCCATTCTCATTTTTGGCTTAGTATTAGAATATTTTAGTCCTCTGGCTCATCGTCTTTCAAACCAGAAGTTACTTATACATTCACATGGGGTCAGATTTTTTCTTTCTTCCTTGGTCTCTGAATCACTTTGATTTTTAGGACCAGGTGGAAGTGAGATGGGGTGGCATGACTTGATTTGAGTTCTCTGGGTTCATGTAAGTTCTCATCATTTCCTCCTATAACTTAGTAGCAATTCTTAGTACTAGAACAAGAAATTGTATTGACTCCAAGGAAATTTTCTATTAAATTATTTAGCCAGTAAATATTTGAGTGTCCTTCTTCTGCCAAGAGTACAAAATTCTGATATTAATCATTTCACTACCCACTGGTATTTAAACATAGGTGTACATTCTGATAACACAGGGGCCAGTTACTTAAGTTATTTAAATAGTTATTCTAATCCACTGAGAATTTATAGCTTTGCTATCTTAATTCTTAGTAACCTTTGAACCAAAATATGGGCATAAACCTACTTTATAAAATCCTTTTGGTAGGAAAAAAAGAATTTAATGGTGTGGTTTTCAGAGCTACACTGTGTAAGTAATGTTGAAACCTAAATCCTACCCATGGGATATAAACTTGGCTACATTTCAGTTTTCACAAAAAAACTACATGAAGAAAGAACAATAAACTGATAATTTGAGGGCATGCTTGTATGTTTAAGTTTCAATTATTTCTACAACCTTCCTTCCAGTACAAGTAAATGGCAGCCTCTCTCAGAGTTATAAGAAAATTATAGCTGAATGGAAGTTCCAGTCATAATCAGCTCCCATCATAAATATCACAATTGTTATAGAAATTATGGTTCTTCTTTAATGATGGTAGAGACTCCCAAATGTGAACCAGTTGTTCTGTATCATAACTTTCCAAATTCTAGTCACAGTACACAGAGTAAACTTGTTACCAACAAAAATCTGAGGGGGGATTTTTATCTTTTCTTATACCAGATATGTTAATTGTGAGCAGATGAGTCATAATCCTAATCAGCATTCTCTGGAGCCACTGAAAGCCAGGTCAGTCAGGCGAATAGTTGGTGACTGGTCAGAAAGGGAGCAAGTTTAAAGGAAAAGACAAAAGTATATTTTAGACCTAGTTTTACACCCTGCCTTCATCCTAAAGTCAAATGCAAAAAAAAAAAAAAAAAAAATTGTTCAGTGATTTTTATTTTTATACTACCTTCAGCCCCATTTTCTCTTTAATGACATACAGAATAAAAAGTTATTTGAAAGACTTTCCCTACTTTTCTATATTTACCTTTGTCCCTTTCAAACATCTCTGCACAACTGACTGCTCAGTCCCTTTAAAGATAATAATTAAAGAGAATATATACCACAACAATAAATTGTTTCCATGACTTCCTTGATCTATTAGGATTCTCCTCTGGAAGCTGGTATCTCTATATTTCCAGGCTCTCTCAGGGGTACTTTGGTGTTCCAACAGTCAGAAAGAGGGCTCCCTGTTTGAAGCAGGAAATCAAGATGGCAATAGGAAACGTGATCTTCATGGGGCCCAGATTCTAGCTTATAGCAGTCTTCTTACACCTGGAGAATAGTCCTTAGGAGTCTAGAAATCCCATGGAAACAAGTAGATGTTTCAGTAAGGATTCCACATTCCTTTCTCTATTACTCTGAGTGAACAATGGGATTTGAATCCAGCAGAGATTTGAGTTTTTCAGAGATACTTTCTCTGGCCCCACATCCTAACTAATCACTGGCCCTGCACACAATTCTTCCACTTACATTTGTGTTTTTCCATCTGTAAAACTAACACCATTGAACCATAAAACCCAATTAGTGCCAATTTTGATGCATTTTTATTATATGCTAACTACCTTTTAATTGCGAGACCGTTTCTGACATATCAAATATAAAGCCACATTTTCCAAACAAAAAATCAGGAAACATGGTCTGACCATGGGAAATTAGAATTTAAAAAATCAGAGTTTATCCTGGAAATCTTCAATTTTCACTCAACATTAATTGAATTCAGGGTTTGGGAGGTGATCACTTAATGATCCTTGTTTCTTTAAGGAATTAATTTTCTGAAATAAGCTATCTGTTGTGTTAACATAAGGTGCTTTCAGAGAAAACTGATAGAAGGAAACCTAAAGTCCAAAGTTAATATGAATTGGATTTTCCTTGTTAATATTTTGTTATAAATGAGCCATGGGAGATAGATCCATGTTACCTGTTAAATATCAGTGTGCCCCAGTGTTCTTAGCTCTAATGTCTTGTAATTCTCCATGCTTTACCTTGCCAATCATTTGTGTCAACTGTCATTCACTCTTCCTATGATACCAGCACTTACAGAGCAGCTCTCCATCCCAGTCTCTTTCCTGTACGTCACCCTCATCTTCCTCTGTCCAAGGACTTCAAACTCCACTTCTCAGGAACCAAACTCATTATCTAATCGACATGCTTGTTCCTGTAATATTTTCTATTTTGCTGAGTTTGCTACCTTCTCTGTTCTGCTGCTCAATTCTAGACAGAGAATATAGGTGTAACCTGAGACTTATCTTCTGTTTTTAGTTAGTTACCAAATATTAAACTTCTTTCCTTCTTCACTAGCCCCTCAGGTCTTCACAAGTTCATATCCGATTAATTGCAATTATCTAAAACCTCATCTCTAGACTTACTACTGACTTCCAACATGCAAGTTCAAGCAAGATTCTGGCTGCCTATCTTTCAGGAACCATGATTCATAATCTGGTCCCTGCCCACTGTACGAATTCAGTTCTTACCACTTGTCCTTGTGTACCCCACATTCCTGCCATACTAGATTACTTAAAATATACCAAACCAAATAATGCTTCCATGTCTTTATCCAGGCTGTTCCCTCTTCCTAGGGCAAGAATCTTCCCTTCATCACTCCCATTCTGCTCAACCAACTGGTAAATTCCCACTATTCCTTTAGCCTCACTTTAAAGACTATTATAATCCTTCCTAGGTTAATGAATTACTTTTGCTCTGTACTCTCAAAGACTTTTTTCATTCTCATTGTATTAGGATAGGTTAGCTGCAGTAACAAATAGTCTCTATAATGGATGATGGTTCAAACACAGCAGCCCTTTACTTCCTAATCACTTAGTCCTATTAAGCAAGCAGGTCATGGAGTGGACTTCCTGCATGCAGTCTTTCAGGGAGCAAGTTTGACAGAGGCTCTGCTGCCTTTCATCATTGACTCTGAAATTTCTCCCAGGTCATCTTCATCTCAAACAGGCCAGAGACCAAAAGAGCACGGGGGAAGAGTATGAAGGAATTTTATGGGCCAGGCCTACAAGTAGCACGCACAACTTCTACCAGTTAAAACTCACACTTGGCCATCGTAGCTCCAGAGGAGTCTTGACAATGTTATCCAGTGCATATCCAAGAGGATGAGAGGATGGTAGCTTTGGTGAGCAGCTGTGCCACGTCCATGCACTCATCGGAGGGCTGTGTCATGACTAATTATGTTCTGTAGTGTAGTGCTACAGTATAGCTATTGGTGGGACTTGAGTAAATGTGTATGCATGTGAGTAGATGGAAGAATAAAAGAATAAAGGTAGTAATACTTTGGATTTGAAGAGTTTTTAAAAATTAGCCTGAAATAGAAAATTTATGGATTTATGTAGCCTTGATATATCTCCTTTATTCCAAAAGTGTTTCTGAAACATACAGAAAATAATTATTATTCATGGTTGGTAGATATATATTCAAAACTAGCAATATTAACAAAATTAATGTTTTAGAATTGGTTAATTAGTAATGGTGTTCATGTATAGCAATTAAATTGAAACCATGTACAAAACATCTATGGGGAAAATGACATTAGTTACTTTCATTTTACTTATATATTCTTATCTAGTCTTAGAATTAAATTGAATTCTAGTTTATTTAAGACCTTCTACATTGGTATCACACAAAAGTATTTGATGAGTGTCTGGTGAGAATTAAGAAATGTCAACATTCTTAGGAGACAAAAACATGCAGATACTTTGTTAAACAAATATGCAGTTATGATTGAGAATTAATATATAACTAAAAGGGACAAAGTGTTTCCTGATTATCTTTCATTGTTGCAAGCAATAATGATTATTTAGTGTCTATATTTGATATCTCATTGTCTTTTTGGGGTGATATTGGTGGGTTTTTTTGTTGTTGTTCATTTCCTTCATCAGTTGAACAAAAGAAAGAAAAGTTTTCCATAGGGACAAAAGTTTTCTCAAAGAAAATGGTCCTATGTTCATTAGTTCTTGTTTAGTTCTTAAGACTCTGACCTTAATGATTAAAGGGGGCCTATATTTTGAATAATAAACATAGACTTCAAAATTGAGTTGGATTTTTTGAGAAATTATTCATAAAATATGAGATTCAATGGTCCTCAACATACATTAGTCCTTTTGAAAACAAAGTTAAAAAGTGGCAGCCGAAGTACCCTTAAAATCATTTCTTGATCTTTCTCAGAGGGTTGTACAGGTGTGTTCTTCCTTACCTAGAACTTGAAAAGCCAAACAGGACCTGGGAGTATACTTAGCAGGAAGTAGGAAATCAGGAAGGCTTCAGAGCAAGGAAGTTGGATGGTCAAGACCAGTTGTGAAGTTCATTTAACAACAGATTCAAGCAATGGTTGATGAGGAAAGAGTTAAGAGATAATGAATTTTAAACAATGCAGAGATAATTTAGGTTAGCTAGAAGGATCCATTTCCAAGAATGAGTTTTTGCAGATTCCATCTTTGCATGTTTAATATCAGATAGTTCTTACAAAGTTAATGTAGGAGAGGAAACGAGATCACTTCTCATTGTGCCCTACTTCTCAGTGATTGTATTCATTTTCAATTGCTGCCCTCACACATTACCACAAATTTAGGGATTTAAAACAATACAAAATATTACCTCACAATATCTTTAAGTCAGAAATCTGGCAAGGCATACTGGATTCTTAATCTCACGTGGCTGAAATCAAGTTTTTGGTCAAAGATACATCTCATCTAAGCTTGGGCTCCTCTTCCGAGTTCACTGGTTGTTGGAAATGGTTATTTCTTTCTCGTGCATTCTGTGTGCTCCCCTATCTACAACCCAGCATTGGCAGCTCAAGTCCCTGTCACGCTTTGAATCTTTCTGATTTGCTCCTCTACCATATCTCTGACAAATTCTTCCTCAATAAGAGAAAGCTAGTTCTATTAAGGTGTCCTGTGATTACAATGGACCCACCTGGGTAATCCAAGATACCCTCTCTTGAAGTCAACTACTTAGTAACCTTAATGATAACTGCAGAGTCTTTTTTACCATGTAAAGAAGCATACTCACAGGTGTAACACCAGGGAGGGAAGTTCTTGGGGGCAAGATTCTGTCTACCACAATGAAATTGTCACTACTGTACAACTCAGAGGCTATCACATATAAATTATGGAAAATTATACTCCATTCAAAAGACTAGGGTTTAAAATAACTTTATTATGAACTATTGCAGACATTCAAGAAGGTATAAATTAATATGAGCACCTGTCTATTCATTATTGACATTATCAATACCTTGAAAAGTATTACATTTGAAATATATAAAAATGAAAACACTATGGTGGATATTTATATGTTATCAATATGGTTAAAGACTTCATGAGCTCTGTGTGGTGGTACATGCCTGCATTCCCAAAGCCTCAGGAGGCTGAGGCAGGAGTATTGCAAGTTCAAAGTCAGCCTTAGGACTTAGTAAGGCTTTAAACAATTTGACAAGACTCTGTCTCAAAATAAAAAAAAAAAGGACTGGGAAAGTGGCTTAGTAGCTAAGTGCCCCTGGGTTCATTCCCTGGCACAAAACATAACAAAACAAAACAAAAACTTCATGGAAGTTAAAGGTGTAGATTTTTACTTATTCCTTGAATAGAAAGTGCTTTTGATAAAAATAACAATGGCTGTATTTACTGAATGGCTGTATTTACTGAATGCTTACTGTGTGCAGGGAACTGCACTAATAATTGTTGCATATACATGGTCTGTCTGCTGTAGTCAGAAATTATGCCTGTTTTAGAGTGAGTAAACTGAGGCTCAGAGAGGTCATAGGAGGCCTGGGTGAATTGCTCATTCCTTGAATTTGTAAGAGTCACTTAAACAATTCACACCTAACCAGAGGAGGCCTGGAGAGCCCAGCAGCAAAATGATCAAATGAAAACATGAGGGTTTTAGAGTCAGACCTTTATTTGAATGTTGATTTCAACACTTACTGGCTTGGCAAATTCCTGAAATCCTTTGTGCCTCTAGTTCCTAATTTGTAAAGTGTGGCTGATAACAGACACCTCATGGGGCTGTTGCAAGATAACATGTGTAAAGAACCTGGTATGGATAAGCTATAGATAAAAGTTCTCCAATACCTCCTTCCGGAGTCCCTAATGAGAGTGCATCTGGTTCTAAAGCCCTTGAATAACTCAGGAAGTCAGTTCTGGGCTCAGGCCAGCTCCTACTTATTTGGTAGACATGCAACAGGTCATGGGACCCACCTTGGTATTCAGATCTGTTGGACTAGGAATGTACAAACCCCTTATGTGGTACATATGCATAAACAGCCCAATGAGGTGCATGTAGGAGCCTAACCACACTAGACCTGGCCACAAAGATAACCTATAATCACCCGATTTCAGAATTATGTACACCAGTTCAGAAGTGCCAATTTAGCAGGGGACTTTCCTGGCATCTGTCAGAGGAGCCACATGCCAGAATGTTCTAGTGGCTCTCACAATATGTATTTGTGTGCATTGTTTTTGATTGCCCTAATCAGACTTGAAATGAATCCAAGAGGTTACTTCAACTTGAGACATTAATCCCTCAGTGCCCTCTCCCTCCAGGCTCTGTCTGAAGGCTTAATTCAGCTACCTTATCTCTCTAGGTATGTGGAGACCAAAGCCAAGGGGCTGTTTTTCTGCGGGAATTTACACTGATTCGAAGAGAGAGCCTTAACGAAGATTTCCTGTCTGACCTCTTGAATAGTCACAAAACTGAAGACCCGGTACAGTGTCTTTTCTATTTATTCTTTGAAACACAGAGGCTCATTGGCTGATTCTGACTTGTTGTGATGGTTGTTTTTAGCAACTCTGAAGTAATTTGGATGATATTTTCTCATATTCATGGGAGGAGGGTAGGGCAGACTATGGGAGAGTGTAAAGCTTGTATGGGGCAACCATCTTACTTTTCCTTGGTCTGGCAAGTTTTTAACATTTCACTCGAGTGTTAAAGTTTGGGGCAGCATGTGGAGGAGTCACTTTAAAATAACTGATGTTTTGCCAGTGATTCTGAACATGAAATGGTAATAATTTAATTGAGTAAAGTAAAAAGGAGATTTATGTGTGATTGTTTTATGGGTCAATGGAAATTCCACCATCTTCCATTCCTGACTTCTTTGGGGTTATTTTGACTTCAAAGTGTTAGTCATATTTATTTTATGAAAGTTTGTTGCTCTGATGGTGGTTTTGAAAAATAAATTGTTCAGCAAGTGAGGTCTCAGATGAAAACAAGTCGTATAGCTGACTGTCAATGTCAAGGTACTGGCCCATTTTCCTGAAAAACAAACTGTGGTTTGTATTTGGCATATTGTGTGAACTTGATCAACGACTTCAGAACATTGTAAATGTGGCTGTGTGTGTGGTAAGAACCTTATCCTCAGAAGTACTCATATTGGAATCAGAGGATGCTGTGTGCATAATCTGTAATCTTGTTCAACCATAAAATGGTAGAATCACAGAGAAACAATACCTTAGAATATCTCCAATGCAAAAAAGTGGCTTTAGTTTTACCTTTTCTACCCTGCCTCTGTAGTGTCCTCTCTCAGGAGATATTTTGCACATTTATCTCATGTCTGTCTCTTCTAGACATTGAGTAAATTGGCTCTCTCAGTGGCCATTCACAGGCCAACCCTAAGTGTTTTATCATTTATACTTTCTTTGTGATGGGCATTCACATCCAAAGAACTTGTGTCATAGCACAGGTAGGAACAAAGGTAAAGTTACCCAAGGGGATTATAATTAATTTTCATATAGTTCATGCGTACTTTCTTCTGAGTTCTGAAAATGTCAAGTCTCCCTTTTAAACTTTCATTGTTTGCTTAAAGGATTCATTGCAAGCTATAACTGTATATACATATTGGCATCTAAATTTCATTACTCCTCCTTGTGAACACATCTTGCAATATTTTTTTATTCTGTTTTATGCTATACAAAATCTGAAATATGTTAGCTCATGTTGGATTTAGTTTATGCAAAGTGCTGACAAGTGCTACCATATGGATATTACATGCAAACATCATAAGTCTAATTATTAAACCATCATACCATAAAGGAAGTTGAATAATATGAACTAATCATGGACATAATAGAATTGGTTATAGTAATTCCACCAAAAACAATTACTGTCACTTGGCAAACACTGAAGGTTGTCACAAACATTATTATTACGTAGTATTACATTGATTCCAATTGCAAGAAAATGGTGCATACTTCTGAAGGTCCTCAGTCATTCGAGATCATAAGTCATTGAGTGGTTGGAAATATTTAATCTGAAAGAGAAATTGCCTACCAACACAAAGAGTTAAAACTAGGGTTGACTAAGAAATGGGAGGGAGAAGAAAAGATCAAAGCTTCCTAAGTACCAGAAGCTAATTCAGACTCCTTGTAAGTTTGTGAAATTCTAACAATTTCTGTGGGAGGTGTGTCTATCTGAGGACTTCATTTGACCAAACAAGATATAACACTTTACAAAAGTATAACTTCATCTTCTAAGTAGACACTAAAAGATGATCACTACAATCTCTGTGTCTGTTGTAGGAGAAAAGTTCAAACGTGAGTGGTCATTTGTAGAAAATAGCCAGACAGTGGACATTCTTTTCATGCCCCTTATTTGTGAGTTTCCAGCCCAGAGAGAGAAAGGCTCTTTAACGGAATGGGATAATCAACAAGAATCCTTTCTTGTATGGATCACAAAAACTTCTTGGCAAAGTCAGGAGGGTAAGAGGTAAAACAGTTGAGCAACATCATCTATTTGTAGTTATGTCTGCTTTCACGTGAGTCCTCCCTAGTGTCCAAAAGACCTTTGTACGCCTGTTTCTCCTCCCCTGCCAGAGCAGTAATTCTGCTCCTCAGGGACAAGGTCTGAGAGCTGATTCTCACCTCACTAACCTCTAGCTCAGTGCTTGCATATGATATGTGCTCAGCGGGGTTAAGTGTTTATTGTTGGAGAAAATTCATTGTGACTGTTCTCCATTCTTGTGTTCTTAGATTTTATACTGAAAACACTATGAAAATACCATTGTAGAATATACAGGAAGAGGGTTTTGTCAACATGAAAATCCTTCTAAATGGAAAGGATTCTTGTTGTTGGGAGCAGTGACACATGCCTGTATTCCCAGTGGCTGGGGAGGCTCCAACAACTTAGTGAGGTGCTAAGCAACCCAGTGAGACCCTGTTTCCAAATATGATATAAAAAAATAGGGCTGGAGATGTGACTCAGTGGTCAAGTGTCCTTGTGTTCAATCCCAGTACCAAAAATAAAATACATAAATAAATAAATGGAAAGTATTCTTGTTAAAATGGCATAAATGATTTTCCATTTTTAAAGAGGTGATAAAAGAACTCCTTCATTTATGTGCTATGATGTCCTTTCAAGTCAGTGTACAGGTTTTTTGATAAATCATGTGAATTCAGGGATGTGTGCCAACTGGTAATTCATAGTTGTGGAAGTAACAAATTTATCCCCATTTGGACAGAAGTAGGAAATGTCTTGCCACACTTCTGGGTAAAATTATTGCTATCTGTCTTCTGAGAGGACAATAATTTTTATTTTAGTTTAGTTTATCTTCTCTCATACCCTTTTTAAACTGACAATTCTTTCAGAAAAGTTTTCTTTCAAAAATTCAAATAATATTTGAAAGCCAGAACAGACTGACTCATCCTATTTGTGGAACTCTTTCACCTAAAGGCTTAATTTATTTTGACCAAAATAAATGGTCATTTTTGACCTTCAAGTGACACTCCCTCAACTTCTCAACTGGGGCCTTTTGGCTCAAATTGACTTTTCCACTGTGTTAGAAAAGCTTTCTAGATAACTTCCTCTGAGGGCTAATTCTGTTCTTTGCACTTTGAGAAACAGTCTGAGCAGTTTGTCCAGAAGACTCAGCAGGTGGCTTTATGTCTAACCATTTTCTGAAACTTTGCTTGTGTGTGATTTGCATTGTTTGCAGAAAAGAGAAAGGCTGTGTGTCAAAGGCTGTTATTCATTATTGGAATGGTGGGGAAGAAGATCACATTGGCTTTGGTTGTCAGCAGAAAACAACATCAGGATCTTAATTGACATGAATTCATTACAGGATGGGATTTTCTTCAGTATGAAATTACTACAAACCTCATTTGCCTTTGCTTTGTGGTTCATAAAGTGGTTATATAAGCCCCTGATTCACATTGGTAGAAAAGTTATTTAAATATTTATGTTAATTGAGGATAGAGTGTTCCTTTGAATAACTGATGAAATAGGGGTGTTTTTGTGGAATGGGGTGAGCTTGTGGGGGGACAGCTTTATAAACACCCCTTTTTAAACACTGTGTGGAAAGAGTTTGTTTTTTTACAGCAAGTAATTAATTCACTGAAACTCAAGTGAAACAAAAAATGCAATGTATCAAAAATGGATCTGCTTTAAATGAAATTATTCTTTTCTCCCTTGGTTGGATACAGGGCAAAGAACTAATGGGTTATGGAGTATTATTTCTGTGGGTTGAAACATTAGTTCAACACACACATAGTAAAAATGGAATAAAGTAAAATGGAATGAAACTATTAAGTAAAACTATTTCCATGTGTTCTTGAGGCACTCACCAACCTCTTCCCCACCCCTGACAATAGAAAGGAAAGAGAATTTAAGTGCTAACACCTGAAGATAATAACTTAATTTGCTTAATTATATTTCAAATCTGGCTCCCATGTTGGAATATTTAGTGGAAATAAATATAGAGAAGGTAGCAGTATGTCAAGAGCAGTTAAGCTCCTGAGGAACTTACCTTGTTGCTTTCGAAGCATGTTTTTCACCTGAATTAGTTCAGCACACTCCTGAGAGAAGTATGTTTTTTCCAAAACCAAAGTTTTATCTAACTTCTCCATCCATAAGTGTGGAATAAAGAACTAGCACTGCACTGAAAATGCATACATGCTCCAAGCTGCTTATAACTTCATAAAGTCTTTATTAATTAGTAACAACCATATTTTTTCTTAACTGATTTCGTTCAAAGGATAAAAGTGCAGTGAAGGGACCAGATGTTTTAAAAGCATAAGTGCTTTCCAATTCAATCTTTGATTTTATGATATACTAACAAGAATAGCCTGGGTTGACTACCAAAATTCCTGCTTGGGTAAATATGTAGTGCCCAAAACACTAAATTTGTTTTATAACACATTTGGCATATTGAGTTGTATATGATTTCACAAAGAAAAATCAAAGCAGCCTGTATAGTATGTAAAATATGTCACCCTGTAGGGTTTTTAAATGTAATTACCTTGTATTTACAAGACTTATCTAATGTATTATGAGTCTAATAATGGTATGTGTTACAAAAATCCACTAAGGTCTTCATATAAATATTTTATATAACTTCATATTTTATGGTTTTTTATGTTAGACTAATATTCTGCACCATTTCTGCACTTCTGTGGAAAGGATTAAAAGGAATCTGATGAAGACCAAATATGTACAAAGCAATTTACCAAGGAGCTTATACATATTCCTCAGAACAACCACAGGAAAGCAATAAATAGGTTCATTTTGAAATAGTAATAACCAATTGGAAATGTAATTCTAGAAAGATACCACTAATAATAGGAACAGAACTCTCAGATTTTAGGTTGAAAGAGGCACAAAACCTGAATGGAGTGTCATTAATCCCTCAGAGATATCCAATTAATTAAGACCAATTTATTTTTCTGTGTGCAAATGAAACTGATGGAACCAATAATTACACATAAGAGAAAAAGAAGGGAGAGGAAGAAAAACATAGTTATTTGAAAGATCAGATTTTGTTTTCTATTTCTTATTGTTTGAAATAATAAACTGCTGCTTAGCTGGCAGCTACCAAAAAGGCCAGTCAGTCCTCCTTCCCTTGAGAGGCTGAGTGGGTTTCCTCTATATTCTATAGGAGAACCTGGAAGCTTAACTGTGATGCATGCATGACAGGCTTTTTGTGATGTGGTCAGTCAGGTTTCCATGTTAGAGCCTCCATTTAATTATGCTGGGAATACATCATTACTTCATCAAAAATTCTCAGAATAAACTTGCAAATATTAAGTGAAGGATTAAAATATGAAGTAGAGACATATACTATTCATGAATGGGAAGTCTTTTATGTTATATTCTACATGACAGTAGAATGCACTTTCTCATTCTTCTGGTTATAATTTCTCATTCTTCTGGTTATACATGATACAGAACCCCACCAGTTGTATAGTTATGTATGTACACAGGGTAATAATGTTTGATTCATTCTACTATCCTTCCTACCCCCATACACCATTTCCTCCCTTCACTCCCCTCTACCTAATCTAAAGTAACTCTACTCTTCCCTACACTGCCAATCGTGAATTAGCATCCATATATCAGAGAAAACATTCAGTATTTGTTTTTTGGGGGGATTGGCTTATTTCACTTAGCATGATATTCTCCAACTCCATCCATTCCATTTACTGGCAAATGACAATTTCATTCTTCTTTAAGCCTGGGTAATATTCCTATATATATATATATATATATATATATATATATATATCACATTTTTTAATATATTCATCTGTTTAAGGGCATCTAGGTGGATTCCATAGTTTAGCTATTGTGAATTGAATTTCTATAAACACTGATGTGGCTGAATCACTGTAATATACTGATTTTAAGTCCTTTGGATGTAAACCAAGAAGTGGGATAGCTGGATCAAATGGTGGTTCCATTCTAAGTTTTCTGCAGAATCTCCATACTGCTTTCCAGCACTCATAAATTGCTGGTATGAATGGGAAGTCTTAATATAAGGATACAAGTTTCCCCACAAATTAATTTACATATCCAATCTAGGCAGAATGTTTTGAAGAAGAGAAAGGATGGGCCTTGTTCCACCAATACTAAGACTTGTTACCAAGATATAAAAGTATCAAAAGAGTATAGATTAGAACATAGACAAACAAAACAACACAGATGGGTAAAGAACCTATAAACAGCCAGGAACAACAATGCATGCCTGAAATCCCAGCTTCTTGAGACGATGAGGCAGGATAATTGCAAATTTGAGGCCAGCCTAACCAAATTACTGAGACCCTGTCTCAAGGTGAAATAGAAAAGGTCTTGTAATGTAGCTCAGTGGTAGAGTACCACATTGGGTTCAATTTCCCTGTACCAAAAATATTTCGAAATTATAAAAGGTGAACCTGTGAATAGGCATGCACATAGAAGAGAACTTGGCACTGGCAGAAGTGGCATTATGTGTAATTGTTAAAGGATATGTTCACCCATCAATGGTCATCAGACATGAAAATAAATTCCAGATGGATTAAAAACCTAATGTGAAAAGCATGACCCTGAAAACTTATAGATGAAAATAAACAAGAATTTATTTATAGCCTTGCATTTTGGAGGATTTTCTTAATTAAAACACAAAGAGCCCCCAACCTCAAAAGGCAAATAATAAAGCTTGTATAATTCATTAAAAATTGAATATGCCTTAAAAACTCCATGGAGACAATAAGAGGACAAGATGCAGCTACGATAATTATTTTTGGTATATATAACATCATGAGTAGTATCTATAAAATATGAAGAACTCCTAGAAATCATTTCTTTGGAAAGACACACGACCTAGTAGAAAAGTATGGGTCACTAGGAAATATGCATGGTGAATGTGCATTAAAGGGACACTCAGCCTTAGAGTCAGGGATTTGCACATGAAAACAAGAGCTAGCACTTCATGCCCTTTAGAATGGCAAAAAAATCAGAAGTGTCAAAAAGAAGTGTCAGTGAGGAAGTAATCACTTGAAGCAGCAACTTGGCAAAGACTACGGAGTTGAATATATGCCTAAGTCCCAGCAATTTCACTTTAGGTATTTGTGCTGGAAAAACAAATGCTCAATGAAGTACTGAATGTTATGGAGTAAAATTGTGAGAAAATCACATACATCCAACAGAAGGTAAATGGATAAGTAACATCTGGTTTACTCATACAATAAAATACTATAGAAAAAATAACTAGATCAGTATGTGTTAATATAGGTAAAGTTAAAAAATATAACGTTAATGGGGAAATGATTTCATTTAAAAATATACCATTTATATTATTTTTAATGTCACATAAGTCTTTACTAGATATTAGATAAAATACTTAGGTGTAAAAACAGAATGGGAAAAATATGCTCTACCTTTGCAAGATTGGTTAGCCTCTGGACAGGGAGGAAGGGGAATTGAATTGAGGAATGTGTATAGCATACATTAACCCCATTTATAATAGTTTATTTTTTAAAAAAAGAATATGGTAAATGTTAATATTTGGTAAATATTAGTATTTGATGAAATGGCTAGTGGTTACATAAACATTTACTTTATTACTCACTGTACCTTTTATGATTTTGGAATATTTTATAATATATAATAAAAACTTCAGGATGATGTCTGACAAATAGCAGGAAATAAATACTGCTTTTATTAGCAGTGGTGAAACTGGAAAGTCATTGAAATGTAGTGTGATAAAGCCCAGTGCCCAAGACTGAATATATATACTATTTACATTCTTGTCTTAAGATATAATTAAGGAATCGTTAAAAATATGACAGCAGAGCACAAGATCATGGGGCCTTTTATCAGTTCATGAACTGCAGCTCTAGTAAATAATGTCAGGATGATGAATCTCAGTATTTAAGGAAAGGGACCATTTTTTTACACTTGACCTTTGGAATTAACTGAAAACCATTATCCTTTAAGGAAGAAAAATATTTTTTCTTTATCATGTTCTAATTTCCTTGCAGCTTACCCAGCCCCTATCTCTTGTTTATGAGATGTCTACCACTTTTGAGGATTCTGTCATTTATTCCAAACAACAAACAGATATCAAGATTAATTATCAAAAAGACACTGGAGGAAATAAAATGTGAAGCATTGAAAATGCCAATGCTCAGGCACACAGATTTTTAAGATCAAACAGCCTCATAAATATAAAACAAAACCCCATTAAAAATTCAACATCAGATAGAAATGCATCAATGATGTGTGAATTTTATGACTCCCTTTTGGGCACATTTTCATGTTTTACACTGTGAGCCCTCCTCAAAGAGGACTTTGTCAATAATGCTGAAATTTTGTATTAATAAAATCCTGTCAAAATGAATTCTATTGTTATGTATAACTAAAAAGAACCAAATTAAAAAAAAAAAAAGTCCTTGTTAGGCATGAGTTCCAATTTCTTTTTTCTTTTAGTTTTCAAATTCTTGAGAGCATCCCTGTTTGTGATTATCTGTAAGCAGGAAACTAGCACTGAATAAATCTTAAATATGTTTAATAAAAGTTATATGAATATTTCCTGCATTAGCATACATTAGTTAATGCTAGTAGTCTACGGACTACTATTTAAATTACAACTTAGAAAATCACTTGGGACACCAAAGAATAATTTATTGCTTCTGTATCCTGAATGTCTTTAATATAAAGGGCTAATTTAGCTTGTGGAAGGATAAGTCTCTTTCAGAGGAGTTTGTTAGTTGTTTACAAGGTGATGGTAAAAATTTCCATTGAATTGAGGAATGTGTATAGCATACATTAACAGTGCGAAGAGTTTAAATGCCTCTTTCTAATAGGCCATTTATGACTTCGTTATGGGTGGAGGTACTTCACATCACTAGTCGATGGGTGGGCTTGGAGACTGCTCCAGCGTTGGACAAGGTCATTTTGCACCAGGGTTTGGTCAGGCAGCCTAATCAAATTGTGTGATGGAGGGTCAGATTTCTGTCACCTGAATTTAAGAAAACACAAGAAGATACTTTGGGTGTTAGGCAGTGGCAAAATGTCCCTTTGGTGCAGCACATCTGTTCAGTTTATTTTTAAAGTCTTCTAATATGGATAGACCTGATTTTTTTTTTTTTTTTTTTTTTTTGTCTATCTAGAGTTAGAGTGAGTAGTGATTCAGTCCATTAAAATAAGATTGTAATTGAGTTGGCAAAGTGAAGCAAAACACTCAAAGTTCATAATTTACTAGAACATTAGCAAATAGATGTCATTTCTAAATGTCAATTTCAAAATTTTCCTGTTTTCCCTATTAATAATCACCTTTAAATAAAAAGGAAAATATATTTAATTTCAAAAATAATAGCATGATTACTGAATGGAAAGCTTTGAAGAGGGACACATTTTAGTTTTCCTTTGTGTTCAGCTCAGTTTCAGCTCCATGTTGACGAAGAGGAAAACGATTACTAAAAGAAGAATAAAGATCTGTATTGCTTAGATGCACATATAAAATTTTGCTAAGAGAAAGTTCCTGTATCTGCAATTAAAATATATTACCAAAACTAAAAGTGTGGGATTCTACATCATTGTCAGGGTCAAAACCCCAAGGAGAGATTGTTTTAGGATCTGGGCTTTATTGACAACTGGCTGTGAGACTTCAAGTAAGCAGCACAGTTGACCTTCTGAATCTGGTTTTCCTGACCTTTAAAGTAAACATGTTCTGGATGATCTTGCAGTCCCTAAGATACTGTGTTTCAAATTGGATGTTAAATGGAAACTAAATTCCTTAGGGTTGCTGTTTGATGAACATTTCGGATTTCTACTCAAAAGTTATTTTTGTGTCAGAACCAATTATGTATTTCTGAAGTCAGGTCTTCCTGCCTATTGCAGACTCACCTTCCTTCCGATTCTCTGTAAAAACCCACTGACTGCCCATCCATTCCACGTGTACCATTATCAACACAACATTGTGACAAAGAATATGCACTTTACTCTTCACCCCCGAGTGTCAAAGTCAATTATATGTTTCTGCAAAGTCACATTCCTCAAACACAGTTCAACAGCAGAATGCCAGATCTGATCCCTGCTTTCCTCTCATCTCACCTCGAACAATATCCACTTAGACCTTCTTTGCTCCAGTTTGCTGAGACCACTCCTGGCTCCCTCGTGGTGCTCATAGGACTTCTTCAGCCTGGAGTGTCCTCCTTCCCTCCTCTGTAGACCTTCCTTTATCAACACAACCCCCCTCCCACCTACTCCAGGAAGCAACCCCCATGCTGGTCCTCCAGGTGAACTCATCTCCCTGAACTCCTATAGCACTGTCTGGCTTTGCTCATGGCACAAGCTGGGGCCCTGCCTCCTGGGGCTGCCCAGAGGACCCTACCTGGCTGTGAAGATCCCTGGACCCAGGTCACAGGGCAGGCCAGTACCAGGCTTTTAATCTGCAGGGATGATCTGCCAAAAGGTGCACACAAGTCCAAGTCTGGAGAAAAAAAGTAGGGATGTTAAACTCTCAGGGGATAGAACATGATAAGAAGAGAGGGGGTGAAAAAAAACATGAAAAGTCTTAGCTAGATGTCCAGTGGGGCTCAAGGCAGTCAAAACCTCAGTCTAGGAATCAGTTCTGCAGTCCTGGTCCACTAGAACTGTTTATTCATTGCAGCATCCCTCCTGGGGCTGAGACCCTCCTACTTTATTTAAGTGTTCCTTTATCTTTTGATACATCTGCCCTGGCAAACTTCTAAGCAAGGACTGTGTTTTACAATAGTTTGTTTGTCCAGGCCATAGAACGGTACCTTAAGCAGAGTAATAATAATTACATAATAATCTCAACAATAGAATATCAGCAGTATAACAAGGACAGCATCTATCATTTGTTGACAGCCTCTTGTTACCAGGCACTGCCTAAGATATCTAGCATACATATCTTATTCATTACCAGGAAGAGAATGATTTATCCCCTCTAACAGATAAAGAAATGAAAATGAAAAGTAGCTTCTTCAAGGTCACAAAACTCATGTTACTCAAGTGATTAAAGTGACACTCACTTATGGACTATTGATTCAGCTCAATAACTGTCTGCTGATCATCTAGTCTATTCAGCACACTAGTCTAGGTACTGCCAGGGGATATAAAGAGAAACTAAACATTCTCTGCTCTCTAGGAGTTTAGCATATTAGCATTTTAATTCTGTCAGAATGTTTTTATTTTTAGGTAGTTCACCAGGATAGTGGGGAAGTGCTTAGAATAGCACCTGACTTGTTTTGGTTCGTTAAGGAGTTGAACTTAATTTTCTATGAAGCAGTTCTGAAGAAGCTAATGAGTGCACACAATTTCAGGTGAACCTTGTTTAGCCAGGGGTTGTATCCCCATATACAGTTACTGCTTTGCACACTCCATTGCCTCTTAATGGATTTGAGTGCTGATATACAAATGTTCAGATGGCTTCTTGCCTCTGGTTTGAAAGTACAATTTTGTAGATTGGTTTGAGAGTCTGACCAATTACCATTACTGCTCAGTGTTCCAAGTTTCTATGGGGACTGTTGAACTTTATGTATTACACATGCCCCAAAGTATGAAGGAGCGAGTACATGTGGGAAGTTAAGTTAAATAAGTTGCTGAAAACTTTGGTGTTTGGTGCTGAGCAACAATTTGGTATAATAATTATGTTTAAGAGCAGAAGAAATTGGCCATAGTTTTTCAAGTACCTTAACATTTGGGCAACTCAAAATGTATGACATTGATGGGAATATGGGTAAAAGTTGTGTTATTTAATATTAAGTCCACTGTATGTGGCATAAACATAGACATTTGTTTTTCTCCTATGTAGAAGAAAATTTCCAGAGATAAAAGTCTCAGGACCATTATGATCAAGTGTGTCAGGGACCCAAGCTTATTATCTAAAATCATCCTATCTTGTGACTCCCATTCTTGAGGACACCGTGTGATCCAGAGTGGCTTCTAGAGCTCCAAGTACTGTACTTTAATTTTAGGCAATGGGAAGAAGGAAGGATGAAGCAGTGTGTACTAGCTCACTCATAATGGCTTTCCCCTAAGCTGCCCCTGTTTCTTTTTGTTTTTTCTTCCTTCCTTCCTCCTTCCTGGGAAATTGAACCCAGCAGCACTTAACCACTGAGCCACATCCCCAGGTCATTTTTATTTTTTATTTTGAGACCTGGTCTCGCTAAGGTTAGGGCTTCACCCACCGAGTTGCTGAGGTTGCCTTTGAACATGCAATCCTCCTGCCTCAGCCTCCCAAGTCACTGGGATAACAGGCATGTGCCATCATGCCTAGCAATTTTTCTAAATGACAAGGATTTAGTCACACAGATAAACCTAGGTATAAGGGAATCTGGGCCACACTTTCTGACCTTGTCCAGTTTGAGTTAGGGAGAATGGATATTGAAATAAGCAGCTGTCTCCATCACAGTGGTATGCTAGGTGAAACAACAATTGAATTACATCCCCTCGGTATGCATGCTGAATACAAAACTCATATCCCAGTGACTTTAAGATTTTGGGGGTATGCCAAAAACCTTCTGGAATTAGTGATAATAGTTATATAATATACTAAAAATCACTTAACTGTACACCTTATATAGGGTGAATTTAATGAATTACATCTCATTTTCTAAAAAATTCAGTCCTATAATATCTAAAGTTTAAATCTTTAGAGGAGGGTAAAGACACAAAACTATTTTCCTTCATTCCCAGAGCATAAAGACTAAAACCTCAAAGGTGGAGGGTGAGGGAGAGAAAGAAGACTCTCCCAACATGCCCCAGTAGTTCTATTTTATATAAGAGCAGCTTTATTCATAATTGCCAAAACCTAGAACAATCAAGATGCCCTTCAGTATGTGGATGGATAAATAAACTCTAGTACCTCCATAAAGTGAAATATTATTCAGCAACAAAAACAAATAAGCCAAGAAACCATAAAAAGACACAAAGGAAACTTAAATGTATATTGCTGAGAGAAGTCAGTCTGGAGATTCTCCATTTTATATGATTCCAATTATATGACGTTCTGGACAAGGAAAAAAACATTGAAAAGATGAGCAGTTGCCAGGGGTTATAAGGGAGAGTTGAATAGGAAGAGCGTGAGTCCCACAGTGAAACTTCCTCCATATGATATGGTCATGGTGGATACATGCCATTACAAATTCATTCAAAACCACAGAATGTACACCACCAAGAGTGAACCCCCATATGAACTCTGGAATCTGGGTAATAATGTAGGTTCATCAGTTGTACCAAAGGTGTCATCCTACTGAGTGATGTTGTAACAAAGGCTTTCATGTTCAGGGATAGGTGATAAAGGGGAAAGCTCTGTACCTTCTTAATATTGTTCTGAACCTAAAACTGTCCTTAAAAAATGAAGTCTTTAGGAAAAAAATTTAAAAGCATTTTTTTTTTGGTTTTAAATTGGCCATAAGATGCCAATCTATGACTAGACACATATGGTTCACAGATTTGTTTTTATTTTTTAATAGCGGAAATAAAATCTTATAACCAACAACAACAAAAGTGCTTTTTCCAATTTGGAGGAATTCAAGGCATCATCTTTTATGAATTTTTTGACTTTAATAATATATATTTTAAATTTAATTATAGTTATCCAAGTAATTCCTTGCAGAAGGACTGGACATATTCTCTCCCACGATTACATCACTCGTTTGTTCACACGAAAATGCTCTCCTGGGCTAGTTAGTGACATGATGTCAATTAAGCCATACACACATTCGCACACACTTACACACATGGCTGGTGATCTGCCACACCAGGCTTGCTTTTAATTAGATATTTAAAGCACATACTTCCTTTGTCAACCTTAATGTGACATAATTAGACAAATTCCTTTCATTATTTTTTTCTTTCAGATGATCCCATATGGTCCTGGTAAGTTGTACGGCTTGCTTTTGACAGGCATAGCATCTTTTTAAAATATTGGATTGAAGTTGTTTTCAGTTTTCTGACCACTTATAGGGTTTAATGTTTATTGTACTCTTATTGAAATAATTGAACGATGCATGTACATCTAAACAGTTTATTTTTCAAGGCAGTTCAAAGTTTGGGCAGACCTACCTTAGAGTAGAAATATTCCCCTTCATGTTGTGTGTATGTGGAACTCTTCTGCATTCAATCAGTGTGCATGATATGCCAATAGTCCTAAAACTGGAATTTACACATTCCCAGCAATCTCAAGGTTCCCTCTTTGAATGGATTGGGTGCTGCCTTTTCCTTATGGAAGTAAGGTGTTTGGGGATACTTTACAACATATCCAATCCTGTGTTGTCTCTTTACTTGCTCAGTGAGTACATTAGGGCAGACATTGGACAAAGTTGTCCAAATCTAATAATTGCAAACCAAAAAATCACACATAGGGACATGTGGTTTCCCCAGAGATACGACAAGGATGGTTTTAATGAGAAGACAGTTAAACTCTTTTCCTGGCTTTTTAAAGTTTGATGAATGTTCATTATCTCCAAAGAAACAGAACAGTTATTACACAATTTTAAAAGTATTTTCAAAACTTTTTATTTCAGTAATAAGCCAATCCCAAAAAACCAAATGCCAAATGTTCTGATATATGGATGCTGACACACAATAAGGGCGGTGGCGGGGGGCATAGAAGTTCATTGGATCAGACAAAGGGGAATGAAGGAAAGAGAGCAGGATGGGAATAGGAAAGACAGTAGAATGAACCAGACATAGCTTTCCTGTGTTCATATATGAATGCACCACAGTGGAACTCCACATCATGTACAACCACAAGAATGGGATCCTAATTAGAATAAGTTGTACTCCATGTATGTATAACATGTCAAAATACACTCTACTGTCATGTATACCTAAAAAGAACAAACGAAAATAAAATAAATTTTAAAAAACCTTTTTATTTCAGAATTTATAATTTTGCATACCTAAATATAGATTTTGTGGGTATATATGTCTCAGATGCGTGAAAAACGGTTTCCTCTTTGTAATCAAATTTAATTTCTGTTTTGTACACCCCCCTCCCTATTCCCATTCCTCTTGTTTTGATGAACTAAGTTAGTTTTTCAGATCATTTTGGTCCTAGTTTGTGTCTTGGGCCCAGGATCATTTACCCCCATTCCCTGGGAGGCTTTTGTAAATGCTGCTGCCAAGAAGGGAAAGGTGCTTGGCTCTAACCGGGCCTTTTGCTCAAGGTGACAATTCTTCTTGGTGGTCCTCGACAAGGATGAGGTTCATGGTCGCTGAAGAGCAGCTTGGAATGGAGTGAAGGCAGCTTGGACCTTCTGCCAAAGCTGGCAAGGCTCCAGATCCTTGCTCCTTCTTACCTACCAAGGCACCTTTCATCCAGCAGGTTCCTGGTGGGAACTCTCCAGTCCCTGTCCATCTGTTGAAGCCCTGCCTAAAACGATCAGTCTGACAGACAGCCCACAATTTTATCTTTCACTGATATTCTCAGAGTCCATTTGCAAAGCAGAGGATATTTTAGATGCATTTCTAGAACTGAAGGAAAACAGGTGAGTGTGTGTGTGTGTGTGTGTGTGTGTGGCCTTTTGGCCTTTCATGCCTAGATATGTGTGTCGTGCTGTTATTTCTGCTCTGGCCACCAGTGGCAGGGAGGACTTTTCTCTGAAACCTGATGTCCCCGCTTCTACTAAGACAAAGTCAGCAATGCTTTTTCTGAGATTCTCAAACATAAGACTTAATGTAGGATACACTCTGCTCTTTTTCTCCAAGACTTTCTGAGGGACAGGAAAGGTATACATTTTCCATACATGGGTTACTATTTTGAATTATGTCCTCCTTTGCCTCCCTGGCCCTCTGTAGGACATCCTCTTCACATGGACATAGTTGGGAAAAGGATACAGTGGGGGAAATGGTATGTGAGAGCACATCTACTGTCAAATATTTCATCATTTACAGGAACCTAAGCATTTAACCTGAAAATTTAACATCTTTGTTTTCTGAACAGATCTAATTAATATCAGTGGGATTCATGGAGACCCCTATATCTTGTGAATAAAATGACACCAAAAATATCAGTTAACATCTGCAATAATTATTCTTCCATGCTAATTTATGTGCATCATTTAGCAAATTATGTTTTTTAAACAAAAGACAGCCAGGTTGGGTGACTGGGTATAATTTTATTATTCTAATTGTAGTTGGAAAATTCTTGTACTGCTCTATTTTTATTTGTTATTTTGAATTTGCACTAAAGAACCAAATTTTGCATGGTTGTAATAGCACAAGTTAATTAACTGTGTGACTAGGAAGGAGAACTTTCAGTCACAATTTAAACTGAGACATTGTTTTTCAGGTAGGATTTGATGATAGGAAAAAACCTCCATGTTGTCTTGTTTCCCAGAGCTGTCTAAAAGTGGGAGAGATTATTTCATCATCCAACAAATAATTCCTAAATGTAACAAATACTGACAGAAGTGACATTTGATTTGTTTTGAATAGATTCCAAAGTTCATTCACTTGCTGCATACATTTCTTGCTCTCTAAATAACTGTTCCAAAGACTTTAAAGTCAAATAGCAACTTTGGTCCAAAGTAGTTTTGCACACCAAATATTTTGCTTGCAGCCACTACCTTAATGGTACCAAAGGAGACATAGGAGATGATCTTTTCATGCCTAGAAGAAGAAACTAATTTAAACAAGTTTCAGACTGGTAGGTACAGTGAAGAAGATAACAATTTTGTTTTTCAAGTTTATTTAGAATTATTCAAGTATTTCCTATACAGAACTTTAGGAAGGATTTTTATTTAAACCACCAGAATCAAAATATTCCAAAGGCAGTCAAACAGCGTGGTGTTTAAAAATTTCTAAAAGTGAGAGAAAGAAGGGGGACTTCTTCTTCCACGTTACTTCTATCCTGGGGATTTCATGGTAGGCAATGTCTCATCCTGGCCTAATGCCAGGTGAGATATTCTTCAGTAAATATTAGCTGGAAACAGACTTGGTCTACTTAATAACAAGCTGTTTCAGAGTGGGAATGACAGTGAATTGATTAGTATGTACCTGGAGAAGAAAGGAAATAAGCACAAATGTTGTTTCTTGAAAGACAGTGACTTTTGCTTGAGAGCTCATCCAAATGTCTAAAAATCACATGCTGAATACCTGTATTCTTTAGAGCATGAGCAAGATTTGCAAAGTAATTAGATCTGGAGTCATAAAAGTAGTTACAGTCTGGAAAGCAGTATGGAGAATCCTCAGAAAACTTGGAATGGACCCACCTTTTGACCCAGTTATCCCACTCCTTGGTTTATACCCAAAGGACTTAAAATCAGCATACAGTAACACAGCCACATCAATGTTTATAGAAACTCAGTTCATAATAGCTAGATTGTGGAACCAACCTAGATGCCCTTCAACAGATGAATGGATAAAGAAACTCTGGTATATATATATAGAGTGGAATACTATTCAGCCATAAAGAAGAATAATTTGACATTTGCAAATAAGTGGATGGAATTGGAGAATATCATGCTAAGTAAAATAAGCCAAGCCCAAAAAACCAAAGGCCAAATGTTTTCCCTGATGAGTGGAGAATGATATATAATGGGGGAGTGGGGTGGGAGTGAGAGAAGAATGGGGAACTTTAGATTATGTAGAAGGAAATGAGAGGGAGGGAGGGTATGAAAAATGGTGGAATGAGACAGACATCATTACCCTATGTACATGTATGATTACATGAATGGTATGAATCTACATCATGTACAACCACAGAAACGAAATGATGTACCCCATTTGTGTACAATGAATCAAAATGCAGTCTGTAAAAAATTAAAAGATAAATTAAAAAAAAAGAAATAAATGGTAGAATTTTTCTAGAGACATTAAGAAACATGTAACCAAGGAAAATATTTAAACTTTGCTTATACTAAATAACACACTCTAGAAGTGGGCTTTGTTAAAATTATCTCAGATGCTTATGCTTTCAGATAAAATTGTCTGTTTTAAAGTGAACAGTTGCAGGTGATTATTTCCCATAGCTTTTAAAGAAATAATTTCCTTATTTCAAAATCAAAATAAAGAATTTCAGAGCCAAAAACACAAAAGAAGAAAATCTACATGCCTACTGACTAGTAACCACTATTAATTTACATGTTGGAATTCAACCTCCCAGATTCATTCTGCATTGACAACTGTTATGAAAATGAAATCATCCCATGTTTATTGTTTTGTAACAATTTTACCAATAAGCAATATATAGGCAACATTTTCACAGAATTAAATATTCTTCTAAAACATATAGATAATTTTTAATCACTACAAATTATTTTATTGTTAACCTTAAGTGGAAATGCACTAAATCTGAGGAACAATAAGAATAATATATTTTTTTAATGAAAAAAAAAGTAGTTACAGTTAACTCATAAAAAGCTCCTTGGTTTTCTTTGAGGACTGTTATTCTAACTTTGCTTTTGACACTAAGTGGATTAGTTAATTGGTATGCTCACAGATTTTAAGGTAGCCCCCAGGATCCCTCCCTGTTGGCATTTGTAGCCAGGTTTTTAATTCCTTCCCTTTGAGTTTAGGTGGGACCTGTGACTTGCTTCTAACCATTTAACATGGCACTGGTGACAGAATGTAACCTGTGATGAGGTTACATAAGACTACATCTTGCTACAAGACCTGCTTGAGATTTGTGCTCTTCTTCCTACTTCGAAGGGAAAAGCTACCACAACTCCTTCAAACACAGTAATGAATTCTTCCAGCAACCTGTAGGCTCAGAGATGCACTCTTCCCCAGATGAGCCACCAGATAAGATCATAGCCCTGACCAATATTGATTTCAGCTCCACAGAGCAGCCAGCAAAGCCCTATCCAGGTCTCTGACCTGCAGAAACTGTGAGCTCATAATATATGAGCTCATAAATATGTTTATGTTATATGTGACTCGTATATTACACTTTAAGCAGGTACTGAGAATAATAAGAGACAACTTACACATAAAGAACTCAGGCATGTTATAAAAATAAGAGAACCCCAGCAACTTGAGAGATGGAAGAAGGAGGATCATAAGTTCAAAGCCAGCCTGGGAAACTTAGCAAGACGATCTCAAAATGAAAAAGAAAAAGGGCTGGAGACATACTCCAGTGGTAGAGCACCCCTGGGTCAATCCCCAGTACCAATAAATAAATAAATAAATAAATAAATTAATTAAAAACAAGCAAGCAAGCAAATTTGAGAAAAGAACATGACTGAGAATGAATAAATTTATCATAGGAACTAGTAGCCTTTTACACCAGTATAATGTTTGGAAGCAGAATTGTGCAAAAATAAATGTTTTCATAGCTCTGCCTCCGAGCTCATAAGCACAGGCACGTCACAGGTAATGCATTCTTCAAGAAGACAGAGGTTTGTGTGATAGAACTGTAAGAAAAGTTTCACAGTCTCTGATGGGACCTTGGATGTGTTTGATCATGAATCTTGGAATGGCTTGAGAATGTGATGCTTATCTTCGGATTAAATCAAAGAGATCATAAAATAAGTAAATATTTATGGTGAAGGAATTGCATATGCCTTTCTCCCAGTGTGGGATGTCGGAATACTTAAAGAATTTGAAGTGAGAATTTTAAGTGCTTAAGCTGTGCAGCCTGTGGAGAACTCTGCCTGTTTCTGTTTCCAAATAGAGGAAACAGGTTTCCTAGGATTGGAAACAAGAAAGGATGGCTGATCAGGGGGGTGGGTTGTAGATTTCCTTTGTAATGTAGGGTGTGGGAGAGAGAAAGAGGTTCCCTGATCTACAAAACAGCTAGTAAGGGAAACAAGTATCATCTACTATCGTGCATTGCTTTTTTTTTTTTGTACTGAGGATTGAACTCAGGGCCACTTTACCACTGAGCTACCCCGAGCCCTTATTTATTTATTTATTTATTTATTTATTTATTTATTTAATTAATTTATTTATTGTGAGCCCTTTTTTACTTATTTATTTTTTGTGGTGCTGGAGATTGAACCCAGGACTTTGTACTTGCGAGGCAAGCACTCTACCAACTGAGCTATATCCCCAGCCCTTATTTTTTTTATTTGAGATAGGGCCTGCTAAGTTGCTGAAACTGGCCTTGAACTTGAGATCCTCCTGCCTCAGCCTCCCAAGTCACTGGGATTAGAGGCATGCATCACCACACCCAGCTAGTGCTTATTTTTAAAAAGGATAAAACTTGAATTTTATATATCTAGTCTTTCCATAAGCCTGCTTGAGGTTTGTTTTTTTATCATATTCTCTGCAGCTTGTGACTTTAACAGTAGGAAGATATCATGCCTTTAATGTTGGAAATGTCCTGTGTCTGGAATTTGAAGCCATGTTTTCTATAGTTCCAGCTCAAGACATCCTAACCATGTTTCTAACCGAAACTTCATTTTGCCAACGGTAAATGACAATATAATTTCCTCCATAAAAGTAGAAATTTGTACAACAACTCCTATGACAGAACTATTTGTAAGAAAGTTCTGTTGCCATATATTTTGAGGGAATGGTGCAGAGAAAAAATGTCTAGCATGTTTGTGAAATCTGTAAGATGAGGTGTTTGAGAGGAATCTGTATGTGATTTGTATTTGAAATTACATGTCACAGTTGATAAAGCATTGGATCATCATGGTTGTGCCAGAAGTTCTGCTTATCACTGCTCAACACATGACACAGAAGCACATGCAAATGTCTTATTGGTTATTGAAGGTTGGAGTTGTCTAGTACTCCATCACTGCCGAATAGTGCAGAACCCAGACCTAAGACTTGTAAGTCTAAATCCTACATCAAACTCTGAAATATTTCAGTGGAAAGATATCACTTGCCTATAAGCAGAAGGTATCATCTCATGAGAACAAAAAGTGTTTCTGGGTTACCTTGCTCTCTTTTCATCAGCAAGGGTCACATGAAGTTCCTAGTAACTGACATATTTGAAGAGAGACACCAGCCCAGTCATGGGCCTAACTAACTTTGCTCTGATGTTGCAGAGCTGTAAATAGTCAGAAAAGCCTTGTCATTAACTTTCTGGATACTCCTCTCAGTGGAGTCCATTTCACAGAGAAGACAGTGAAAACATGATCTTTATCTCTCTTCCTGGACCCTGAAGCTAAATAACTCCACTTAAGATAAAATGGCATCAAAATAACAAAAGCTCAACCACAACCTATCCCTATATTCATACTGGGAATGATTCAGGCTTTTACAGGTTTATTTAAAGATCTAAAGGAGTTAAATATCTAAATATAATAATAATATATGAATTAATAAGTCTGCATGGTAATATGTGTCATATGGTCCCTGTTGTGGAATGGAAAGAAAGAAAAAGAAATTTATGTGTATACATTTATATGAACATAGAGAAATATGAAAAAAAGCCAAATTATTTGTTTTCTCAGGTGCAGGAAAATAAATGGAATGCAACGATTCACAAATATATATATGTGCACACACACATACATATATGAATATATATGTATATATGATTTTATTTATTTGTAATAAGGATCAAATAATAATTTTATAATTTAAAATTATATACTAAATATACAGTAACAAGGAATGATGGAAGGAGAGAAGAAAGTGAAGAAGAAAGGAGGGAAGAAAGGAAAATGAAAGTTATTCTTACATCTCACCTGAATCTTGTTTGCTAGCTCATAGACATAATTTTTCTTTGTCATTATTAAGGAAAGAGGAGTATATGTGTATAGTTACATGGAGCTTTTATCCTTCACTTCAGTTAATTGTTTTCAATGCCATTTATATATTTTTGTGACATCTTTTGCTTATGTTACTGAAATTTGAGAACATGAGTTTTTAATGGAGACTGTAGAGTATATAAAATATATGATAAAACTTCTGAGAGTTATGTGCAGAGGAACAAAGAATGAATAAATATCATTGAAATAAAACCCTAGGAGAGCTCAGAGAGGGCAAATAGTTGGCACACCTGCCACCAGCACCACCCACTCCCTGATCCAGCACTCACACTCTTGTAAAAGTCTCTCACTGATTATGTTATTCTTTCCCACAGTGCCAGAGCATCCTTCAAATTCCTACTACCACGTACCAGCAATGACGAGGGATTGGTTGGCATTGACATTCAGTCTGTAATAGAATTTAGAAGTTCTTGGGAATTCAAATTCTATTCAAATTCATCACTGGTGCTTCCTCATTGGCAAATGAAAAAGGGAAATATGCAGGTGACCTTTGATGAGACATGTCTGGGGTCACAGTAATGGTCTTTAATAGCTGCACCATAAATAATAAAGTTGACTTTTACTAGATAAGAAAGTGAACAAATGGGGTGAAACGAATCAATGAGAGATAACATTTAGAAGATTTTAAGGCTTATTTCTAAGGGAAAATAGTGCGATCATCAGGCCTGCTGAATGAGACAGGGAGTATTGCCAAAGTGATACTGATATTGCCAAAGCCACTTGAGCATTATTTTCGTCAGTCTTTTTGTCACTGTGACCAAAAGACCCTGCAGGAACAACATAGAGGAGGAAATGCTTCTTTTGCCTCACAGTTTCAGAGGTCTCAATCCATAGACTATTGTCTCCATAGCTCCGGGCCTGAGGTGAGGCAGAATATCATGGCAGAGGATGGCAGCTCAGGACATGGCAACAGAAACAGAGAGAGAACCCTGCTCAGCTCACCAGGAACAAAATATATACCCCCAGGGGCATCCCTGGTGACTGGCCTCCTCTAGCCACTCTCTACCTGCCTACGGTTACTTCCCAGTTAATCCATATCAGTGGGTCAACCCAGGATTAGGTTAAGGCTCTCATAACCCAATCATTTCACCTCTGAAAATTCTTGCATTGTCTTACACATGAGCTTTGGGGAGACACCTCATATCTAAACCATCAGCAGATTCTGGCAGTGACAAACTTCAGGGACATCATACAGAGGAGATTCATGTTTTAGCTCTCCTTGGTGCTTTCACTATATCTTGTACCTGCCTTTTATGATTTCAGTGTTTCATTGTGATTATTTGCTTACCTATTTTCTCATGCTTTGGATGACTTTGCTGAACACGGTTATGGGCCAGGCAATTCTAAATGCTCCTGGCAGATTTTTGTTTAATACTCAGAGCAAGTGTATGAAGCAGACATGATCTCCATTCAACAAAGAAGGAACTGAGGCCTGGGAGGGTTCAATAACACACAAAGGTCACTGTGTCAGCAACTGTGTTCTTCACCTCTGTATGATACACCTTTCCAAGACGATTAGTGATCAAGCAATTTTGGGATGAGAATGGTAATAGGCTTGAGTAAATGGGAAAAGCTGCTTCTTAAGTAAATCATTTCTATTTCCCACCAGCTAATTGGAGACAGGCGTTAAGAGGAAGGAATTAGTTCCGCTCCACAGTTGCCTGGCTGAGCTGTGTACTCCTTCCAACTGAGGTTGGAGTGAGGGGCTTGAGAACACTGTTCTAAAGGAGGTCATAGAGAAAAGGGCTCTTGAAATGACTGTGAATAGCCACGGTGAAATTTATTTCATTCACTTGCAAAGCAGAATCATTTGGTAAATTTTGTCATTTCAATTCACAAAACACGAAACTTTCCAACTGATCTGAGCTTGTCCTACATAGACTGTGTGGTGTCTACCTAAGATTTTTCTCCAGATAACTGGCCAACAAATTAAAAGTTTTTATATCAGACCAGGCCTTGAACATCTAAAAAAGATTCTTATATTATTTTCAGAAGGAAGAATTTAATTCCCTCACTTTCCCAATTTTGAAAATAAATAAATAAATAAGGCAAAAAAGTTATGGATAGGTTTAAAACATGTATGTACTTCTCCATCTCCATATACACAGCTGCTTGCAACTGTAGAGAGTAGAAGTCTGAGACATGAATTTTTGTTAGGAATTAACTCTTTCAACTCCTCAAATCACTCATGACCTCTATTCTATTACAAAACTGTGACAATTTGTGATTTTTTTTTTAAGCTCTTCAAGTTTTTTTCTTTTACACAGATCAGTTTTTTGGACTTTTTAACTCTCAAATAACTGCCCTTTGAAAGGTTTTATCCTCTCACTATCAGGTGTTATTCAATAATTCATTCTCAACAAGTCAAATAAGCATATTAGTCTATGGGCTGCATTTAAACAGGCCTGTTAGACTGACTGCATTTTGGCAGCTTGCCCAATTAAAGGCTATTATAATGAATCTAGGTAGAACCTGAATGAGCCTGGGTCAGGTTTCAGATGAAATGTGTGTTTCTGTGTAAGTAACCTCTAAGGAGACCCAGTGCTGCAAATTGCATAATGTGGTACAATACTCACAGAAGCTCAGAAATTCAGGGGAATGAAGTGTAGCATAGTCTTCCAACTATGTCATATATTAATCAAAATGGTTTAGTGTCAACTTTTGCTTTTAAATCCCAGTGACTAAGAAGACAGCTTATTTTCATAAGGATATCATGATGTGTATGTGTATTTTAAGTGGAATGTTATATGAATGAGTTACGCTTGTCCAACCAACTCCTTTTAATCCTTGACCATTTAAAAGGAAAATCCATCTAAGCTGACTTTATTCCTTGGAAGTCACTTTTCAGTGGGGGAGATTAGGAACTGTCATTGTGACCAGCACACTCTTGCACTTTAAACAGAGGACTCTTATTATGCTTGCCTGAATTATGTCCTTTATTTTGTTAATTAGAGTGGCTATTTCAACCAGATTTCAAGCCAGGCTTTTATTGATTGTCCCAAACAGGGAGAGAATTCAGCTATTTACAAGATAAGCATTAATTTCTGGCACTGAGTCTAGAGTCAGCTTTCTCCAGATTTAAAAACATTAAATAAATCATGGGGTTTCTGCTGAAAATTACATTGTTATTTGAAGTTTGACTATAAAAATTTTTATTGCATATTAATTTTTTAAGTGTGAAGTTTACTTTATTCAGTTTCCCTTGCTCACTCTATAGCCAGTCTCTTCAACTTAACAAACTTAACTCTTTCTCATCAGTGTTCATGAATTTCATAGCAAGACTGGAAAGGCCAGTTCTTTCTCTTTTTCTTTTTCTTTTCTTTTTTTTTTTTTTTTTTTTTTTTTGGTACCAAGTATTGAATCCAGGAGTATTTAACTACAGAGCCACATCCTATCCCTTTTTGTATTTTATTTAGAGACATAGTCTCCTTGAGTTGCTTGTGGCCTTGCTAGGTTGCTGAGGCTGACTTTGAACTCATGATCCTCCTGCCTCAGCCTTCCCAGTGGCTGGAATTAAAGGCATGCCACTTCGCCCAGCCTAGAAAGACCAGTTCTAGCCATGCACCACAATATGGGAATATGTCCTTCCCATTCCATAGTATAGTCATCCCTTGGTGTCTGCAGGGGATGGGTTCCAGGACCCCAGTGGATACCAAAATCTCTGGATGCTCAAGTCCTTTATGTGAAATAGGCTGGCATTTGCATATAATCTACATACATCCTTTTATATAGTTTATATCATCACTAGATTACTTATAATACCTATTAGACTGTAAATACCATGTAAATAGGTGTTGTACTAGCTAGAGAGTAATGACAAGGAAAAAAATCCACATGTTCATCTATATCTATAAAATCTTTATACATATATATGTACATTTTGATCTACTGTTGGTTGGTTGAATTCATGGATGCCAAGAGCACGGATATAGAAGGCTGATTGTAGTGGGTTTTGATCTAACACACCCCTGGGGCAAATGGGCCTTCCCATTTTCTTGTTAACCTACCTGCAGATGGCAAAATAATCTTGATCTCTCCATGGAATCTAGGATAATGTTACAAATAAACAGATGAAAATTATCCTGTAATCATTTTTACAGTGGTAAAGGGAGAGGGCTCCTAAAGAAATATTTAGGTCGTATATTTCTTCTGGAATGTGCCATTTGAGGACTGGGTTCAGTCAAGGATGCTTGTGAATAGGCTTAGATATTCAGCTTGGATGGTTGTCTCCAGAAGTCGTTGACCTGAGGATGGGTTGAGGGAAAAAAGAATCAGGCTTATGTGCCTGTCCCTCCCTCCCATACACCCTCAGAAAAATCAGTCATCAGAGCTCTCACTGATGTGACTCAGAGCTTCAGCATTCTTGTTTTTACCAGATCATCCCCAACTCTTGAGGCTGAGGGGAGCCCCAGACAGCATCTCAGGCAAGAGAGAGCAACTGCACTTGATGACTCTCTCCCTCAGTCCCTGGTCACACAGGCCTCAGTGTGAAGTCTGGCAAGTGTAGCTTCAGCCTAGAGAGAGTGGCCGGCTACCTTGGATAGGACAGGGCTCTTAGAACTCTGAACCCAGGAAGGCTACTTGAAAAGGCTCTGGCATTGGCAAGAGGGCTTCTTCACTGAATCTCATCATCAGAGTAAAGCTCACCCTTGCCAGCCCAGTTACCCAGCTTCTGTGAATTTCCAAGCCTGCCTATTAGGATTTCACTTAAGACTGCAAATAATTGTGGTAACTGGCATTAGTTCTTAAAGGGCCTTGTGAAGCTTATTATACTAGAGAATTGTCTCACTTTATTCCTTGAAATATTTTGTTATACCCATATTCTCGCTCTAGTTTTTGAACTTATAATACATTTGAAGGAAGACTTTGAAAGAAGAGAGCAATAAAAGGTATTCTGAGGATCTTGCGATGGAAACTCTATTGTTATTTTAGTCATAATTGCTTAACTGGTCCCATGATGAATGCAATTAAGATATGCTTCTGATGAAATAAACTGGACATAATAGTCATGATGTTTGACATTGATGATGTGACACTCTGTGTTTAATGACCATTTTATTTTCTCATCCTGCTGTCTTCATAATTAAAATTGTTTAATTTTTTTCTAATACAAACACTTTAGATTTTTTGATTGCTGATGTTTCTAATCTTACAATGACATATTCTACTAATTTCATCCTTCTATCCTTTCTCCCTTCTGTCTATTAAAAAATTGATAATGGTATTCTGGTAAGACCATTTCCCCAGACTTTGTTTTGGGTACTGAAAACACTACTTGTCGCATATCAAGCAGGCAGAGTTCTAAATAGAGTTTTTCTCTGAACTGGGCAAGAACTATTTGTCTTTCAGTTTCTTCAGATCCATTAAAGGAATGAAGTTGACTGGATTATCATTATGAATAGATCAAATGTAATGCAACTTGAATATATCACAAGGGTGCCCAGAAAGTCATCTTGCCATATGTGTCTAATGTGGAGCAGAGTGTTAAGGTTATTGAACCATTTTATGATTTAAATTTAAAAATGGATTTTGTTGAAAAGAAAGAAAATTTTGGAAACTATAATGTTCTCCAGTGTTGTTCCATGGTAAATGGTAGTGACATGGTGAAGACAATTCTAAATTCCTTTTACTGTGTAATTTATGGTTCACTTAGAAAATGTTCAGTACTACATTTTTTTAACTAGAGGAAGGAAACATTTGTAGTACTGTTTTGAAGAATAATAGAGAAGAAAATATGAAAACAGATGAAAATAACTGGGGGGTTTTAAATAAAGGAGAAAATCATGGTCTACTTTTAATATTTTTATTTCCCTATTCCTAATAGGTTATTTATTAATATGTATTTTGATACATATTATTAAGCTGAGTTATCTCAAGTACTTTACTAAACACAAACTCCAAAGTTGATTATTGATTATTTCCACTTTCTACAATGTCTATTTTAATCTTCTGTCTAATATACATGGAAATTATTTCTCCAGAAAAATAAAGGATATAAAGAATATTTAAACAAAATGTGCTGATGAAATTAAAGAGTAGGCTATGTGGCCACTGGGTTATAACAGACCTACATTACCCTTTCCAGGTTTTTTGGTTGGGTCAAAGAAATAAATAAAGCTACCATTGTTCAGATTTTCTACTCCTCTCCTAATTCATTCCCAGAAGATTCGAACAACTTTCAAGATTGTATTCAACTCTCAAAGGTCACAATGGATTTATCAAGTCTATATAAGAAGCAAATTGTTTTAAGTAGTTTTAAGTGATTTTAAAAAGCTGATTCTGCCTGCTGTGAGGTTAATATTAACCGTGTGGTGACGAGGAGTGAGGAATAATCACAAAGAAACAGTGTCATGGCAGAAAAAGGCAGGAGGAGGATGGATGTGGTGACAGAATATGCAGATGCAGAGGAGTGATCTCGAAGAGCTCCAATTCGGTGAGACATCACCTGGCAGGCTGAAGAGGGCGCCTCTGCTAGCAATGGAGCTGTTAAGGAAGCCTACTTGCTTTGGATGAGGGCTCTCTCCCTTTTGACTCCTTTTCTTAGTTCAACCTATTGAGGTTCAGCTACTGCTAAAGTTCCAAATGCAGATGTGAGGAACTAAAAGGAAGAGGGGACAACAAAATAGAAGTGAAATTAGAAAATAAAAGAATTATAATCAGTCACACACATCAGAAAGGAAGGAGCGGTCTGTCTATCTCGATAGACCCTATTATGGTTTAAGTATGAGGTGTTCCCCAAAAGCTGATGTGTGAGAAAGTACAAGAATTTTCAGTGGCAAAGTGATTAGATTATGAAAGGTGTAACCTAACCAGTGGATTAATCCACTGATGTGGATTAACTGGGTGGTAACTATAGGCAGGTAGGGTGTGGTTGGAGTGAGCAGAGCTCCTTCTCTGCTTCTTGGTTGCCATGTCCTGAGAAGCTCTCTTCCACTGCACCCTTCTACCTCGATGTTCTGCTTCACATCCTATGGACGGGCCAACCGTGAACTGAACCTCTGAAACCAGGAGACTAAATAAACTTTTTCTCCTCTATGTTGTTCTTATCAGAACTTTTGTTCACAGCAATGCAAAAGCTGACTGAAACAGTCCCTCACTTAGCAACTCACATAGCAATGGTTTGCAGCCATAGACTAACCTCCTATATGGATTTGGGAATGCAGCTCTTGGCTCAAGCTCACTGCTCACTCTTGCGCTCTCTCTCTCTCTCTCTCTCTCTCTCTCTCTCTCTCTCTCTCTCACACACACACACACACACACACACACACACACACACACCCTCCCCTCACCCCATAGTCCTTGGGGACTTTTTGGAAGGAAGACTAACTATTCTCTTTTTTTTTCTCCTAGCCTCCTATCATTTCAATTCCAGCATGCAATATGTTCATATGCAGTTATATATTGTCAACTTTTTCTGTGAGAAGAAGCAAAATGCCTTGTAATTCCTCACTGAGTCCCCTTTACTTTATATACTGCATTTAATGGTATTCAGGTCTTCTTATTTTGCTGGATAATAACAACAATAATTATAACAGTTATTGGATTTGGTTGGCAAAGCATGATTGCTAAATATAAGAAAGAGGACAATTGGAGAAATATTGAGATTTTGTAGATGGAGCCTAATTAACAGTAGTTTGACATAATATTTTTTGAATTTACTATGGTACGCATTCATTAGAAACCATACTTCGAATTTGAACTTTGATCTTCTCTGGGCTAGGAATATGTGGTCAAATGGTCTCATGAGGCTGAACAGCAGCGGCAAGTTTCAGCTCCAGGTTGGCGGCCTGATCACAAGGGGAGCAAGGTCCCTCTACAGTGTATGGGTTGCTGACTGTGATGCTGGGTGAGTTAGGTCTGAATGCATTTTTTTACTTAGAATATTTGCAACTTATAATAGGCTTACCTGAATATAATCCCATCAAAAGTAGAGAAACATATGTAGTAGGAAAAAAAAAATAGGAGACTAAGACTTGAGGTCTGTGGGAAGAAAAAGACCCTTTATTTGAACTCAGGTACTGAAGTGATGACCTTAGGTTTCTCCTTGACCAAGGAAAAAGATAAATAGACCCTGAGAGTAAAAAGAGTGGCAGAATGAAATGATTATTTTAAATAAGAAATTCGAACATATTTGAAAGCAGATAGGAAGCCACCACTAGAGAAGAGATTAAGAATATTGGTAGGAGAGTGAGTGGTTTGTTATAGGAAAAGATGAAGAGAACAGAAATTTAACAAAGGCAGCAAGTGCACTCTCCCAGGGTACTGCTGTCTCCCTCTGATCCCTGTATCCTCTGTTCTCCTGCACTGGTTCCCCGAGTTGGGTTGGTAATAATGTGGGTATGGGGCTGGGGAGATAGCTCAGTTGGTAGAGTGCTTGCCTTGCATGCACAAGGCCCTGGGTTCAATCCCCAGCACCACACACACACACACACAAATAATAATAATAATAATAATAATAATAATAATAATGTGGGCATGTCTTCCTTTCCCATTCTATCCTGATGAAGGGTGGGAGCATGCTGTTAGAGGAACCAGAATCCTAGGAGCAGGGAGCCAGCTTTCCTGCTGCAGAGGTAACAATCTCCATCCTGTTCCTCCCCAGACCTTTCCAACAGCCCTGGTAGTATATACACCTCATTAATCCCCTCTCCACCCCGTTCCTGCTGCCTACCTAGACATCCCTCTCATTCAAGTTCTCCCAAGTTGACTCCCTTCTGAGTCTGAGGTTCCTGTGATTACCTGAGCTGGGGAGTCATCTCATGAAAGCACTTGGCATTGAGGAGTGCGGACACGGGAGCTTACTTTTCTCAGGAGTTATTAGTTTCACCAAAAAATGACAATATTCGAATCAAGAATGCATGGGAGATTAGCAATCAGTCTTTGTTTAATATTACACCTATAAGTTGAGAGAGTTAAATAATAAAACACTGAGCAAGATGCCTGAGATGTAGTAGGCACCCAAAAATATAGGCTGTTATTTATATTATTTATATTTATAGAGGAAGGAAGGGTCATGGCCATGCTCGTCCATGGAAGTTTTAAGTATGTAGTCTATACACTTGAGTTCACAGTTCTTCACCACTGGAGTGTTCTCCCCTCCAGTCACCTGTGTCTGGTCCTTTCGATGGTGGGAACAGATAGTACTCAAGTGTCATAGTGGTTAGCTTTTCCTTTGGCCGTGAGGACCAAGACTGCCTCCCTGAAGGCCTTCCTTGTGCCAGGCTGCATACGAGGCACTTTTACTCTTCTGATTAAATTTTATGCTCCTGACAACCTAAAGAATAAGTCATCCTTGTCCCATTTTACAGATAAGGTGCTGTGGTCAAAGGGCTAAGTTACAAGCTTGTAAGTGAAAGAACTGCAAACAAATACAGGTTGTTTGACTTCAAGTCACACATTTCCAGGACACGGTTGAAAGTTTTTTTAAAAAAATGGGTCTGAAGAAGTAAGGATGCATTTTTATGGGGTCCTTTTTTTTTTTTTTTTTTTTAAGTGATATTTTCTTTGGCCTTATATCTCAAAAGAGCTGGTACTTGCTGAACTTTGATAGCTAAATCCATCTTTGCAAGGCAATGTATGTACAAGCAAATGCCATGAGCCATAAGCCTTATTGGTAACGGACATGAGACATTAGTGTCACATTTGCAAATTTGTTTATCTCATTGCCCTTTTAAAATTTCCTCTTTTCTTTGCTAAAATTGAAGTCATATGTTCATTTGGTAAGATGTTTAACAGATTTTTTTAATCAGATATCTTTACGGTGATTTTCTCCATACATTTTTTTTTTCCTTGAAAATTTTTTTAACTGATTCACATTGTCCCATGGAAAGTTGAAACAATGTTTTTGAACCTTAGAAGAAAAATAATTCAGACATCATTTTCCATTTTCTACAAAGCACTGATTAATTAACTTTGTATATTTTAGGATATTGACTATAACATTCTCTGGGTAGAAGTACAGAATTCAAATCCCAAGGACTTTGCCATTTATCTACTGTATCAAGCTTTAGTTTAATTATATCATGTATGAAGTTAGAGAGTTCTCCAGATTTATATTCCCTTTTCTTACACCCCTTCCAAAACTAGTTGATCAGAGATAAATGGAGTTAACTGGGAATTAGATGAGCTGTTAATATGAATAACTTATGAAATAATATCAGTTTGTCTGCATTTAAAGGTGTTTTACAATTTACACTATCATAAAATAAGTTTGTGTAGCTGGGACTCTGGAGCCTGATCTTAATGTAATAGATATATTCAGGATCTGTTGAAAAACCATGGACATTGTATCAAACCAAACTGAGCAGTTAGTTCTCTTCGAATTCCTTCAGAATTCCTTTTTTAGGAAAAGGTTCCTCATCAGACAGAAATGCAGAGACTCTGAGGTTGTCCCTCCCTTTGTGGGCCTTTCCAGCTTTAGCCAGTGTACTTGGGTAAGCCTGGCCTGTTTGGCAGTGATCTCCAACCTTGATGTTGGTACTCACTTCTCCAGTTCCCGGCATCTAAGCACAGTCTCCAAGTGCTGGGAATCCTGTCCTGCGGATCTTTCCTTTCACCTCTCACACCTCTTTCTCCATGCTCACTCACTCTCATCTCTTAGTTTCACCTCCCAAGCCCCTTCTCATTTCAATGCCTTTGCCCAATCTGTTCCCCCTGCCTGAGATGTTTTCTGCTCCAACCTCTTCATATCCTTGGTATCCTCTCCTCAAAGGAGCTTCCCAGGACCACAGACCCTAGGGTGGTGCCCACACCCCCACCACTTCACAGGAACCCTAGCTACCCTTGCTTCATGCTTGTTTCCTTCAATGTGATTCTAACAAGCCTGATTGTTGCATTTTTGTGTGATTGTTTGCTTTGATTTTTCTCTTTCTAACAGTGAAGGTGCTAGGGAGAGAGGGACTGTTCATAGTAATGAATGAGTGAGTGAGAGATTGAAGAAAATGCACTTAAAAATGTGACTTTGCTGCTGGAATATTCTCACATTGCCGAGGAATTGAATTATGTAAATCAGTGTATTATGCTTTTAGAATTAAATGTTATTGAGATAATGAACCCTTCACATGTATGACTCAACTGATCACTAGGTGTAGCAGTGCATTTTTCTTCCATGTTGAGAGAAATGTTAGCATTTTCACAAATTATATAGGGCAATGAAAAAAATAAATCTTTAAAAAGTGACTAGTGATTGTAAAGTTGTTCATATTTTGATATTTTCATCCTTTTCAATTAATGAAATCTGGTTTTCATTAGCTCTTCAGATTTAAAAGTTATATATCTGATGACCCAAAACTCCAATGCTGAGTAGCGTCGCCAGTATTGGAAGAGTTTAATAATAAGTGAAACAATGCTTAATATTATTCCTAAGAGTTGATGAATATATTTCATTGGGTTTATTTTCTTAGGGTTTTAGCACATAAAAGTATTTGCTGAAGACCCAGGATTATTTGGTATATGGTACAAGATTTGTAAATTTCATCATTGTTGGTAATTGTGTATACTAAGGGCTGAACTATAGGTATAAGTTCTTAGAAAGCAAATTAGGAAATACACATTTCCCATACATTTGCTAAGTATTTTCCCTGTTAGATTCACTGTCTGGAGTTTGGTTTCGAGCCTTGAATAAAGTACATATATGAATATTGGGACAGTTTGTCAGCATAGATGAACCACCTATGAACCAAGCCCCTAATACTGGCATCCTTGCAAAGTCTTCTCATCTCAACTCTAAGCTGACTGTGTCTCTTACCCTTGAGAATGTGGCAAAAGTGACACTGCCTGACTTCTTAGGCCAGGTAGCTCCTAATGGGGTCATTTAGAAGACTGATACTCAGGATGGTCCCTCTCAGAACCTACTCATCCTACTCTGAAAAGCTCAGATGACACAGGCCACATGTGGGCAGCACAACCCAGCAGGGTTCTGAGCACCAACCCTGACCTTTGAGTGTGAACCACCCAGTCCAGTCAAGTCCTCAGGTGACTGTAGCCAGTGTCATCTGGAACAGAAGAGCCAGCCTGTCAGTCACAGAAAGTAGGGGCTGTGTGTTGGTCTAAACTGGTGTTTGGTTAAGAAGCAACAGATAGCCCTAAGAAACATATTTTGGGAACAGGAGAAATAGGGGTCTTTAGTTTTTGGAGAATTTAGCTTATTTGTTGTTTACTTTATTTCAGTTTTTAAGTCTTAACTTCCATTATTAGTTGAGGAGGAGAGATTTGTAGCTTTGAGTATACTGCATTTTGAGTGAAGAAGAAATATTCCTTTTCAGATGACAGATTTGAATGCATCTATGCCATTCCACTGATTTCACCTTCTTGGAAGAGCCTCAGGTGACTTGACTCGTAATTTTCCCATGAGTGACTCTCCTGATGTGCTATAAGGATCATGATCCTGAGTGTTTAAGGAAGTACCCTGCCTTTAGGATGAACCAAACTCCAGTATCAAAAGAAGACAGACCAAAGTTTAAGAGCCTGGAACTGCTAATGACTGGACTTTTTATTTGTGACATAAATACAAGTTTAAGTTACTAACTAGACATCTCCCCTCATCCAGACTCTCATTTACAGGATTGCATTTTAGGATTGGATGGTAGATGCACAGAAATCATGCTTTTCAAATTGAGTGTTGAATCCCAACCAGGTTTATTAGAGTTTTTCTGAGTTCAGGTTATTTTTTTTTATTCCTTTGATTTTAGAACAGATCACAGGTAGAACTGTAGCCAAAAACCTGGGCAATATTCTAACTTATTTTTTATACTCTTTATTTATATGTTGATAAGTTGTAATTTATATTTTTATTATAATCTTGATGACACTCAGTTAAATTTCCCCCAAAACATTATTGTTCTTTAGAGAGGAGCCCAAACTAAAACAACCTGAGTAAACTTCAAGGCTGTGTGATGTGCCATGTGAACATTTTAAAAATGAGTTTGTGAAAGCAACCAACAAATCAAGGGCATGAATTTTGTTTCTTACTGTTTTATTATGCTTTCCTTCTCTGATGATATTTTCTTTTAGAACTTTATAAAGAGAATTTTCCACTTGAAATGTTGGATAGATTATGATGCTTGATTTTAAAAGAATTATTAAATAGAAAACATAAAAACCTCCCAAATCATTACATTCCCAAACAAACCCAGCTACACCAAGGAAGATAAGACCACACACCTCTCTTGGTCTGCACCTTTGCTTAACTTGGAGTTGCAAGCGTGGATCATTGAGTGCATCACTTGACTTTGAATGATGTGCTACAGTAATTGCTCACTCAGGAAATACTTCTTACCTCTTGTGCCTCTCTCTTCAGGGAAACATTGCAACAAATAAACAAATGTAAGTCAATAGAGTACTGCCTCAGGGTAGTTTCCAAAAGAATTATGTTTAAGTTGGAAATAAAAAGGTTTAATATATATACAAATAACCAGATATCTCTTTTCTTTCTTTTTTATGTGATCCAAGCAACAGAGTAAAACAGTAAATTAAGTGAAAGACCTAATTAAAACTAACAGTCATGATGCTTTCTTTAAATGTGCCTTTCTTACTCTGCAGAAATATGTGTGGTGACTCTCAGAATCATGTTATTTACATGGATCGGAGACAAAATTATGCTATTTCCAATGCTTGAGTTCTCGTCTTCACCTCTGCTAATCTTTTTCAACACTGAGGAAATTTATTAAGCTATGAAATATTCAATCTGGAAAAGTTCCTGATTGAGTCCCTCTGAAAATTCATCTGTGTTGCCTGATGTACTGTAACTTAAGATGTCAGTTTTTTTACTGAAAGCATGGACAGCTTATCAAACAGTGTTTTGGAGTTAGAGGAAAGAAACTGATTTCCCAAAGAGAGTGAAATCTAGTCCAGAAATGAATTCAGCACATTGGCCTTGTTAGGGAAATGCTTGCCTGTATCCATTTGGGAATCTTCTTGAGCAATAAATTTGATGATTCTAGTCATGTACCTTCCAGCATGTCTACTGTGTTGGATGATGTTGGGTTATCTCTGATGAAGGGGTGCATGCTTTGTTATGTTAAGCTTCTTTCATCATTATTCATCTTTTTAGTTGCTTTCATGCATTTTCCTAAAATTCCCTCATTAATAACAGGAGTCAACTTGGATTTTGCCAAATGTTTTTGGAAGGCTCCTAAGAACATTCTTCTTTTACTTTTCTTTGCCCCACCTTCCCTACTATACAGTATTATACCCTTAGAAGGAGCAATGGACTAAAAAACTTTTCATCTTATTTTATGAGATAAGAGCATGAATTTAGGAGAATATCCTGGGAGTTTGATATATAAAACAAATAAACTAGTAGGAAAAAGACCTTTTACTGTGTTCTAGTCTTGTTTTGTGGTGTTATATGTCAGAGCACGGGGTTTGGGATTTTAAAAAGCCTCAGTTAAATCCTACCTCTGCAGCTTATTGGCCTGTATGACTTTGGATTTTTTATCAAACCTCCAAACCCTTCAAATTCTTAGTTTCTTTATCTGCAAAATAGGAATAATAAAGTATATGTCATTGTTTTGCTATGAGAATTCACTGTGGAAAAAAATATGTAAAGCTCTTAGAAATACTTGGAATATACTGGTATTAATTTATCAACAATGGTAATTATCTTTTATTTATTTCTTAAAAATACTTTTTAGTTGTAGATGGACCCAATCTCTTTGCTTTATTTACTTATTTTTATATGGTGCTGAAGACTGAACCCAGTACCTCATGTGCTAGGCAAAAGCTCTACCACTGAGCTACAAACCTAGCTCAACAGTGGTCTTTTTCTTTTAAAATTTCATGTTAAAATGATAAATTTCCTAAATAGACTGTTGTATTAAAAAATTACTCAATATGGCTTACTTTTACCATATTACTCAGGATATATACTTTGTGATTACTGGGAAATGTAATGGTTATGCAATAATTATAATAGGTGAAATAAGAGTGGGTTATGAAGAACTTTGTGAATATGCATTTTCCATATCAACACAGTGTTGTAGAGGAAAAACATGAAAATAGAGTCATAGAGATCTCAGTTAAAAATTTGCTTCTAATGTGATAAAGCTATGTGACCTAGAAAAATTTAAACAGGTTTCTTAGTTTCCTCAGTTGAAAAGAAAAAAAAAAACATGAAGCAATTTGAAACTCAAAGAATTCTTTTGAAGATAATATAGGTGAACTACTCAAACTAGCACATGGAACTTCATACAGAACTCTGTTAATGTTAATGCTTTTCCAACAAGTGATAATCTGAGTAGTATTTTAATTATCTTTCAAACTGTTCACCTCATTGGACTCTATTACTTTAAACTTCTCTGTCCACTTGAATATTATTCTGTCTTCTAAACCATCCTTTGTGTGAAAGGTAAATATGCTCTCTTAAGGGACAGTTGAAGGTTTTCCTGATTCCCCACAGAATGGATGATGACTCCTCTGTACCCCCATACATCTGGAACACACCTCTATTCAGCATCTATAATTCTTCTTTCCCCTTATTCACTTGCTTATGTGCTTCTCTCCTCAAGGCTAATTGCTCCTTCAAAGCCAGGATTATGTCTTCTTTGTTTGCCTTTATTCTCTGTCCACAAGTGTAGACACAATATTTTTTGAATGGATTGAGTGGAACAATGGATAAATAGAGAAATAAAAAGAGCAGATTGTCAGATAAATGGTCCCAGCATTTCTTTCTGGAGTTTTTAGATACTAATTAACTAAAAACCAAGGATGCTGCCTCCCAGGACTCTGGAGCTATTCAAGGTCTCTAGTTGTGAGGAAGCCACCTTTCCCTGCTCTTCCCTGACCATGTAGTAGTTAAACTCAGACTTGAGTTTTCAAGCAGTTCAATCCCACAAGGCATGCCTATTTTTGATCTACATGAAGCAGGCAGTAGACTCCACTGGGAGCCCCCTACTGAAGTCTAACACCATCACGCATTCAGCTGCACTTTGACCCTAGATGCCTCTAATGAGAAACTGTTTACCTGCTGATCTTTTTACCCAGACATGATTTCTCGGATGCACCACGGTGTTGATGTTTTCTCCAAGCCTGTTGAATGAAAGATGGACAAGTAGATTTGACAAAGTCATACATATTAAATATATTAAGTGGTAACTAAGGAATACAGAGTCTGTTGTAGAGGAGATTGACTGATATAAAAAGGTAAAAAGATTAAATATACTGAAAAACCTAGGCTCAGGGCAGGTGTAGTACAATGGTAGGATGCATCTAGCATGCCCCAAAACTACACACACACACACACACACACACACACACACACACAAAGGCTAGACTCAAATACTCAACTGAAACAGAAAATTGAGCACTGGGCTTCCTAAAACACTAAGTCCTAGAATTGAACCCATAAGAGAATAGAACATATTTTATTATAGGTTTGTGTATATACATGTGTGTTTGCACAGGATGTGAGACAACTCATGGGTTCACCTATAATAAGTTATAAAAATATGAAATGATAGAAAACCAGGGACAAGGAAAATACACACCATCTTGAAAGGTAAGCCCAGAGGCAGAGCAAGATGGAATTCTGTATGTCATACATAGGAGCAGAGGCAGGTAATGCACATGTGACTCAGGTTGGACCTTCACACACAAACACTGTTAGAAGAAGAATCTGGTCAGAAAGGAGACTTTCCCCCACAATCCCATATAGAAACAGAGTTGAGAAGGAAAGAGGACCTCAGTATCCTCTGGGCTTGCCAAGTTAGCAAGAGAAATGCATATAGTTGATGGAGAAGGTGGACCCAGTAAATTCTGAGATGCTCTCAGCTTGAGCTGAGCACTGAGTATCGTCTTTGATTCTCTTAATAAGAACACATGATAATACTCATGATGCCACTCAGTAAATACTGTGGGCCAACTACTCTTTGGAATTTTCTCATGCAATCCTTAAACCACCCTATGTGATAGCAGCAATGCACACGTGAGAAAATTGAGAATTCTAATAACTTTTATTTCCTAGTAAATAGATTCACACAATTCTGTAAGACCTCCTTGCTCACCAGCATGCCATACTGCCTCCAGAAAGGCCCCTCTGAATATCTAAAGACTGAATTGACAGAAGCCTAATATTACTAAGAGTGATATATGAAATTTAAAAGACAGGAACATCTATTGGCTATGGTGAAGAAAAGGGTGTCCAAAGTCAGCAATCTGATTGCTCCAAAAGCAACTTTCACATGAGACTTGAGGAATTACATCTGTTCAGACTCATTTGTTCTAGAATGTTTGTGAGAACATCTTTGTACATTTCTAAACATTGTGTATTATGGCTTTCATAAGGAGTAATGAGGATGATTGAGTGAATTTGGACATTACAATAGACAAAATGGTTCAAGTGCTGCTACAACAAAAATCCTCTTTCTCAAGGTTCCCAGTCTGAGGAACCGCTGAACCAGATCCACAGTGGAGTCACCAACTTAAGTTCTGCACAGGTCTGTGTCCCCTAGCAGGACTCTCTTCCAGGGAAGATCAAATTGAGTCATTTAGTTAATGGAATCTGAAAGAATTATTGCCTGGGTGGCATGTAAACATTGATTTTACTTCTTTAAGACAATTAAAAAGTCATCAAAAGACAGCATATGTTATAGTTAGAGAAGCTATAATGCTCTTAGAAATACAGTTTACCAAGTTATTTGAACTCAGAACTAAGAAAGGTGAAAATGAAAATATACAATAACTCCAGGATATGATTTGCTAGTTCTCAGAATTTGTATTTCCAAAACAAACCTATTTTATTATCATTGTTTTAACATAAATACAGTAATGGATTTCTATTCTCCCTGTTTTGAATAAACCTCAAAAATTTTTTCATGTCCCTTATCTTTCATCTCTTTTAGATGATATACAGTTACTGGACTAATTCTAATGTCAACCTGGACAAATCTGATGCACAGAGGGTTAGAAAACATGGTCAGAGTCCACAGGGAAAAAACAGACTCTGTCTCTCTGCTTCTAAAGCCCATGGCTTCCCTGTGTTCCACGACATTCTCTTCTGGGACTTCACTTGCAATTTCTGGACAAGTAAATTGTAGTCTCATGAGACTTGGGATCAAAAGACTTCTTCACAAAAACCAAGTCCTTTAATTTTGATGTGAAAACTCCCCAACATTAGTTTTATGTGGCCTTATTGTTCATTAAAGTATGAATTATCATTTCATTGCCAAAGCCAAAAGTTGGAACCTCTAGACAGAAAGGTGTCCCATAGAAGCTAATATTTCCCTTGTCCTGATCCCCTGCCTTCTCTGGTTTGAGGCGTTTGATTCACTTTCTTTGGCCTGTGCAGGTGACTGACATGTAGACAAGGGACTTGGGTTTCCTGGGGCATTTTTGCTCGACACAGGTCCTGTACTGCCCTCTTTCTCAAATTCCTTCCCTCCTTTTTCTTTAATAAGCCAGCAGTAGGAACCTGCCTCTTCATTCTCTTTGGACTTCAGGTTACCATAGCTCCTACTATGTTTAAGTGTTAGATTTTCTAACTATTATATATTGTCCCTCTCATTTCTGAAATACTCTTTAGATCTCCAGCCCCGCATTAAACTTATCACTTCAAATTATGTTTAGCAGTGTCTCTCCTTGAGATACTTTATCCTTTCTCATATCTCCATCTTGTAAACTCTAAAAATATATACTTATTACTCTTCACTCATGTATGACTATCTTAAAAATAGAAGTCGTATTTACTTACATTATATCCTTGAATTTTCCTTAGATGGTACTTGACTATAGAGTTGATGTCTAAATTATCAAGAAGTTTCTTAACCTAGACAGAATTAAAATTTATCCTTAAAACATAAAAGTATGTAAAGATGTAAAGTTCAAATTGTTTTACCTCTAAGTGGTAGGATCTGTTCATTTAATGTCTACCTTTTAAGATTTGTCCTACAATAAAAATGAAATTATAAAAAAAAAAATTTATCGTATAGATGACCATCCAGGAAAGGAAGTGAAAAGAAATAGAGATGGGGAGAGAGGGGAAAGGAGAGGTGAGAAGAGAAAAGAAATAAAAAGTTTGCAAGAATATTATCACAATAACAATGGCTATAATTGAGCTCTTACAATATTTGTCAGTGCATGTTAAAAACAGTATCTCTTTTAATACTCTCAATCACCATGTGAAATAATACTTTAAGTGAAAAAACCTAACCCTTAAATTTAGCAAATTACTAAAAACAAAATCTAGCTACTCAGTGTTCAAATTGGAATTAGAAATCAGTTCAGTACAACTCCCTTCAGAACAAGAAAGACTAGTGTGTACTTAGACACACGATACTGGGGCCCTGCATAATTTCAACATTGCATGGATCTTCCAACAATGGAAGATAAGAAGTTAGGCCCTTAATGCTGGTAAGAAGCAGAATTCCTGATCTGAGGCTCATTGTTGCACACACCCCTACAGCATGTGATTCTCATGTTAATTTTTGATCTGGTCTTATCCCTATTTTCTCTGTCTGTTTTTCATCTTAGAAAATTTTTATTTAGTTTATATATTTGTATAAGAAGAATCAGATCCTTTTGAAACAATGAAGAGCTTTTAAAAGAAAAAGATAGGATAAATAAATCTTGTACAGTTTGACCCTAGGAGGATATAAATATACAGTATTAAAAAACAAAAAACAAGAGAGGGTAAATAAATACTGCACAGCATCGTGAGTGTGGGGTTTAGAGTCAGACAGTACCTGTGAACCAATTAAATGTTTGTTTTACAACTTGATGTGTGTGTCTTTGGATAAACTGATAAACTCTTCAGGGTCTCTCTCTCTTTCTTTTTTTTTTTTTAACTTATGCAATGGAGGTAATGTTGAGCTTTGTGTAAAGACAGATTCAAACTAAAAAGCTTTTTCTCAGCAAAGGAAACAATCAACAATGTGAAGAGAGAGCCAACAGAGTGGGAGAAAATCTTTGCCACACACACTTCAGATGGAGCACTAATCTCCAGAATCTATAAAGAACTCAAAAACTTTATACCAAGAATACAAATAACCCAATCAACAAATGGGCTAAGGAAATGAGCAGACACTTCACAGAAGAAGATACACAAGCAATCAACAGATATATGAAAAAATGTTCAACATCTCTAGTAATACGAGAAATGCAAATCAAAACTACCCTAAGATTTCATCTCACCCCAATTAGAATGTCTATCATCAAGAATACAAGCAATAATAGGTGTTGGCAAGGATGTGAGGAAAAAGGTACACTCACATATTACTGGTGGGGTTGCAAATTGGTGCAGCCACTCTGGAAAGAAGTATGGAGATTCCTTAAAAAACTTAGAATGGAACCACCATTTGACCCAGCTATCACACTGCTTGCCCTATACCAAAGGACTTAAAATCGGCATACTACAGTGATGCAGCCACATCAATGTTTATAGCTGCTCAATTCACAATAGATAGATTGTGAAACCAACCTAGATGCCCTTCAATAGATGAATGGATAAAGAAACTGTGGTATATATACACAATGGAATGTTATTCAGCCATAAAGAAAAATAAAATTATGGCATTTGCAGATAAATGGATGGAGTTGGAGAATATCATGCTAAGTGAAATAAGCCAATCCTAAAAAACCAAAGGCCAAATGATTTCTCTAATAACTGGTTGACAATACATAATGGGGGTGGGGGGGGAGGTAAGGGAAGAATGGAAGAAGGATGTTGTGTAGATGAAAATGAGGGATGGGGAGGGGGCAGGGGAAGGAAAGATAATAGAATGAGACTAGCATCATTACCCTATATACATGTATGATTACACAAATGGTATGACGCTACTTCAGGTACAACCAGAAAAATGATAGTTATATTCCATTTGTAGACAATGAATAAAAATTTTTTATAAAAAGAGTACAAAAAACTGAAGATACTGAGCATAGTGTCTCACTCCTAGCAGGTGCTCAATAACTGGGAGTTGCTGCTATTTACAACAGCAACAACAAAATACAAATATAAAAGAGGTTAACTTCTTGAAATATAATATATACTTATTGTCTCATGTTAGAAAGAGGATATGAGTCCTCTTTCAGTAGAAGGCTAGGAAATAATTCAACAAAATGTGCAGAGGGAGCTCTCTCGCCACCAGTAGGATTCTTGAGGTGAGTCGGAGCATTGATGCTGGGCAGCTCCATCTTACTGAAGTCTGAGGCTGGTACCTGCAGCACATGGGTCATCGTATACATGGCAACAGCAAATGTTCAGAGACAACTGGTTTTCCACGGCAAATGTTGTGCTTTGCTAAGCTGAAATCAGAGATTTTATTTGCCATATGCAAGACAGTGTTATGTGCTTTGTACTTTAATCCTTATGACGATATTGTGAGATCAGGAGATTATGGCCCCCAATTTGTAGATAGTGAACCAGGCATAGAAAAGAGAAGTACTTCGAGATCACTTGGCTAGCAGTCGGTGGAGTTGGAATTGTCATGCAGGCAGTTTGGATTGTTTTTATGCAATATTGAATAAAATGCCATAATAATTTCTACATGAATGAGTTATGTTTGGAGGCTGAAACATGAAAAGTGGGAACACAAGACCTGGATGTATGTTTCACTTTGCCCCTTTTTAGTTTTGCAGCCACAAACCAGACTTCTAACCTTGATTTCCTCATCTATAAAATGGGGATGATAACAATGAATGATCTTACAGAAGTTTAATGAGAATAAGAGAATGTACTCAGACTTATCTTATGAATTATGATGTGCTATGTAATGAAAGTGTCACTGCTTATAATTTAGACAATGTCAAGATTGTGTTTGTGTTGTGTTTGTTATTAATTCAAATCTGCATTGTGTAAGCTTGCAGGAACATTATTATACAAAGGTTTTTTTTTTTTTTTTGTCTTTCTGAAATGTTTCTTGTGTGTTTTGCTTAGAGTTGGAAAAAATTTGGAGATAAAAATGCACAAAATCATTTCACCAGACAGATTTGATTGTGATGATTGAAAGAAACCACTTGGGCTTATTGTTATACATTATATCATCACTAGAGCCTTCACTATTGTTCTGCTGAACATAGCACACTTATACGTTTTTATGTTACTCTGGAATGTGTGCTATAATGCCTTTTTGTTATAGAATCAGTACCTATTACTCACAGCTATGTGAACACTCATTGAAAAACTTTTATAACTATTCAGACCAAGAAAAGCTGGATACAGTGGTGCATGCCTATATCCCAAGCAGCTCAAGAGACTAAGGCAGGAGGATGGTGAGTTCAGAGCCAGCCTCAACAACTTAGCAAGCCCGTAAGCAACTATTTGAGACCCTGTCTCAACAAACAAACAAAAATTGGGCTGAGGATGTGGGGATGTTTCTCAGTGGTTAAGTACCCCTGGGTTCCATCCCTGGGTACAAAAAAAAAAAAAAAAAAAAAAAAAAATTAAGACCAAGGAACCAACTTCAAATTTAGTAAATGGAAGTTAATTTTATAAACTGACTAACTTAATTCTCATATCCAAGTAATCACCTAAATCCAATGTAATTATCTTAGTCATTTCAATGAATAGGTTGCTGATCTTTAAGAAATGTAAGTTTTAGCTTTGCTGGTTTAATTTTTTCTTATTAGAAGATATTTTTAAATATCCTTGTGATGACCTTTTGCTGGATGACATTGACTTTTCTCCCTATTACTTTCTCTTTGTACTATTTGAGTGATATATGATAATGGATAATTAGCTCGTTTTGCTAGCTGGTGACTTTCAAGGGAGTTTCATTGGGCATACTTCTGCTTGCATGTAGACAATGGAAAACTGCACCTGTGCTCTGAGTCATCTCCCTGGGTGTCAGCTTCCCTAGGTTGTGGTTCTTTGACTCGGGTATGCATGCCAGTACACAGTACACGGGAGGAGCATGTGTTGTTGCTTATGTGTTATATTTATGTTTACACTTCTTTTTTAAACAGTCTGTTTTGTAAGAGGGCTACATTGCTAGCTCAAATTCATTTCATAAACAGTCTTGCTTTCTGATGCTTGTCTTTGCTCCCCATACCCCAAGCCTCTTTTGCTTAACATATCCATCCATGTACTTCCAGCTAATACTCCATGTTCTGCTCCCCTCCTTCATCCTCTCCTATTAGGGTATGATTTTTTTTTTCAAAAGGCAAAATCATCATTGCTGTGCAAATATAAAAATAAATACAAATCAAAGTTTTTATTTAACTCATGAATTAAGGAGGGAAACTCATAAAATGTAACAACTGATTTTGAAGAGAACTCAAAAGAACAGAGACATATTATTGGCAACCAGGAATGCTAAGAAAAATTTAGTATTTGCAAAACCAGTCAACATCACTAGGATAATAATCAATAGAGTGTTCACTGAGATTTACTTGAGATTTTGTGTGGGCTAGGAATCAATGGATTACCATCAGGATCCTACAATTTACAGAGCATTAAAATAACTCAAAGGTCAGATAACTCAGAAGGGTGCACTGGACAGGAGAGGACACCCAGCAATCTCCCTGCCCATCTTAATCCTGCACAGTTTCTCTGCACACTTGCTCTCTTCCATAAACATGAGGTGAGCACCTGTCCAGGTATTAAGTAGCAAGCAATGGCAGAAGTGAAACTTGTCACCATAGTGCTTAAGTCCCACTTAAAGACAGAGAGATATTGGAAAGATGCAAATATATATAAAGTACCTGTGTGAAAGTACTGTAAAAGGAAAGTGAGAAGCAAGAAGGATGAGAGATTATTACAGGGAAATTCTATGAAGTGATATTCCAGCCATATTTAGGATAAGCAGGAGCTGACTGGGCAAAGGCAGACAGGAATACACCTCAGGCTGGTGCAGGCTGCACCAGTTCCTAGATGTTCCTAGATGACATGTCTAGAGTACTCTCTGATGATGCAAAATCCTTGAACCTACTCCATTCATCTTCTCTCTTTTCTCCAAAGCAGTGCCGTGTTCATAGTCACCATGTCCTCTTTATTCTGAAAATGCCTTCAGCTTTTCAACTTCATGACTTTATTTTATTCACTTCTAGGTCAGAGTTTCTTTTCAAAACTATTGTGACCATTGTGTCTGAACAGTAAGAAATACATAGTTCCTACCACATACACATAAACTAAAATAGATATTTCACAAAACAACACCCTTAATATGTGAGATATTCTCCAAGGTTTTCTTTTTATTCCATTTTTTCCCCTGTTTCATTCTAAAAATTCTGGTCACAAGACTCATTACATTGTTTGCATAAGTCAAATGGGTAGTCACTTAAAAATGGAAAGTCACTATTCTAAAACAAAAAGTGAATTTATTTAGCTTCAACATCTCTTTTATAGAATGTCTTATTTTAAAATAGTAAACATAACAAATCTCCCCCACCCCCTGTGAACCTACCCTGAACTCTGCTCTTGTTAAGGGATTGAGAGTCTCTTGCTGATAGACCACATCCCAACTCTTAGCCAAATTGACATTTGTGGTAAAGTACCTGAATGGACATCTGATGTGTCATTGCTTCCAAAAATGCAGGAATCCCTTAAAAATCCTTCTTTTATCATAGTTTCACCATGCCTTCAGTAGCTAACCCTAACAATATCTTATGTGTAATTTTGTATTTATCACTTCCTTTACAAAACTTTGCACCTTGCAAGCATGTTTTCAAATGTTCTTTTGGAAATCAGATAGAGAAACTTTGAACGTATATTCCCAAAGCAACAATGTTGGAAATGGTTTTTACATTCCTAGGCCAGCTCTCAACAATCCAGTTAAACCATGAAATCAAGAACAAATTGTGCATTCTTACTCCACCTGTTTTCCTGACAGGGTTTCTGTGAGAAGAACATTTGATTTGGGCCTAGGAGCCCAGGAATGAAAGTCTCATGCAAGGACAGAAACCACAACTCCCCTAGGAGTTATGAAAGAGGGGAAAAGGCCACTGGAAGAAGATGTAGGCCCCAAAGAAAATTCCGGAACCAAATCTGAATAAGGGATATGCATTGATACACATATTTTGAATTTTCAGCCATTCTCTTTTCTTTTAGGTCCTGGATAGAAAGTACTGGGTCAAGACATCTTAATTGGGAGACAAGGACTTATGCTTGACCTAGGAGAGAAGGAGGTTTGGTTTTGAATGAATATAAAATTCAAAGTCTTTGTGGTTCAAGGAAGATTAATGTGCTTGAGAAAAGTTAAGACTTGAATTTACACAGTATTGTATAGTTCATGAAGCACTGCCCAATACATTATCTTCATATTCCCCATTAACTGTGGAGTAATTGGGCTGGATATCATTTTCTCCCCAAAGGCTAATCAGAAAACTGAGATATAGAGATGTTCTATAGAAACCAAAGTCAAGAATTGATAAGTGTCAGAGATAGCACTTGATGCTTGGTCTAAGAACTCTGAAACTACATTTCTTTCTATTTGTACTACATTCCCGAGGACCTAATTACAGATGAAGAAACCAGAAATAAGGACGACAGGGAATCATATAAATATTGGAGTGATGAAGAGTTTGAGAGAAAGCAGCCCCTGACCTGATAACTTTTCTATAAATTTCCAGCCTGGATTTCAGGTACTCTGAAAAATTCTATACCAGGAAACCAAAAATGCAACCATGATGCCGAAAACTCCCCCCTTTGGGATTTTCAGTCCCCCACTATTCCACATTTATTTAAATTCATGTACATTGGCACATACCTTCCCATGCTTCTACATCCTCTCTGCAGTTGCACTGGACAACTCTCCATCCATCTTTCAACCTCAGCTTGGAAATCTTCCTTGGCAAGATTTGGGGCTCCCTCACCAATACTTTTTCTACTCTACTGCAAAAGTCTGTCCCTCAGAGTTGCCTTAATCTTGTACCCTCAATGTCTATGAACAACTTGACTCCCTTTTAAGCATTAAGATTTCCAAGGGTAGGAATCAAATCTATCATAGGATGGTAGGGTAGGATGAGAACCCTTTGGCAACTTTCTCAAAGGGCCTCAAATGAAATCGTCATTCATTATGAGGCTTAATATTCAGCCTCACACATATACCAAGAGAACCAAGAGATGTTTGTTATATAACTGTTGACCTAAATCTTTTACTAGGTCCTATGACCTATGGGGTGCTATAAATTAATTATTTTCATATATTCTATAACTATCTTACAAATAACACAATCATATTGCACTGGATTTGCATTAAAAGCATTCACTTACATAAATATTTTGAATTTATCACAATTTTGGCATTGTTCCTTTCTCATCCATTTTTAAAAATAATAATAGGATCCAAGTATTAGAAGTGAACTAGTTCTTTGCTGCTGAGAGGTCCTGCTTTTGTCCTTAGTTTTTGTGTCACCAACTTCTAACAGAGGAACCGATGATAATGTTGAGAGAGTGCATGCATGAAAGGTACATAGGTCACATCGGTCTGATATTGGGTAAGAAATAAGGATTGGGCAAGAACAAAGAAGCATATTATTAAGAATAATTTATACTCTCTACTGTTATGACACCATTTCTATGCAATGAGACCATGATTTTACCCCCTGGGCCAATGTTTCTTGTGTGACATCAGTAAATTTGAAGTGTGCCCATTGATCTTGAACTTTGAAAAGCCTTTGCCTAGGTCATGTTTGGCAAATGTATTTATGACTGGTTTGCATTAGACAACAGAACATTTTGCCTCTTTCTTTTATCAAATAGCCTGATCCATCCTGCTGGTCCTAGAGCCTACTGGATTGGCCATGTCCAAGTGGAATTTTAGTAATTGTCCTGGTAATCACCCTGTACAATTGGAGTTCTTGCAATTGCAGGTACAATTACAAATACAAATGCAAATTGATGTTAATCCTTTTTCAAATTCTATACATTTCCCATAATATTGTAGTTGGAATGTGAGATGTTTTCCATCCAAAGGCAGGACAACTTCTGGTGATAGAACATATTTGAGTTTTTAATGTGGATGACCCTCAGTCAGACAGTGTTGAGACCTGGTGAGACACTTCAACATGTCTCCCGCCACCCCTACCCAACCCCCCCCCAAAAAAAAAGCAAGCAAGAGAGAAAATGTTCACATCAGTCATAATACTACAAAGATTTGGGGAGAATGACATTTGAAAGGCATATTTTAATTTTGTCTTTTTTCAGTTCATGATTCTAGATGTGAGTTACTGTAATTTGATCCATAATTTATAATGGAATCTTTTACATTTATGCTGATTGTATTTTAAAACATTAACTCAGTCTGACTTTAAATAATGCAGTACTTCTTTGCCATTTGATATTTTGGCAGAAATTCTCACTCACCCACTCACCACACCTCAAATCCCCTCATCTGCATGACTTGAAAGAAACTGTGAGTTACAAGTTCGACTCCTGTTTCTTTGTTCTCCTTGAACACTATTTAATATCTTTTTCACCTGGTCGAATGATAGACTAGAGCCAGTAAGATTTTGGTTCTCTTTCCTTTTGAGGTCAGGCAAAAATGCATTTACAGTGTCATGATCTTACTCTGTTGGAGTAGTGAATAGGAGTTAGCATCTTTCAGGAAAAACACTTGGTGCTCCTAGTGAAGAACCAAGTTGCAAAGTGCCAGCGCCCTCTAGTGTTATTTTCCCTCAGAACTCTGCAAGAAACAACTTTTTGCTTTTGGAGAAGCTGAAAAGGAAATTGAGTCTGGGATTCCTGGATCTATTGAAGTGACACAAAAGCATAAGGATGCGTTTTCATTTTCTGCTCTTCCATAACTATAACTAGAAAATTAGTGCATTTTTGTCCACTTTTTTTGAATTCTCATGAACAAAACTATTTTCACGATATCTCTACAAGGGACAATTGGAGACTTTCATGGTAGCACGATGGGAAAATTGCACCTGAGAGACTTTAAAAGTACTAAAATTCACATAAGGCAGTTTAAAATTGTAATTCATATACTTCACATATTTCAAGGATAAGAAACAAAGTCTAATTTTTCACAGTCAAGTTATCACCCATATTTATTTCTCTAATACCATCTTACCCTACTCTGTCCATCAACTTAAAAAACTTGCATTTATAAAGTAAATTTTTATTTTTTTAAATAAAAACAATGATAAGAGTTATATTGTCATAAAATATATTTAAATATTAAATGTAATTTATTCTAAAGTAGCTTATTTGAAAGTACTTAGGGCAATTGTTATTAGGAGGTATAATCTCCAATATGCTCGTAACAGTGACAGTCTTTGAAACAATTAAGAGATAATGGATTTCTGGATCTGTTCAAATATAGAGCATCTTGTTGAAATGCATCACAATTGACCTTTGAGCTGCATTCAGACACTTAATGGCAATGCCAAATAAATGCTATTAAAATATTTAGGTTAAATTTGGAAAGTTGTACTAGAACAGTTACGTGATAAAACAAATGACTCACAAAGAATGAATAATAGTCTTTACAGACACCAAGTTTGAATTTGGGCTATTTGTGGTTATTTGATGTGAATTATTATTTGCTATGAAGATTGCAAAAGTTTTATTTCATGAAAATTCAAAATATAAAAGAATGGTACTTCATCTGATGAAGGACTTAAAATATTTTAAAACATTTTAGAGAAAATGTTTTTACCATACAGAAAGAAACTGGGAAGTAATACAACAAAAATAACATTCCAATAAATGTCAGTGAACACTATTAAGTGGGAGATTTATGGCTATGTAATCTGGAGACCAATTTGTATATACATCATTTTCTACCTCCCACCCCTGGTGGATCAGGCAATAGTCTGATTGAAAGATTTTAACGAATTGAGCAACATTCTGGTGGGTTTGATTTTCTTTAAAAGCTCAGCATTGACAAATTTGAAAGAAGAAAATTTAAATGCTTTAGAAATCTAGATATTGCTTTAAGAGATAGTAGAAATTGTACATGAGATGGTGGGTTGAATGATGAAGTTAAATATTGTTAGGCGTTCTAAAAGAATGATAATTTATCATATGTGGTTCCATAAAGTGTTTGAACATAAAATAATATACAAAATGAATAATCATTTCTGAATTCTATTGAAGAATTTTATTGGCAACTTTAACAAAAATTTATCAAGATTGAAATTAATGAAAAAAGTGAAGAACTATGATGGCTTAAGAAAGATGATTTAATTTAGCCTTACTGTCAATACGAGAAAATTTATGTGAAAATCTTTAATATCATAATATAATTATTTTACAAAAATGAAGGCAAGGAAAATTAGATTTCATGCTGTAAACATATAATACTGTTGAGTTATGTGTCATCTTAATTTATGACTCATCTAATCATTGCTGGTCTATCAAAAGAACCCCCAGATGTATATTATAATAATTATCTTTGATGTCTTGTTGATTATCAATCATTTTAAAAAAAACTATATCTTTATACCTTTTCAGTTCTGTTGTAATGGTGGTACATTTATCAAGGTTGGAAGGTAGAATAGTTTAATGGTTTATTAGCTTGACTTACGACCTTTTAGCTATTTAGATTTGTAATGCGAGAGCTCCTGCATTTTCTTCTCCCTTGCTCTTGCAGATGTTAGCACTGACCTCTAGGGAGAGAGTCTCTGAGAGTGACCCCAAGTCAGGAGAACCAGCTCCTGTTGACCCACAGGGAGTCTCATCCCCTGTCTTCCATGTTAGATAGAAGCAGCAAGAATTAGAGGGATACGGCATGTCATTTTTGTGATTTCACCAAATATTCAGGGTTATGGGTCCTCTTCTTCCCAAATAGAGTCAAGCATGAGAACTTAGGGTCTCAAACCATCATAAATACTAGGAAAGATTCTGTGATAAAATCCTGTGATGAATCCTTTAATAACAATACTGCTCCTGAGAAAGTACCCTAATTTATATTTAAATACGTGTCCCCACACACACTCTGTTGATTACTTGAACTGAGATATGTCTCTGTCCTAAAAGGATCCTCACTGCAACTATGTCTAATAATATCAATAAATATAGGGCTTGTGCTAAGTGAAAAAAATGAGACCCAACTTTTGTTGTTCCATTTCAGGACTGCTTATGCAACCTTCATCCCCAGGTGTGTCTTGTTTTTGAAAAAAGAGGTTGTCTTTAATCTGAGATGAGAATAGAGAATGAGGTATGGAGCTGTAGTATTTCATTTTTAAGCAATTTGCAGATAGAGCCGGAAGGAGAAATTCTGCCAGATTAGAGCTGTTGATCAAGTAGCTTTAGCATGACTAATTCTTTTACACTTGCATTGGATGCCTCTAAAAGAAGCAGATATGAAAGAGTATTAAAGGAGAAGAATTTAGCAGAGGTGCAAGAGGAGCCAATACCAGGCAGTTTAGAAGGCTGGAGACAGCATCAAACTCCATTTGACAGGTAAGCCCCTGAAGCCAAAGCAGTGGAGCCAGGACAAGCCAGCCCTTACAGGATGGATTCCTGCACGCAGCAGGGAGGTGCCACTCACGCCCTGGTGTGCTAATCCTGCATATGCCCTCCTACTTTTTTCTTTCAAGATGACAAGTATTTCATAATTCTCTTCTATTTTCCTTTAGTCTTTTTTTCCACTCCCTCCTTTGTTTTTAAACCCAACCAGATTGGATAAAATTTTTGCTGTTGCTACATACAGCAGTGTGACCAGGAATACATTTATTTTTATTTAGTTTAAGAGTTACTGTGTTTCTTAGGTACAAGGATTAGATTACTTTCTTTGTGGAAAATTCTCACCTGTTATGTGGTTAAATATTTTCCCTTCCCCGTTCTTCCTATTCTCTTATAGAATTCCTACTAGGTATATGTTGAACCATTGATTCTTCATATATTTTAAACCAATTTTTGTTCTTTTTTTCTCTATGTATATATTACAGAAAGTTGAATACCTAGCACATTTGTTTTTAACTTATCATACCTTTTTAATGTAAAAGTGAATATATATATATATATATATTTCCCTCTAACAATTACTTTGCTTTGTTCTGTCTATTTTGCTATGTAGCATTTTATTGTCTGTTCTAAATGTTTTATAATTTCCTTATAACTTCTTGGTTAGAAGTATAAATTTCCAAATATATTAAAGTTATATTTCTGTTATTATCCAAGTATATGGTCAGTGATGTCTATTTTCCAATTGTTGATGTAGTCTTCTACATAATTTCTTTTTTTTAAATTTTTACAGACTGCATTTTGATTCATTGTACACGAATGGGGTACATCTTTTTGTTTCTATGGTTATACACAATGTAGATTCATACCATTCGTGTGATCATACACGTACATAGGGTAATGGTGTCTGTCTCATTCCACCATCTTTCATATGCCTTCCCCCTCCCCCTCTCATTTCCCTCTATGTAATTCAAAATTCCTGCATTCTTCTGAGTTCTTTATATTAGTGCTATATTATTGTTGGAGATATTTCCATTTCTATATCTTTGTGGTTTTATTTTGTATGCCTAATTTATAAATCAGACAAGTTAAAATTTCTCATGTCAAGTTTGTAATTTTCTGCATCAAGTTATTTTCAGTGTTTGATTTTTATACTTTAGGCTATATTAATAAGTATATATACATTCAGGATTGTGTCTTCTTGGATCTTAAAACTTATACAAGCATTTAAACTCCACTTATAGTAATACTTTTGAATTCTGTTTTATTTTAATTTAAAATAGCTACTATCTGTGATTTCTTTTGGTTTGTTGTTAAATTGTTCTGTCCTTTAACTTTTAGTGATTTGTTCCCTCTTTTTTAGATGTGTCTCCTGTATACAGCATGTAACAAATTTTGGTTTTGCTCTTAATCCAATCTGATTGATTCTTAGTTTAATTAATTAGTTCACTTATATGATTCTTATTATTTTATTCATTTATTTTTATCACAATTTCTATTTATTTCTGTTACCTTCATTTTTTCATCCTTTGAACTCATTTATTTTATTTTATATGCTTCATTTTGTGTCTTTCTTAATAGTTTGGATTTATAGTTTTTATCTATTTTGTAGTTATCTCAAAAATTATTATATTTAAACTTGCAGCATCTAAAGTTAGTATCTTAAATCACCTTACAAAGAAGAGCATTTGAACTGTTTTAACCTCAATCCTCTTCCGATTTGCTTGCTATTTTTGTATAGGATTTTAGTCCTACCTTAATTTTATTTTTACCCCATGAATTACTGATTATTTATATTGTATAGTCTCATCAGTGTTAGTTTCAATTTATTCAGTTACTCATCTTTATTTCTTGCCATTAGTACTTTCTCCTTAAACTTAAATTCTGGGATAATATTTCTTCTTGTTGCAATAAATAGTTTAGAAGTTAATTTATTGGGAATATATGGGAAATAAATACTTCCATATTAGTTTGTCCACAAGGGTCTTTGATCTATCCTAATTATTGAAAAGTGGTTTTCTGTGGTGGAGGGTCTAGATTGACAGTTACTATCTCTCTCTGCTCCAGAGTCATTGCTACATTGTATTGAATTTCATGTTGTGGCTGCTAAAAAAAACAGCAGTCAGTTTAACTTTAGTTCCTTTCTGGATAATTGATCTTTTCAACTTCTGCCTTTAAATCTTACCTTTGTTATTACTCCTGTATAGTTTCATTCTGATGTATCTAGATATACATTTCATTTTTCTTAATTCTCTCTGGAATTTATTTTTGGACTTTCTAAACAAGGATTGATATCTTTCATCAGTTTCCAGTGATTATCTCAAAGCCTACCTTTCACCCAGAACCTCTGTTACCTCCTCTAAGAACTGTAAGTATGTGTCAGAACTTTCATTTTATTTTATTTCTTCACTATCGTTTTACTTATCTGTATTTCATTTCATATGTATTTATCTCTACTCCAGTTTATTATTTCTGTCCTCAGAAGTCTAATGGGTTTTTCAATCTATAACCTTCATTTTTTATTTAAATTGCTATACTTTTCATCTCAGAAGTTCAGTTTGCTTATTTTTCAAATATGCTTGATCAATTCTGATCATTTCTCATTATTTCATACTCTAAGCAATTTTATTTTTTTAAATGTGGTAGCATCCCTGTCTCATGTTTTATATTTGAAAACTAGCTATGTAGTATATCTGGCTTTAATTCCATAGGTGTTTCTGCTGCCTCTCGCTAATGGTGGCTTGTTTCCTTGTGGGTTCAGTGATTGCTTTTAATTGTGAGTTCCTTTTCTATTGATATTATATGGGAAATTTTTGAGGCCGGAGTTTAAAGAGTGTTTCTACATAGAGATTGTAGGTTTATTTCTACTAGGCATCTGGGAACATTCCTAAACTAGAACACTTTTGCATTATTTTTTTTTAAACCAAGAAGCTATTATAAATCCAGGTTCCAAATCAGTATGAGTAAAAATGTATGGTGATGTTTTTTTCTTCTTTTTCTTATTCTTCCAGAACCAAACCAGAGGCCAGAACATACCCTCAGAAGTCAGGATTTTTTTCCTGTCTCTGGTCATTTGGGCACTGCCTTAGTCTGTTTTTGCTGCTGTAATAAAATATAATAGACTGGATAATTTATAAAGAAGAGAAATTTAATTATTACAATTCTGGAAACTGGGGAGTCCAATATCAAGGTACTGCCAAGTTCAATGTCTGATGTGGGTCCCATCTCTATTTCCAAGATGGCCCCTTGAATGCTGCAGCCTCCAGAGAGGCAGAACACTGTATCCTCGTGTAGCAGAAGCTGGAAGGACAAAAAAAAAGACAGCAAACTTCCTCCATCAAGCCCTTTAAAAAAAAAAAAAAATATATATATATATAATATATATATATTATGTATATAATATATATATATTTAGTTGTAAATGGACACAATGCCTTTTTATTTTATTTATTTATTTTTATGTGGTGCTGAGGATCGAACCCAGTGCCTCATACATGCTAGGCAAGTGCTCTATCCCAGTCCCATCAAAGCCCTTTTATAACATCATTAATCTACAGCATTTACATTAAACACTTCTGAAAAGGCTCTATCTCCTAATACTATTGTCCTGGATATTAAATCACAATGTGGACTTTGGAGAGGACAAAATCATTCAAATCATAGTATTCTACTCCTGGTCCCCCAAATTTACATTCTCATAAATGCCTGCATTCCATCCCAATAGCTCCAAAAGTCTTAACCCATTTCAGTATCAACTTTAAAGTCCAAAGTCAACTAAATAACATGGATCCCCTAAAGTGCTAGCTAGGTCACGAGTAGTGATTTCTTTAATTGTTGCCTCATTTGCTTATGAATTTTCTTAAAATAAATAACCATTACCATAGGTAGTAGTAAAGTACAGGCATGGTCATATTCTTACCTCTGAACATTGGCAATAGCTAAGATTTTACCATGATCTAATAGATTATTTTTTCATTTAGTAACATATGACCACATAAATATTTTAATAAATATGTACTATACTATCATATTTTTACTTTGTAATTTATCTTCCATTTCGAGAGGTCAGATTTTTCCCAATTTTCACTGTTAGAAACACTTTATTATGAACATTTCATGCTCAAAGCTTTGTCTAAGTTTCCTATTTATTTAAAGTGTTCTTATAAACTAATCACTTGCTGTGTTCCATCCTCTGGGATAGGATACCTGATAATTAAACTTGGTAGAGGTAAACCTAGGTTAAAAGGTAGACTCTGAAGCAAGATTAATTCCATGGATATTATGACATTTTGACTTTGCACAAGTCTTTCATGTTTTGTTTTGTTTGTTAGTTTTTGTTTTTTCCTGCCTCCAGCATGGTCCAGATGATGGATGAGGCCTATTGAATATCTTCCTCAGTAAGACACTAAATTGCTCTAGACTTGGTTGAAGAACAAAGGACAACTCACAGTTCAGATTATTAATGTAGTGTAGAAGTAGCCTAGATATAAGGTAAAACCTCATTCATGGAGATCCTAAGAGGTCATAATTTATATCTGTGTGCTAAACAAACATTTACCTTGTGCTAATAATTACTTCCATAATGGAAATAAATTATGTAAATAAGCATTTTTAAACATAGTATTTCTAAAATGTACATATTTATTCATTAGCATATCTTTGTTTAAAACTTTCTACTAGTTAATACTTTATTAGCATAGTTTGAGTTATTTGAAAGCAATACAATCACAATTCTCTAAAATATTAAAAATGGCTAACTACAAATCCATTTTGATGATGCTCAGTAATTCTAATTACAGAGTTTCTGTAATTTAGCTTGACAGAACTATTGTTTAATTCAGAAGCATTTTTAATAATGCTGAGAATAATTAAAGCAGAAAGAGAAAATTGAATTTTGTTCCAGGACAGTTAAAATTAAATAGAATTATTTATGAAATGATTATTATTTTGCATAGCTTAATTAAAATTCCTAGCAACTTATCTTTTTTTATTCTTGCCTGAGAATTTATTAAAATAACAAAATTCTTTGTGAATTGAAGGCATATATTTCACATCTTTATGTCTAGTTAATCTTCTTTTGTCTCTTCTTATCTCTGTAAATATTTGTAACATCAGGTAGGTGGATTCTGGCTTCACAGGGAAATTTATGTATTAGAGGAAAGTTTTTCCTTTGGTGGGCATGTATCTATTTTTTCTTTAGTCATGCCTGCTTTTTTAAAGAGAGTGGCAGAGAAGTCAAACTAGTAGCAGATAAAGAGTGTAATTTTTGAGACAACCTAAATTAATTGTGTTTTGGGGCTTGGAAATGCATTTATGACCTTTATCACAGCAGACTATGTCCACTGCATCTACTTTCTTTTTTCTGCTGGCCTTGATGTTTTTCTGGTCATCCAGGTTTGAAATGACAGTTACTTTTGATGTCCACCCTTCCAGTCTGACATCAGTTCAGGCAGATTCTATTTCCTTCATAACTCTTCTATTCATCTTCTTCATACCCTCTACCAGATGAGGGTCTTTCCTGGATGGTTGCAGTCATAACCTAGCTAGTCCATCTGTTTCCAGAACAATCCTCCAATTTTCAGATACAGGTTGAATATCCTTAGTTCAAAAACCCAAAATCCAAAATGCCATAAAATCTAAAATATTTTGAGTACCAACATGATGCCATATGTGGAAAATTACATACCTGACTTCATGTGATGGGCCACAGTCAAAATACAGGTGCACTGAAAATATTAAATTACTTTCAGGCTATGTGTATAAGATGGATATGAAACATAAGTCAATTCCATGTTTAGATGTGACTCCCATCCTTAAGATACATCTATGCCAGGCTTAGTACCACACACCCGTAATCCCAGCAGCTCAGGAGGTTGAGGCAGGAGGATTGCAAATTCAGAGCCAGCCTCAGCAACTAAGCAAGGCCTTTAGTAACTTAGCGAGATTCTGTCTCAAAATAAAAAATAAAAAGGGCTGGAGATGTGACTCAGATGAGTTCAATCTCTAGATCCACAACCCCCCAAAAAAGATATCTCATTATGTCTATGTAAATATTCCAAAATCTGAAAAAATTCAAGGCACTTCTGGTCCCAAGTCTTTAGGTAAATGGTACTTAACCTGTAATATCACTTCTCTCCTTTTTTCTCATGACTCTGATCATGTCACTCCATACTTACTAAATTACCTGGTCACTTTGGACCTTTGCTCATCATCTAAGGCTCTTCCCATCCAGCCTTAACCTGTCCTTCCATACTTACTCTCTCCTGCTCATTTGGCCATAAGGACAATTTATCCACTCTGTTTGATAACACAGTGCCTGGGGCCCAATTAACGTTTAAGTGTTCCTAAAAATATTTTAATTTTAATGTATTTTAATATCAGAAGAAAAATATAATAATGCATAGTCCTCATAAATGCAACCTGAACATGTTTGGCTGTATACCAACACAGTGTAGAATATAGTACTTAATATTTAAGTTGAGAATGAGGTCTACAAATGAAAAACTGCTTAGGATCAATGGAAGTATACTGTATCCCTATTTGCATACATTAACTTCTAGCCCAGATAGATTTCTCATTGTTCACTGTGCACCTTTCCTGCTTTCTAGCTTTCATCACTGTTGTTCCCTTTACCTGGGGGTTAGATCAGACTTAACCTTCCTTGTTTTTTAATCTAACAAAACTGTTTCAGAAGCACAAATGACTGTTTTCCCTCAAGTCTTCTCTAATCTCTCATCTGTTTTATGTTCATCTTAAGTCCTTTGATGTGCAGAGTCATCTACTTTTAAACCCAGCAATTGTGTATTTAACCCCTATCTTGTGTTAGGCTCTATATAGATGTTTCAGAATCAAAGAGGAATAAGAGATCCTACCCTTGGTGAAGTCTTATGTAAGAAGGAACAGAAAGATAAGAAAGCAATGATTAGACTGTCATCTGATGACGTTGCAGTAAAGGTACGTTCAGGGTGTTGTCTGTAGATTATAAACTCACTGAAGGGAAGTACCTCTTACTCATTTATATGCAGATGGTCCTTAACCTAGAAATAAGTTGGGTTCCAAGTTATTTTAATCTAGAACTTCACCTATTTCTAGTTTCTACCATATGTAAGATGGCCATCTGTCTTCTGGATGTTCAGCAAATATGCTTGTATATCATACTAGCATGTTGTTTTCATATAGGCTGTTCTACCTAAAATGCTCAAGACTTAGCTTGACAGTTTCTTAGCTTGAAAGCTTCTCTGGTGCCCCAGCTGGCCTAACCATTTCATCTCCTCAGCTCCCCTGGTACCTTATATTACATCAATATATCAATTATATTATAATCTATCATAATTGTTTCAGAATAAAGCGGAGAAGGTATGGTTGGTAGATCTTTAAGATAACTGTCTTCCTTCATTTTTGAATCATGGTCTGGTCTATAGAAGGTGCTCATGTTTATTAAATAAGTAGCTATAAGAATAATAAGGCCAGTTGTTTGAAACTCAGAATGTATTTTTCCATAGAAGCATATTCTGCAAGGAGTTAGAACCCCTGTCCCCCACCCATCTTATAAGTGACTCGTCAGCCAATAACACAATTGAAATAGAAATCCAATAGCTATGTTCCAACTAAATTCTATAGATTGTGTGACAATGTTTATATGTTAAAAAAAATTCAAAATGTCATTGTAGGAAATCAAGACCCTTATTCCTTAGAGAGAGGGTGCTGGCTTCAGATTTTGCTGTCTAGTTAAAGTAAAAGGAAAGTCTTCCAGATCTTAAGGTTTGGTAATGGTTTCCTGTGTGGTCTCAAAGTAGAAAGGACAGTGTGTCAATTAGCTTTCTATCACTGTGACAAAATACCTGAAGTAAATAGCTTTTAAGGAGGAAAGGTTTATTTTGACTCGTGGTTTCACAAGTTTCATTCCAAAAGCTTGTCCCTGTTGATTTGGGGCCTGTGGTAAGGCAATGCTTTATGTCAGGAATGTGTGACAGAGGAAACTGCTCACCTAATGGCAGCTGAGAGGTATATATAGAGAGATAAGGAGCCCGGGTCCCAAATCCCCTTTGAGGGTACACTCCAGTTACCTAACTTCTTTCTACTAGGCCACACCTCTTAAAGGTTCCACCACCTTTCAGTATTACCACAGGCTGACAATGGAGCCTTTAACATGTGGATCTTTGAGGGATACTTATCCAAATTATAGCAGCTGTTTATGGGCACCTGGGCCTAGAAGAGCAGAACTGAAGGATATTATGGAAGAGGTATGATGGGGTCATACCCTTCCATTGATTTATAACCACCTTCTCCCTACATCAAGATCCCTGGTCAAGGTATTCATTCTGCTTGGTACTGTTTTCTCATACAAAAATAAATTCTACTCTTTCTATTCTCATATTCTTTTCTTAACAGGAATTGGAAGTATAATTGGGGTTTCAATCCCATGAAGTACACTTATTTTATAGATTTTATAGCTACCCATAAATAATCCCAGTATCATTTTAGGAGGAAGTAGGTTGATCAGACTATCCCTGGAGTTTAGTGCACTGAACTCCTTTTGGATGTGGCAGTTTAAGAGGACTTTAGATCAACAGATTACTAATTAAGACAAAAGAGCAAAGGAACATGGAGACAGAGCATCCATCTATGTGAAGTACTATTGTAGGATGAATTGGAGACATAATGGTGGGGTAAGAAGGCCAAAGGACACAATCGTGGTCTTTAAATACCCTAAGAACTATGATATGACACTGACTTTATATTTTTTGAACTTCCCTGCTCCTCCACATGTCAGGAAATAAATCTAGAAGGAGATAGATTTTAGATCAATGTAGGAAAGAACTTCTATGAATGATTGTTGTCTAAAGAATTGCATCTCACTGAAGATTTTATGACATGAACTCAGTAGCCTTTCTGACCATTATCTTATTGAAGGAATATGCGACATTTAAAAAATAGATTTAAAAAAATAGACTTAAAAAATATCAAGCTGATGGGATGTGGCTCAGTGGTAGAGTACTTGCCTAGCCTGCACAAGGCCCTGGTTTCAGTCCCCAGCAATAGAAAAAAATAAGTCTCTAACCCCCAGGTTCTAATTCACTGTGACTGTCTTCATGACTTTTTAATTCATTCAGCAAATACTCCTTCCTCAGGGAAGTAGTGTGAGTAGTACAGAGTTTCTCACCATGAAGTAACTCATCATTTCCTGGGTAAAGTGGACAAGCAAATGGGACATTGTGGAGAGTCAGTGTGATGAGAAGACAGTAGCCCAGAGGTGACAACATCTTTGCAGATGCTGTCCAGGCTCTTGTCACATCTGCCTGGGGCTCATTGTTTCCACACCTGTCGTTTGCTTTCAATTTAAAACACTTGTAACTCTTTAAATTGTGCTTTTTCTGGATCCAATATGATGCCTGACCTTCATGGGGGACACTAGACATTCCAGAAAATTTTGCACTAGAGTCCAGAATGATGGAAGATGGCTGGGAGAAGGGTGGGGGAAAGGCCCCCTGGCTGAGGAGCAATGTGAATAAAGGTCTAGAAGCCAAGAGATAACATCATAATGTTGGGGATGTGCCCTTGCATGGCAGGAATGTAGCATCCAAAAGAGAAAATAGAGACAGATCAGGGGCTGGCAATAATGAGTGCTCAGTAAATATGATGGAATATATAAAAGAGATTGGAGAAAAAAGATAAACCATGAAATCTGCCTTCCTAAAGCCTCCTTAGGAGTTCTTGTAAGAGAGCTTCTTAGTTCCATATGTATATCATGTGTTATCTGTAGACTGGAAAGATAATAGAGTGTCTAAAACATACACGCACTATTTTTCCAAATAGTGTTGTGATTAATCAAATCCAAATGAAAGGATTACCAAACACATAGTAGCTTTTGTCTTATGCATTTTTTAGCCACCAGATATTCAGTTACATCCATTCTCATGCAAGTAACTAAGAATATTTTATATTAAATGAGAGTTGAAAGGATGACATTTACTAATCTGGAAGGCATATTTGTGTCTGACATTCTCTTCCTTTGGGGACATTTTCCTATTCTGCAAGCAGACACCATTTATCAATTTTAAGTAACAATTTACTTAATGTACCACTTCCTTTTTTATGCCTCCTTGGCAGATTGGCAGTGCTTTCTTATGCTGGCTTCCCAGCATCTAAGGCCAGCTCCACCTCCACCTCCCTTGGCTCTTTTTTGCAGTCCCAGGCATTTGGCTCTTGCTTCTTCAGGAGAATGACTTGGAAATGTCATTGCCAACACGACCTACTATCTCACTTCTCTGTACCTTTGTGACAAAATCTTTCAAATATGTTCTATACTTGCTGTTTCCATTTCCACTCATTCCTTTCTTCTTAATATCATTTCAAATGTGCTTTCATTTCTACCATCTCACCAGAATTATGTTCATCAAGTTCACCATCAATTAACCTTATGAAACCAAGGGCAACTTTAAGTCTGCATGTTCCATGATCATGCAGCAGCATTTGACAGGTTGACCATCGTCTCTTTCTTAGAACCCTTTGTGCCCAGCCTGGGGACACCTAGAATCCAAACACTTTGGGAGGCTGGGACAGGAGGATCACAAGTTCAAGGTCAGCCTCAGCAACTTAATGAGGCCCTAAGCAACTTAGCCAGAACTTGTCTCAAAATAAAAAATAAAAAAGACCAGGATGTGGCTCAGTGGTAAATAGCCCTGGGTTCAATCCCCAATAGCTGCCCCCACACACACATACACCCTTAAAAAGGAAAACAAACACTTTGTGCACTTGGTTGTAGAACGAACAGCCTCTTGGTTTTCCTCCTACTTCTTGGATGTTCCTTCTAAGTTTCCTCGTCATCTCCAGGACTCAGAACTTGGATCGTTCCTTTTATCTACATTCATTCTTTTTGGATTTCAGGCTATTACATGACTTCAAATATGATTCACATACTGAGGCTCCTAAATTTTTTTTAAGGTACCTTAAATTTAACCCTGCTCTGGACTTCTACCCTAACTCCATACTTTAATTGCTTACATAGAGTGCACTTGGATGTCTACAAGGAATCCCAAACTTAACTCCTAATCTTCCTTCCTCAGTTTGTAGCTGTTCTGTTCTTCTAGCTGATTAGGCCAAAAATCTTTGAATTATCCTTGACTATTTTGACCAGACCTACAGCAAATCCAATTTTTCATCTTACCGCCTTGACTCATACCACTACCTAAGCCAATGCCACCTTTCTGGAATGTAGTAGCCTCTTAAGTGGTTTCCTTGTCTCCACCCTCACCCTTCAAGCTTCTTCTCAGTAGAGTAGCCAGAGTGTAAAGAGTGGTGTTGTCAAAACACAAATCAGTTCCTGTTACCCCTTGACCCTCCACTTCACTCAAAGTGAATACTAAAATCAAAGAAGTGGCTGTAACCCTGTAGGCACCAAGTTCCCACTCACCTCCTGACCTTTTCTTCCTTCCTGTTCTCCTGGCTTATTCTAGCTATACTGGCTCCTTTGGTGTTTTCCAGATTTGCCTCCCTGGCTCCTCTCTACTTCCTGTTCCTTTGACTTGAATGACCCTTCCCAGATAGTTGAACAGTTTGTCTCCTTGTCCATTCAACTCTTTTCTCAAATGGCTCCTTCTTTGGTGGGTCCCTCTTTCGGTAAGGTCATCCCTGACTGCCATTTTTAAGTTGCTATTTCCCATCCTGGCCTGCAACTATCCTTCTCCTTTCTTGCCTTGTATTTCTCCATTACTACTCTTATAAAATTTACTCAATTACTTTATTTATTTCATGCGAATATCATTTTTGTCCAACCCCATTGATGTGTATGTAGGGTCCAGAAAAGTGCCTAGGATATAGTTAAAATTTTTTTGATTGAATGAATGAATTGGATGGAATGAGTATCTATAGTTAGACCTCTGGAGTTTGACTCATTTGTATTCCTTCTATTTCTACTCTGAATCATTCTGACAAACGCAACATTTGGGTCGCCAAACCTGTCTATCTTTCTGAATATACATGACAGCAGTGGCATTATTATCCTAATGTTTTCTGGCATCTTTATTTAGAAAAATAGCATCCTGCTCAAGTGTACAGTAGTGATTTATAGAAAAGTTATTTTGGTTACAGACAAAAAACTGCTTCCATTTTTCCACATATTGATATATTTTATAAATAGAAAGTATCTTCATTCCTTCTGGAGATTTTAGGAGCATCCAAGCTAGACTAGAGAAAGAGCTTTCTAAATTCTTACATCTGTGAAAGAAGAAGATTCTCCTCTTCCTTGCAGGAGTTTATAAAATTTGTGAGGTAGGATGGACAGCAAATAAAGAAATAATTACAAATGGAAAAACTGCTCTATTAGTCAGCTTTTCATTGCTGACACCAAAATACCTGACAAGAACAACTTAGAGAAGGAAAGATATGTTTTGGCTGGCAGTTTCAGAGATTCCAATTCATTTGGCTGAGTCCATTGCTTTAGAGCTGGGGTGAGCAGAATAACATGACCAGAGGGTATGGAGGAGGAAAGCTGCTCACCCCAAGGCAAACAGGATGCAGAGAGAGCAAAAGGGGCCAAGAACAGGATATTATCCCCAAGGACAACCCCCAGTGATGTTCAACTATGCCCCTTTTGATTACAGTTGCCAGCACCTCCCTGTAGTTCATTCAGCTATCAATGTACCATTCACCTGATGAGGTCAGAGCCCTCATGATCCTATCACATCTCAAAAGCTCCACCTTTGGACATTACTACATTGGGGACCAAGCCTTCAAGTCACCCAATAGGAGTCTTTGGGTGATGCTTCATGTCCAAACCATATCAACTGTTAGGAATAAAATGAACAAGGAGCAATGAGAGAAAAACAGCCCTTGAACATCTTAGTAGAAGGGATGATGAAGGTTATTTCATCAGGAATTTGGTTCTGTTTTGGGGGAAGCCTTTAGCTTTCAGCTCTCTTTTCCTTTTAGCATTTATTGCTCATGGTCACATTGCTAGAAACAACCTTCCAAAGGTTGAGAAGTAGCCAGCTATGGGCAATTCTAGGGGACTAGTGCTGCAGACAGAGGTAACAGCACATGTATCCATCCCTCTACAGAAATAAATTCTGTGTTTGAGATCCTGAAATATTTGTGTGTCACTGGGGCGGCTAGTAAATCAAGAGTGACATGTCATGGTGCAGGAATTTGGCTTTATTCCAAAAAATATGAGAAGTCATCGAAGTCTTTTCAGAATGGGAATGACACACCCTAATTCTTATGCTCTCTGGGCACCATGGGAGACATTGATGGTGGGAGACAAAAATATAAAGGGGGCCACCTATATGAGCATCTGAAGAGCAGTAGCAGTTGGAACAGGTTGGCAGCAAGGCAGATGGAGACAAGTGGTTGCATTTAAGAACCATCTCATGGGTAAAAAGGATGAGACTTGCAGAAGGATTGGAGGTAAAGGGTAAGGGTGAGAAAAAGGAAGGAATCAAGCAAGACTCACATTTTTGGCATGAGCAAATGGGTGGCTGGTAGGCTGGGGGCTGCCATTTACTAAGTAGAGGAAGACTGGGAGAAAAATGTGCTGGCAAGGAAGGAGTGTATGAGGGATTGGCATTTAGTTTGCAATATGTTACATTTTCAATATCTGGGAGAAATCCAGACAGAGATGTCAGTGAGGCAGTCCAACAGCAGAGCTGAAATTAGAAGTACTAGAAAGGGGGGAAACTGACATTTCTTGAACATCTGCTGCTCTGGATTCTGCTCAGATGTTCTTCAGTATTGCTGTGAACCTTGAGAGATAAGTTCACCTGTTTAATAGAAAAAGACTCTGAAATTTAAAGTGTTACCAAGTGACTGTCCTAAATGGTAAGAGTGGAAGTGTTACCATGGAGACTTCAATCCAAGTTTGCCTGACTTCAAAATACATTCTTGGTTTCCACCAAGACTGACAGTGGTTCTTATTTGATCAATATTTGACTGAGCTAGAAATAGTTATATGAGTATTCAACTAACCATTCTTAAGGAATATTTAAGAATATATTAATATGTTATTCATTAACTATAGCAATTTTTAAAATGTCTGCCTATGGATGATTCGGAACAAAATTTGTGATCCATCTCACCATTGCCTGCCCAGTCCTCTATTAAATGCGTAAAGTCTGTTGGCCATAGTAGGTTGAGTGCCAGATTTTCCATGGAGTCTATTTTAAAACAGATTCTCATATAATTAATATCTTATATCACTGTGGTACATTTGTCACAACTAAGGAACCAACATTGGTTCCTGGTCATTAGTTAAATTCTAAACATTAGATTTTACTAGTTTTTCTCTAATATCTTTTCTGGTTTAGTATTACATCTAAGACATAATGTTACTATTCACTATTATGTCTCCTTAGTCTCCTCTTGCCTATGACAGATTCTCAGACTTTGCTTGTTTTGTGACTTGGCAGTTTTTAGGAGCATTAGCTGGGTCTCTTGTGGAGTGACTACCATTTGGGTTTATCCAACGTTTTTAGATGGCGTTATGGGTTCTTGGATAGAAGACCACAGAAGAGAAGGACCCTTCTCATCACATCATACCAAGGGGGCCTGCTGTCAGTATGTCTTGTCATTGAAGTTAACCTTGATCGGTTATCCTTGTTTGGCTGACATAGTATTCTCTAGATTTTTCCACTGTAAGTTACTATCCCCACTCTCACTGTAGAGCATATTTTAATTGTATTCGACATTTTTCATGTGCTTCTGGAGCCACGGTGTTGTACCTACACAGGTGTTAACTCTAATAATTAACAGAAAACTGAATTAATACCAGGCATTGAGCAAAGAGATATCTTGAAATAGCCCCATGTGTGGTACAAACATCTCCATTTTATATGTGCAGGGAAAAACTCATGCATGCTGAGAGAAGGTTGACACACCTGCAGAGCACCTGACTGCAGCCAGTGTCACTCTGTGCCCATTTTCTGGGGTTAGTGCTGACCCCTTCCTTTGCTCCAACATTAATCTCAGCAGAGCACCTGGACACTGTAGAAGGACCATGCCAAAGGCCCTGATGTCTTTGCCATCCCTCATCTGGGAATTTGGCTCTGTTTTGGGGGAAGTCTTTAGCTTTCAGCTCTCTGTTCCTTTTAGCATTTGTTGCTCATGGCCACATTGCTAGAAACAAAGGAAAAAGTACATTCACAGGGAATATGGTACTTTTGCCTGGTTATTACTCTTGGAATAGAAGTCCAGAGTTTTTCATTTTCATCTCTTCCGATTCTAGTGGAAATGATTTTTAGGCTCCTGTAATGATCGTTGCTTTTTAATTTAAACTCCAAATAATCAGTAACCTCACCCAGAATCTGTCAGCATGTTTTGACTTTGATACTGACGTGCTGTTGTGTCTAGGTATGTCTGTGCATTTCAGGTTCCAGGACCCAGTTGAATATGTCTGGATGAACAGGCTCCTGCTGTTCACATCAAATACCATCTCATCACAAGCAGTACATGGACCCGCTCCCCTTTCTTGTATGCTTGCACTTTTCATCAAAGTTGAGGAAAAATTCTATCCAATTGTTATTTTTAGGTTTCTAAAGAAGATAAAAAGCCGCAAGGCTGTCTATTAAATTCAATACCTATTCATATAGCCATGATTACATCTATTAAGTTACTTTATTTCAGAAGCATGGAAATTAAATTAAAACTTTGATATATTTTCAGGAAACTATAAAGAAAAATATACATCTCATTCATATAAATTATTTTGGAAAATGCAAAACGCAATGCAATGCAAACAATCAATGTTGTTGACATTCCAGTGCTATTCAGTTTCCCATAATGTAATAAATGGCTTATCTTAAGGAGACATAAAGGATCTGGTTCAGAAAAATTCCAGATTTATCTGTGTCTAAAGTTACTGAAATAATTACATGTTGCTAAAATTTTTATATTTTACTTCAACGTGAAAGGTGAAATCCTGACACAGATAATCCTTCTTCCAGAGCCTACACATTTGTAAACTGCCTAATAAATATTTAGTAACATTTTTGTGTCGCCAAGTGAAAGCAGATCCAGATAACAAATAAATGTCACATTATGTTCTTTGATTTTATTTCCCACCAATTTCCAAAAAAGATGTCATGTGTTAGACGTCATGTCTCACGTGGTGGACCAGGAGCCCTCCAGTATGGGAGATGGGCCACCTGCCTGCTTACTCCCTGGAGTAACACCATTTGTTCCGTATCACCACATACTCAAGTGGCGTGATCTGGCAGGGCAAATCTGTTTACTAGCTCAGGAGTGACACTGTGACAGTAGTGTTTACAGATGTCTGGAATCACTGTGTGCAGAATGAATTATTTACTTCACATTGGTACCTTTAGATCTATTTACATCTACATTTTTGTTCTTATTTTCTCACTGTTCTCATGTTTCTTGCTCTGTTGTTTACTTGAGTTGCTATTGGTATTTTGAGAAGTGTTTTGGTATTCTTTATGTAAATGTTGTGACTAAAAGCACCTTGAGCTTTTCAAGAAAATTCACTATCTCAATCTAATAAACTTATGGTGTCTTCTTATACAGAAACCTAATGTAGACTGTTTCTGAGATAAAAAATAGTTGATTTACTTCTGTGTCATATAAATGAAACATGAGTATTTGGAAAAGCCTAAGTAATCAGTTGAATCTTTTTTGCTGAACCCCGATGCATTTGAAAAGATTTTTAAAACTCCAGTCACTAGTTATACATAGAGCCAGCACTTCATAATATGCTATTTTCTTTGTTAATTTTTTTTTATTGTGAACACTATATTTGATGCATCCTTTGCTTTTCTTTAATTATGAAACTATTTGATGCATCCTGTAGTTAAGGAAAATCAAAGTTAAATATAATTGTTCTGCTAAAATGTATGATTTTTCCCCCCATGCATCCTTTGACCCTTTAATGTCCTGGGCCAGACATATTAGAGTATGCAGGTCATTAGTTAAAAATGCAGGAAATCAGCAATTGCTCGCACTGTATCTCCCTCTAGTGGCCAGAATGAGGAACTTCAACCACCTTCCCTGGAGAACTGCTTCATATGAGTGCTAAATATTTCTCTAAAGAAAGACATTTTCATCTATACTTCTGATTTAAAGTCAGAGACCTAACAGATGTTGGTTGCCCTCCATGGGAATAACCATCACACTGTTTTCTTCAGAATATCTTTAAGGCATGAATCTTAGAATCGCGTGGAAATTTCTCTGCTATGTTTAAGATTCTCACAACTAATTTCCAAACTGGGAAATAGAGACGAAAAAAGAAAACATCACCCTATATGTACATGTATGATGACACAAATGGTATGACTCTACTTCATGTACAACCAGAGGAATAAGTTTTACCCCATTTGTTTACAATGAATCTAAATAAATAAATAAATAAATAAGAAAAAAGAAGCAGGATGCTCTCATTACACTGACAGCGATGCCAGTTTGTACTGTTCGTAGCAAATGAGTGACTCATTGATAGCTCGGTACCTTTACCAGGAAGAGGAGTTGCTAAGGTCCCAGTCCCTCCCTTCCCAGGCTGCAGAGAGTGTTGGAGAGAGCTGGGTGTGAGCCTCTTTTCTACACTCTAGCTTTTAGTCTGAGTGTGCTTCTCTTCTGTGAGTGGGGCAGGAATGGGGTTGTTAAGAATAGTGGATGAGGTAGGTCAGCATTGTGTCCAATGTGTAATAGGTACCAAAAATTTGTAGTTTTCTTTCCCATTCCCTCTCTAATATTGTACGAAGAGGAAAGAAGTAAAAGAAACTAAGTGACATGACTCTTTAGTGAAGACAAATGAGGGGAAATGGTCAAACCTTCTTAATAATTGTCTTGAGATTGCCAGACTAGAAATTTCTATTGAAAAGCTAGTACTTGGGCTGGGTACAGTGGTGTAGGCCTGTAATCCCAGCAGCTCAGGAGGCTAAGGCAGGAGGATGGAGAGTTCAAAGCCAGCCTCAGCAAGTGAGGCACTAAGCAACTCAGTGAGACCCTGTCTCTATATAAAATACAAAATAGGGCTGGGGATGTGGCTCAATGCTTGAATGCCCCTGAGTTCAATCCCCAGCATCCCCTGCTAAAAACAAACAAACAAACAACAAAAAAACTAGGACAGAAGTTGTGATCCTTCCAGTAATGGTCAAGTAGTATGAAATAATGAAGGGACATCTTTGTTTTTTTCTTTTTGTACTGTTTGCTTTTAATTCACTGAAACCTTAACACAATGGACTTTTAAAATTCCCAGGAGAGATAACTTCTGTTAGAAATAAACCTCGATGTTCTACCATAAAGGAGATATAACAGTATATTTTGATTAAATTTAGGAGAACATTTAGATGGTGTCAGTCATAAATTGGTATAACTGATTGAGTTTTGTTTTGTTTTATTATATTCACCAATAGTGTTGTTGAAAGTTCACCATAAACCCTAACACAGCAACTGGTAATCCTAATAGTAAGACTGTAAGATTACCAGAACACTCTTTATTCTATTACCTACTCATCTTAGATATGAGTTATTTCCATCAGAGAAACATTTCCCAAATTTGGGTCCTTTTAGCATGCATTAAAATGCAACAATACTAGTAAGCATCATTAAAGTAATTTATAGTAAGACATTAGTGATTTTTCCAGTTCATTTTCTATGAGTTGAGATTATGTTTGGGGATGGCATAGAAGTGAGGCAGAAATGAAAAGAGATAAAGACATCATGGTATCAAATTCAGAGTGAGCTGTGGAGAATCAGAATAGGGATGATGTAGACTTGTCTTTTTTCACCTCTAAAAGTGTTGTAAATAATTTCTTACTTATGCTGTGAGTTTTGCTATTTTTACTGTGAGAGGAGTGTTTTATTCCAATACACTTTGTAAGTAGAATATGTTCAGAGAGAAATTAAAGCAAAATTTATTCTAATAGCATTTTAATTAAGCAGTGATGAAAACACTTTCCAAGTCATAAGTTTTCATTTTCACCCCTCCTCATGTGGGAACTGTATAACAGTTTTTTTGGCTACAAACATGGGTAGACTTGACATTAAGATAAGTTGGCAAAGTAAGCACAGAGGCGAAGGATAGACTGTAGACATACTGAAGAATGCTTAGGCTTTTTTTCACTCTAAGTGATGATTTAATTTTGTAGGCACTATTTCAATATCGTGTGCATTCTTAAAAAGTTAAAATAGGCTGCCTTCCCCATGCTTTGGGCCCTTGCTCATATATGCTGGCTCTTGACAGGCAGATTCTTGACTCAGTTGTTAGGTATCCTCAGGGGTATGTGTTTTAGACAGCTTTTTCACTGCTGCGACTAAATGATCTGACCAGCATAATTATAGAGGAGGAAAGGTTTATTTGAGGGCTCACAGTTTCAGAGATCTTAGTCCACAGATGGCTGACTCCATTCCTTTTTCCGACTGAACATCTTGTTGGGAGAGGGTGGGGGAGGGAAGCAGCTTCATCATGGTGATCAGGAAGCAGAAAGAGAGTCTCTACTCTCCAGATATAAAATACATGCCCCCAAACCATACCCCAATTCCAATCTCCTCCAGCCACACCTTACCACTTCAGTTAATCTCATCAGGGATTGATTCACTGATTGGATTAAGACTCTTGCAACCCGATCATTTCTCCTCTGAACTTTCCTGCATTGTCTCACATGTGAGCTTTTGGGGATACCTCCCATTCAAACTATAACAGGTATGGTTGACCACTGGACATGTATCCAGTCAAGTTTTACACTGGATTGCCTGAGTAGGACAGTGGACTTGAGCCCGGCAGATTGGTTAGCTTTTAGTCTTAGCAGAGTAAGATCATTAGAAGAGTGATATTTCCAGTGGCCAATACACACTTTATTCATTGTTGTAACACACAATCATAATTGTATCTACAGTGATTTGCTCATTCATTCATTTATTAAGCACACTTTTTTTTTTTTTTAACCTTTTCTGTCTGTCAAGTGCTGTGTTGGAGGATACATTTCAAATACTTTAGAATTTGAGGCCATGTGTCCAGATGGGCCTGGACTAGAATCTGGGATTCCCACCTCATGAAGTAACTGGTAACTTATTAATTACCTATGCTGAGTTACTAAATATTCCTATGTCTCTATTCTTCTCCTTCTTCACTACTGCCTCAGAAACATCCTCTTCAGAACTTTCTTACTTTTACCCACCTGTGCCTTTTATCACAGTTTATTAAGTGTTCTGAGTCTTCCTCCATTTATTATCTTTAATCTGCCTTTTGCAGTAAAAACTTCCGTTTGACTTAATAGTAAGTGCTTCTCAAGTCTTGAATAGCCTAAAAATGCCAAAATGAATTCCTTCTATCTTTGTTGTTACATAAAACTGTTGTGTATATTTAAGGTACATAACATGCTGTAACAAGGTACATATAAACAGAATTGGCACACCTTTAGCTCATTGAAGACAAAAAGAAAGATTCAAAATAAAAACAGAAAGTGAAGAAGTTACAATGGACAACTCAGAAATATAAGGGATCATAAGAACTATTACAAACAATTTTAAGCTAAAACAATTGAATAAAATAGAGGAAATGAATAAATACCCACAAAAATACAACTTAAGCAAGATTGAGTCAGAAATAAATATCCTAAACAGACCAATAACAAATACAGAGCCTGAAGAAGTAGCCAAAACCTCCAAAGAAAGAAAGACCCAGGACCAGATGGCTTCACAGCTGAATTCTACCAAACATTCAAAGAATTAATACCAAAACTTGTTAAAGTCTTCTAAAAATAGTACTAGAGCTACAGGGCATACTTTCAAACACCCATTGTGAGGCCAGCATCGGTTTGATACCTAAACCAGGCACCTCGAGAATAGACTACAAATCAGTTTCTCTGATTAATGATAATTTCCCAAAATCCTGAATAAAATATTAGAAGACCAAAGTGAACAATACATCAGAAAGATTATACATTATGATCAAGTGGGATTCATTCAAAGATAGCCAGGTAGGCTTCTCAACTGACACAGGAAAACATTTGACAAAGTCCAACCAAAGGCATTTAGATCAATTCAAATACTGAATTCAGAATTGAAATTATGGAGATAAGTAAAAAATGACTGAAGGGCTGGGCAACTCTCCGTTGTTTTGATTGAGAAGTCAGGGCGTGCCAGCAGAGGGCATCCACGGACTCAGCCTGGGCAGTTGTATAATGATGAACATTAATGCAAAAATCCTCCATAAGATATTAGCAAACCAAAGTTAGCAGTAACTCACAAATATTATCTATTTTAATCTGTTAGGATTCTCTGATTGATATTGTGACCTAATGAACTGCTCATACGAATTTTGAGAGCCAAGAAAACAAAATAGATCCCAAGTACTCATTCCAAAGTCCCAGACTCTGAGTGCTGTAATGCCTGCAGTTAGCTTTAGATTAAAGAAATTTTAAGAAATTCAGAAAAGGATCATTTTAAGAGTTTGGGGAGAACTTAGAACAAAGCACATTTACAAGGGAACTTGACCAACTGTTTAGTTGGTTTGCTGAATCTTGAAAGATTTATCTTTTTGCTAAAGTTATTTATTTGATTACACATATATTTATATGTCATATTTGCAAAAGAAATCTTGCTAAGGAAAATTAAAAAATAAAATAAAACCTTAGCCTTTCCTAATATTCTTATCCTCCTCTACCCGATCTTGGTCAGTGGAATGAACAATGGTGCTTCCATTGGGACAGATCACATCTGTTTTGCTCTCCATTGAGTCCCAAGGACCCAGAAGAGTGTCTGCCACAAAACATGAGTTCATTTCTTATTTTTTCAGTGGAAGAGCAGAATTAACAAGGAACAAAAGAACCTGATCTGAAGTTTTACTCAGACCACAGTTTGAACAGCAGCACAACTTAACCACTCTGCAATTTCAAACTTTAAATCAAGTCCTTCATGCAAAATTTCATTTCTTTCTTGCCCTCGAAATCAATTAGTTCCCATCTGAAAAAATCCAAATCTTTATTTATTTATTTATTTTGGTTTTTATTGAAATCTTCCAATCTTTTCAGACAAATTAGCACAGACTATTGTTCTGAAAAAAAAGGCAAATTGTTGCTGTTACCATAAATTAAAATAAATTTTGCTCTTGTGTCCCTCTATGGGTTGCTGTGGATAAATTACAAACACAGATTAGACACAGATTCTGCCCTTGGGGAAACTATAAACAATCAAGACTTTTATTTTTTTAATAACCATGTCACCCCAGAGCCATCTGGTGTACATTTAGAGTAATGTAATTTCTGCTCTTGCCTGATGATACTGATATTATGCAGCAAATATATTGCCATTTTGAAGAATAATTGGGTTAATTTCTGCATGTAATCCAACAGTGATTTCATCTTTCATTCTGTGTGAACTGCAATAAATTCTGAATTAGTTCCATTTTTAGAAAAGTCACAGAAAAAAATGGAACACTGAAAGGCCAAGTTATATTAATATATGAAAACAAAAGATGAATTTTTAAATTATTTATATATTAGTCTGATCTAAGAGAACCCAAATATGAGGGAGATGAGACTATCAGGTGAAAGAGAAATGGTATCTAAGAATAATAGCAGTCACTATGATTTATTATGATTTATTGTTATATGATTACCTATCAGGCAGGTAATACCAAAAAGACTACCTTTACCTCCTTTTAAGGAAAAGAAAATGAATCAGAAATTAATTTGCTTTTATAAACCTTGACAGCTGCAAAATGACATGACTAAGATGCAAACTAGGGTCTTCACACTGTTATACCATATATTTTAAGATGTGATTTCTAGTAGGAAAACACATGTGCACAAACCCCACCACCAGCTACAACTACCACCACCACCACCACCACATCAAAATTAAACATGTATGTCCAGTGAGGGAAGGGAGATTCAGAAGACCCACTACAACAAATATGTGGTTGTGGGCAGGAGCCTGTCTAATGGATAACTGCAAGATAATGCGTATGTAACTCTTTTTAAAGCTCATGACAGGATCTTCTAGAATTGGGCTTTAGGAAGTCTCATGAACCCACAATTTTTGTACAGAATTTTGTTGTGTTTGCATTTCTCTGGGTACAGGATTTACTAGATTTAATGAAACTTAATCAGATTTGTCAAAGAGACAAATGACAGAAGTATTAAGAACTACCACATTAATAAATAAAACAATGGGGAGTGCTGAAGGCATGACTTATTTAACATTTCACTCACAAGTAATACAGAAGAAATTAGTCTATGTTCTGATAGTGACTAGTAATAGCAACTATAATATTTCTAATTGAAGTATCCACCTATGACACTTATAAAATTTATAAAACTGCTTTAGTGAAAGGCAGGATATAATCATTAACATAATTATATGCATTTTGGAAAAATGGGAACAGAATATCCTATATACACTTATTCTTTTTTGATTTCTTTTTTTTGTTGTTGTTGTAATAATTTTTTGCTCACTTGGTTAACAAATATATATTGAGAGCTAGCATGTTAGGCATTTGGGTCACAGAACTGGTCTCAAAGTTCCCTCTCTGGTAGAGTTTACCTTGAGAGCAGGGAGAGATGAGGCATAAACGTCTACTATGAATTTGGAAGGAAGTACTAAAATGAAAATTGAATGAGTGCAGTTCAGATAGTAATGGGAATTGCTGGCTTAAATGTGGTGGTTTAAGTGGCACCTGAGAAGAGATCTGGAGAAAGTGAGGAGAGGACCATGTGGACAAGGAGCAGAGACATGAGGAGGCCTGAGTGGTCAGAGTGAGCAAGCAGGTGGGGGCCTAGGGTGGAACGAAGGATTAAACAGCTAAGTCTGAGCCTGGGAGGGCCTGTGTGCGTGCTTGGTGAGAGACCTGGATTTCATGGGAAGTTAGGGAGCATGTGAAGGATGTCCTGCAGAAGGGTGAGTCAATCTGTTAGCCTAGGTGGGAATTTTATTTTCCTTTTCCTGACCAGGGAAGATAATCCAAAACCGATTTTCTTAGGTGTGGATCATTTAAAAATGTTATCATTTGTATAAGTGGGTGTATTTTACTTACCAGGAAATATCTCCCTTATTGAAGCCTAAGTTTAATTGATTTACAAAGTTTGAGAGTTGCTAGATATTTTCAAAAGTAGCAAAAATCCGAGCACTTGCACTACTCACTCTGGATGGCAGAGCAGCTGCTGGAGGGGGTGGCTAACTTGCATCCAGCTCCCCTCTGAGACAGCATCAGGCAGAGCTGAAGAGCAGGACTGTGGATTATACAGTGTGTCAAAACCTTGGTAGCCCACACTTGCTATTCCTGGATCTGCACTGGGACTGGTAACACCAAGTTATGTTCAGTCAGTCCAGTGGGCTCTCCAGGGGCAGTTTCTAAGACTATTCTTTCATTCAGAAATACTAAGCCTGAACATGGAGTGCTGGACTAAGTACTTGACGGAGGCCACTTTTAGTATAAAGAAGCAATGAGTGACAAACTCCTTAATGGAGGAAACGCAAAGGAGAGAAAACAAAGCAATACTATTTTTTAAAAAAATAAAAATAAAAATAAAACCCCCCGCAATCAGATTTTGGAGCTACTCCAGGGCTTAGACTCTTTCAGCATTCTGTCAGGTTCCTGAGCTGCAGCAAATACATCCTCTATAAGGGGGAGGGGGTCTTATAACCCCGGTTTAGCTTGTGTTTTGTCACTACAAAGAGGTTTATCTTCTCTCTCTCCTCTCTCCACTTTTCTTATTGAAAAACCTATAGGGGTAGAGAAGAATGTGTGGTGTGTATGTATGTTTTTCCAACATGGTTAACTAATCCTGAGAATCTGAACAAAGGAAACAAAGTACTACATGATATAGCAAGGAAAAGTTGTGGAGGTTTCACTTTCATGTGCACTTGACACAGTCTAAAAACTTACACCATCAGTTTTTGGATGTATTTCAATAGGGATGGAGAGATACTAGCCTACTGAGGGGGGCACCCTGGGTGCTGTAAGGGCTAGAGCTCTTGATCCCCGTAGAGGCCTCTAACAGCAAACTCATCTAAACTGGCTCCCACTTCACCTTCTAACCCAGAACAAGGGAGCCACCTGAGCAGTTGTGTCATTAGTCCTGTGGTGGGAAGAGTGAGTTGTCAGTGAGAAATAGAAATGATGACATAAAGATAGTATATTATAAAAATGTTCCCATTTGCTCAAGTCACAAGTGCACGTTCTATTCTTGCCACAGGGACATTCATTGCTTACAACACATTTTAATGGTTGAATTCTCAGCATACCATCTAGAGAAAATTGTCACATCTATGTATCTCCTGAATATAATACAAAATCTTTCAAGCCTGTAGAATAAGGGGGAGGGGAATTTCAAACACCATTGTTCCCATCCTCAGATTTAATAAATCTAGCATTTGCCTTATTTGCTTTAGGGTCTTTTTTTTTTAAGTCAGTTCATCAAAAAAAAAAAAAAAAAAAGTTAGGTTACTTTGGCCTTCTGTTACTGGTTCATACCTAGTTAGAAAATTTTATATTTCATGGAAATTGTTGTCTAGTATTGCTAAGGCACTGAGAATCAAGAGTAATCAAGCTTTACATTTCTTGAAAACCCTAAGGACACACAGGTCTCAAGACTCCTCATGTTACTCTCAACCAAAAGCCAAAACCAAAATGCAAGCCTCAGAAACTGTTGAACTGAACTAGTTTTTGGAAGGAATAGTTCAGGGTAGAGACTTTGGCCTGGGTTCAGTTATTGAGTAGTTTGTGATTCCCAGACAGGGACAGGATTCCCTGAGGGGTGGTCTCTGACTTGTTTGGAATCCCCCATATATTTCCTGAAGAAATCCTGTATTATGAGGTTTCTTAATAACCTATTTTTTACACATAAAATGACGTAACCACATTTTCTACATTTAATTCTTACTACCTAATCTCTTATCCCTTTGTATGTAATTTGATTTATTCACGATGTAGAAAACTATTACCTGTTTAGCCTATATTAAAGTCCTTGCTCACTTCTCTCTGCAGATGCCTATTCTCATTCTGTCTTAGACACACAAGCCTGCTCTCCAACTATTCTGTACATTATTTTACTGAACTTTCTAACTCCTCATGGTTATCACTGAGATTCTCTGGAGTTGGAAGATAACATAAATAGTAGCATAAAATATTCAGTATTTGGTCTGTTGAAGTCTGACAGTGTGATATTTGGATTCGTGGTTGAATGTGTGTTTGACTCCTTTAGGAGAGATGTCTGGAGTACACCATACAGGGCTGTGGTTCCCTCAGGATCAGCAGGCACTAAGTAGGTAGAGGACATGGTTGCCATGATGCTCAAAGAACTGAAGCACAGAAAAAGATTGTCCTTTCACAAGACAAAGCAAAGCCCCAGCCCCAGATACTATCTACTGAGACTTGAAAGCCTGGAAATTCCTCCTCTAAAGAGAATTCTGTCCTACAGAGTGGCCCCTGTGACCTGGGAAAGCCTGAATCTGCACTGTGGCCCTGGGAGGTTTCTCCTATGGAAATCAGAAGTGGTGCAAGTCTTGCTCAAGGGAGAGGGCTTCTTATCCCTGGTGAGGGGTGGGTGGTCCTCCATACAACCCAGTGAGCTAATAGACTGTGAATTGATTCAGTGGTAGATAGCAAGGAGAGAAGTCCTTGTCTTCCATCACTAACTTGTTTGCCACTTCTTAGTAGTCTTTACAAACCTGACCTGTGTGCATGGTGGAGGAGAGAACAGTAACAACTCACTAAAGAAAAAAAAAAGAAATGCAATCTGAGAAGGAACCCCTGTGACCAGCTTCTACAGCAGCAGTTTTCAATGAAGTGGAATGAACAGAAGAGAAAGGAAAGAACTTTACAAATAATGGAAATAGTAGAGAAATCGAGGAAGATGTGATTACAGCACCAACATTCAATTCAAAATTCAATTCAATTTCAAAACTAAAATAAAGATTTATAATTAAAAATTAATAAATAACTAGGAGATCAATTACTTCAGAGAATCATAATCAAGAGGCAGAAATACCCCAAATGGTGGAAAGGCAAAAACAAAGTAAAGTCATAAGGAACCAGGTAAGAAACTTGCAGCACATATTTAGGACATATAACTTGTACTGATAGAAGTCCTTGAACCATAAATGGGGAATGGAAAGAAGAAAAATATTAATAGCAAAAATAAAATTTCCTGAACTGAAGAACATCTTGACTCTCTAACAAGAATGGTTTATCAAGTCCCAAAAGAAGAAACACATTTTGAAATTCCCCAGTGATTTTCTAAACTTCAAGGACAGTGAAAAAAATCTTGTAGTCTTCCAGACAGAAAACACAGGTTACTGACCAAAAACATGTTCCTGTATGGTCAGGGAGAATCCAAAAATAGAAGTGGTTTACAAAACAAATTATTAGGATTATTAGCCCTAATCCTAATAATTTGAAAAATAATTTGAAAATTATTTTAAGTTAAATTCATTTATACTAGAATGTCAATTGGATGTTTTTTTCTTTGTAGGAAGGGGCTGGATAAAATGAATTCAAAGTTCACATAAGAGGAAAGGGAATAAAAAGAGCCAAGAAAATGATAGGGAAAGAATAGCGTGAGGAAACTTGTCTTACAGGATATCAAGTTTTCTATAAAGCTACTGGAAACCAAACAGAATAGAACTGGCACAGGCACAGGCAGAGATATTAGTGCAACATAGTGAAAGTCCAGAAATAGATGCAAACATATGTGAAGAATTAACATCTGACCAAGATGGCATTTCAATCCAGTGGGGAAAGTTTGGTTTGGCTAAATACAATTGGATAGCATTGCTGACATAATGACTCTCCCACATAGGAGAAAACAAAGCTTAATGCTCATACATATTATAAAATGAATTCCAGGTCAATTAAAGGTATAAATATAAAATATGAAATAACAAAAAATGCTCTAAAAAAATTCTAGCAAGACCGAAAACCAAGGCCAAAAGAAAAAAAAATACATTCAACTGTGTAACATTTTAAATTGGATGGTAAGAGATATTTTAAAATGAAAAATGAGATCTTGGGGGTAAAGTTGCAGTACACATGAAAGAAGGGTTAATGTTCCTAATATGAAGAGAGTTTCTATATTATTTTTTAAAAGACATAACCCCGTAGAAAAATGGGCAAAGAATGTGGAAGTGGAATCCAAATGGTTTTTAGACACGAACATGCATAATCTCATTTACTTCTCTTAGAAGAAATGCACGTTAATTTAAAAATGAGATATTTTAAAATCTATCATATTAGCAGAAGTTTAAAAGTACCCATTACTCATAAGAGCTTTACACTTTGGACATTAGTCATCACCATTTTTTAAAGTTATCTTGTAATATGTAACACAATTTAAAATATACATATACTTCGACCAAATTATTCAACTTTGGAGAATCTTTGGAAGAAAGTACCAGGTGGCAAAGATGTATGTTACAGGTAAGTTTATTGCCTCTTTGTTTTCCATTGCTATAAACTGGAAACAAAATATTTTTCCTCCATTAGGGAATAGTTGAATTATGACATACCAATGCTATGGAAGATTGTGACTTTTTAAAAAGCATGTTATAATTATACCTGTCAACTTGGAGAGGTGTACATGATGTAGTCATGAGTGAGAAAACAAAGTTGCAGGACAATATTTACAGTATCATCTTGTTTTCTAACAAAATCAAAACTTGAAACCTCACCTATGTCTGTCTGTTTCTCTCCGTGTGTGTGTGTGTGTGTGTGTGTAAATCTGTTGGTGTAAAGAAAGCAGTGGTAGGGTAGACATGGGCTCTTCATTCACATGGATCACCAGAGAGAGGGAATAAAAGAGACTGGCAGTAGGACATTGACTTCTTTACACATCTTTTGATGTTTTTTATTGGTAAAAATGACTATGTCTTAGTTTAGTAATAAAAATAGCACTAAGAATATAAAATAAACTGTCTAGTTTTATCAAGGAAGTATAAAAAGCTAAGCCTATGTTTCTTAAAGTCAAGCAGAGACTTTTCACTTTCCCCAGCACTATAGAAACTGTCATTGATTACTTTCTAAATCCCAAGAGCAGAAGTGGCTTACAAAACAAAAAACAACCCACAAGTATATTCTGAGTGATCTAGGCCATATATCTCTTGTTGCTCTGTGGGCAGAGTTAGAAGAAAATGCCCAATTCCAGAGGCTGTCCATCTCGCCTGTAGTTGGCCCTTTAGTCTTCTCAACATGTATCCTATTGGCTCTCGTTTCCAGTCAGAACTACTTTGTGGGATTTTCATTTTAACCCTACTTTACATTTTTTTAAAAATGCTAGTTGTTAAGAACATTCCCAAAATTTCCAGAGATCTCCTTTTAAATAATGATTCCACCTGAATCTCCCCTTCAAGTGGAGTCTTAGGGAAGGGACTGAGCTGTCATTCTGAGGTGGTAGAATGAGGCAAGTCCCAGGAGTGCATGGTGGCTCCCCTTTCTTCTAAATTGGAGTTGATGCACTACTTTTCAAACACATTACCATTCTTATCTTGAGTCCCTGGCAACAAATTTACATGCCATATGACCCATAGGGCATGTAACCCATAACCTTCCAAAGTACTCTCCATGTGGTATCACTTCACTAGAAGGCAGAATATTCTCAAAGTGATAAAGAGTGTGAGCTCTGCAGTTAGGCTCTCTAGGTTCGAACCTCTCCTGAGGCATCTTGTAGCTGTGTGGCCTCAGACTCCATCCCTGTTCACCGTAAGATGGGGAAGATAATAACGCCTAATTCATTGAATTGTTATGAGATAATCTCTATGCATTCTTAATAGGCAGTGTGTTAGCCATCAGTATTTGATGGGCTAACACTTACTGAGAGGTAGTCATCTGTTCTTTTCTAGTATCCCATATGGCATATCTAGAACCATCGTCAACCCTGATTAATAGACTTAAAGAAGAAAGTGCAAGAAGAACAGAATTGTGAGAGTAGCATTTTGCAATCATTAAAAAAAAAAAAACTCACTTGGTGCATATAGTGTTTGTCACTATGTATCAAAAAGGGGAAATATGATCTGCTTTTCTAATTTATTCTTTGAAACTTTAAATCCCATATATAAAGAGTTAAGTTTACAATATTGTCTATAGCAAGAAGTAAATTAAACAGCTCCCCTTATCCTGGCATTTGTGACCCAGTTTTCTAAAGCCACCTCAACTGCATCTGATAATCAATAGGTGCGTATTTTTATATTCAAAGTGTAACCTTACTGTTTTTTCAAGTGATGTTGCATATATCTTTATTGCAATAATACATATTGCTAAAATGTTTGAAAATTGTTAACTGACTGGCATTCATTTTCCTTTTAATTAAAGTTCATACTGTTTGAAATTTTGTTTAACAGCATAATAACATCAACAAATCCAAGCTGCTGTTTTGTGTTCTAGCAGGCCAGGAATGAGTACTGAAGGGTCCTGTTGGCACATTTGTGGGCTGTAACTGGACTCAGCAAACACTAGGGGGCACTGCTACATTCCGCGCCCTCCAGAAGGGATGTCAGAGTTCACTTAGCATCTCTAAAAACTTAAAAAGCATGATGTGCTGTGCGTTTGCACGTACTTAGAAAAAAAGAATGAGTCTTTGAGAGTAAAAACAGATGAAACTCTCAGCAGGTTTCACATGTCAGTACTTAATTTCTGCAGAGTCAGAAAGAAGGCTTTGTTTTTTAGGCTGTACTCCTGTGACCAACTACTTATGTTAACTTCTACTCCTAGAAAAGCTTTGAGCATTTCTGTGAATCCCCAGTGCATTTAGCATTTCCTATGTAATAAGAAATGGGCCTTTTACATTACAGGATATATATGAATAAAGGTGTGAAATATGAACCAATCATAAATACAGTGGTTTCCTCTCTAAAGGAAATATCCGTGTTTGCAAATCCAGAGACAGGTGAAAATGAGCACTTTGTCTTTTCATATGCTGTTATTAAATCTTATTTATTTGGATGCAGTTCATGGTTCTGTCGAAATCCCACTCTTTGACGACTCCCTCCCCTGCTGCCTCTTTCCTGATCTTCAGAAGACCCTTGGTTAGCCTTCCATCTACTCTGTCTGTCAGAAGGCCCCTGGAGTCTTCTTGACTACATAACCGAGAAGCAGAGATTATAATCTGTTTCTAAATCTGCTTGTGGTCTTGTTTTTCAGATGCCACTGACTTCTGCCCCATCAAAGGGCCCTGGTTTTTGATTTTTCACGTCTGGATAACAAACATTTTCTTTGGCTGTCTTCCTTGTTCCTTATTTTAAAATGTTCTTCCAACAAAAACGTATTATTTCTCTTGCTTTTATCATACGATTTCATTTCTTAAAATCTCCTGAGTGATACTATACTTCTCGGAGTAAATTTATATTCTGAACCTTTAAATGGGAGGTTCCCATCCCCAGTTTCCAGACCTTAGAGATGACCTCAAGGTCACCTTGTGTGTGTGTGTGTGTGTGTGTGTGTGTGTGTGTGTGTATGCATGTGCTAGAGTAAGGGGGCAAAGGGCATTGTGTGCGCAGGGAGGTTTAAGTAGGCATGAGGTGTTTAGTGAAGATGGAAGATTCTATACAGTAATAGGTTGGTTGTATTATGAAGGAGCAACTTGGACTGTGGATCTCTAGACAGGATTTCCAGAGTCCTTTACAGGTAGAACAGGGATATAGTAGAGAATGCTGAGTACAAGATCTAATGGGCTCCATAGTTGGAGGGTATTGTTATTTAGGGGCTTGCAGTAGTTCATTGTGAACCTTCTCTGTTAACACAGTATTCTAGATTTGGGTGGTGATATGAAAAGAGATGAGCATAGAAATGAATAGAACACTGTCTCTACCTTCAAAGGAGTTAGTAGTCCAGTGGGAAAGACTGAGGAGTCCATGTTGTAGAAGGAGAAGGACAGGGAGGCTTGAGAGCTAATTCTGGAAGCTACTAGCCTCAGGCATTTGTCCTTGTAGCCCCAGGAATCATTGCTTCCACGTGGGCCAGATGAGCCAGCAGTGTTGCCCAGCAACTGTGGTAATATACAGCCTGGGTGCTGTGATGGTGACATCCCCCTGTCAGCACAGCCTATTCCCTGGGAATGTTTTCTTTGATTCATTCTCCTAAGAAATTTCATTAAGGCATGTTCAAAGTAAGAGATCTAAACCCCCACTGACTTCGACCCCTCTTCCGTTCTTGTGCTTTATCCACTAGAAAAGTGCCTGAGACGGCTGTACCCTGCATGTGCTCACTTACACATTTCATGAGCCTGTACTTTTTTGTTCATTAAAAAATAGAATCGATTCCTGATATTTGCATCTTATTTTATTATTTTTTTAATGCATGCACAAAACATGCCTGACTTATGAACAGGTGAGAAGGTTTACTACATTATGGATAAGGTATAAGTTAAATATAATAAAATCAATTAAAGAAGCAAGGTGTCAGGTATAGTGATGTTCACCATATAATCGTTTCAACTTTTCTGAATATTTAAAACTTAACAATGTCTTAGAAAAACAAACATAATAATTCATTTGTCAAGAGCTCCTTGCTATAGACTGAAGGAGATTCAAAAAGATAACATAAAGGCAAGGAGTTCCACAAAAGCAAAATCAAAAGAAATAAAAAGCCCTCAATTTAAAAATGGGCAATGGATCTCAATAGACCTTTCTACAAAGAAGATATAAAAATAACCAGTAAGTTTATGCAAAAAATACTCAACAATTACTAGTCATTAGGGAAATGCACATAAACACCAATGTAATAGCATTTCACACCACTAGGATGGCTATTATCCAAAATAGTAATAATAATAATTATAGCAGCAACATTATAAAAAAAAATAGTGTTTTGGTGAGGACAGGGAGAAATTGGAACCTTCATGCATTTCTGGTAGGAATGTAAAATGGTGCTACACTATGGAAAACATGTTAGTAGATTCTCAAAAAGCTAAGCACAGAATTACCATATCATTTTGTAAAAATTAGGTCCCAGTGAGAACCAGCTGCCAAAGGTGGAAAACGTTTTAAGACTGAAAAAAGAGGTAGGTAGATCCAGGACTGCACAAAGAGCAATGTATTGGAGACTTAAAGACAAATGTGAGTCTTCGGTGGCAGCAAGATGGGTGGATCCCTGCACCCCAGGCAAGAGGAAGGGATTTATGTGCTGAGATAGGCAAGGTGGTCTACAACCTGCCAGAATGTATCTGGTATTTCTCCAAATCTGTTAATATGTCCAATGTCAATTAAGAAATAGTCTGGGCATCAGTGACCAACATGACACATTCTGTTGATTATCCCAACAACTTTGATCTTTAGAGTTGGGAATGGCTGCCATGGTCACCTGATATGCAGAGTAGCCGGAACAACCCAAATGACTGTAGTCAGGTCAACGGGATCCCTACACCTTGATCCATCCATGTGTTCTCTTTCTGGGTATATACTCAAAAGAATTGCAATCAGGGATTCTCACAGACACTTGTACACCCATGTTCACAGTGCATTGTCCATAATAACCCCGTCTATCAATAGATGAGTGGATAAACAATATAGTACACACATAATAACAAAGATTTTATTTTGCCATTGAAAAAGAAAATAACTCAGATATGTGTATGCTATAATATGGAGTAATCTTATAAACATTAGCTGAAGGATAAGCATCAGGCTACTTATGCCTGGAATAGGTAAGTTCTTAGAGACCAAAAGTTGTATTAAAGTTGCCAGTGTTGTATGGAGGGGAAAGAAGAGTTAGTGTTTAATAGTGTTTGGGATGATGAAAAAGTTCTGGAAGTGGATCTTGGCAATGCACAACATTTTGAATAGATGTATTTAATGCAGCTGAACTGTATACTTAAAAATAGTTAAAGTGGTAAATTTTGTGTTTTCTATCTTGATAACAATAAAAAAGGCAAGGATTTCCTTCCTCAAACAAGATATGTAACTATGAAAAAATAAAGGAAAAGGCAAGGCAAAATGAGGTAAGTGAGGAATTATCTGAAAGAGGAAGAGCATAAGCTGGAGACAAAAGAAGGATGCAGAAAAGAGGCGGGTCCTGAGCTAGGTAGTCATACAAATGAGGCAAGCTGGGAAATGCAGGGAGACCATTGCCAAGTACGCCTTTCTTCCTGCAGCCATTGGTATTCTCTACTTTTCCCTTCCTCAGCCCATCCTTGCCTCTTGTCATTCTGTTTCAAAGGAGGAAGTTCTGCTAGTGAAGACAAAAATAGTCCTGTGTGGCCTGGACCCCCACTTACATGACACCACTGCCACCAGGATCCTCTGCCACATACAGGCTTTGCCTGGCTCTTGGATTCTTCTAAAATCTCTTCAGTGCGTTTGGATGGCTCTTTCCAATAAAGCAGCAAAACCCACAAATCCATCCTGGTCAGTCACTCACACCCCAGTTGTCTCTTATCTTTCCCCTCACCTTCATAATCAGGCATCTTCACTTGCCACCTACATGCCCTTAACATTTATTCAGCCCTTATCCTAATCTGACTTCTTTGCTGATTGTCAAACGAAATGACTGTTGTCCAAGGCGGCAATGACCTTCATCTCACCAAGTCCACTGAACAACTCTTTGTCCTTACCTTATCAGAACTGCCAAGATCATTCAACACATTGATGATCCCCTTCTTGAAATAGTCTGTGTCCTTGACTTCTATTCAGATTGCTTGTTTTCATTCTGGGTGCTGATTGCTGGCTTCTCCATATTTTTTCTGGCTCAGTATTACATTCTATTTCCTTCTCTCTGCATTTATTTCCTGGTTAACCTCGTTTGCTCACATGACTTAAAATACCTTTCATCTGCCTACAAAAGTCACCACCCTACCCTAACCATGCTTAAGAATACCAGGTCCTTATAACCAAACTGCCCACTACCCGTATTTGAATTCCTTATCCAGCATCACAAACTCAATGTGCTCATGCAATGCAGGCTCACGAGGCTATAAGAACAACCCACCCTTTCTCCCCAAATCTTTCGCCATCATACCTCCTTTAACTCACTTGGTTTCTGCCACAAGGCCCTTTCTGTTTCTCAAATGTGCCAAATGGATCTAATAACAGCTAACCTACATGATTTCATAAAATGAAATGAAATACTATGTATATTGCAGTTGTTGTTATGATTGTTATACATACTGGTCTCAGATGAAGAGGCAAGGAGAACAATTAGCTTATATAAAAATTCATGACTAAAGTTGTTTTCTTGTCACCCAGAGAGTATGATATTTTTGAGAATTACTTGGCATTTTTAACTTGTTCAAGGAATTGGGAATAATTTGTAGATATTATTCCCCTCTGGAAGTCTTGGAAATTAGTTTTTGCCTTCATTTTAACATTGAGAAAACTGAGGCTGGCAGGTAGACCATCAAAGGCACCAGCCAATTCAGGGCAAATAGTCACACTATTATGTACTGTGTAGCCTTGGGAAAAGGTTTAATTCCATTTCAGCTTTCCAGTTAGCAGTGCTGGCATTGTGTAGACACCACCATAGATGCTAAAAATGGCGGCAGGCCAATGAAAGCCCCCTGCTGTGTCTTCTACTCTCTGAAGTAGATTCCTTACTTTCAGGCAGTGCAAAGCAAAAATGTTTCACGTACCAAATCATTTGGCAGTCTTCAATGGCATGAAAAACAACCATTTGTATAGCAAAATATTTTCCAGAGCTGGAAGCCCATAAAGATTATTGCCTTCTTTTTAGTACACAGAAATATTCCACAAACATGACTTTCTCGACTTTCTGCAATATGGCACCCAGACAGAAGGGAGAAGGTTCTCTCTTCATCCTTTGTGGCATTGCCTACCTGTTTTCAGCTCCTGGACCAGGTGGGTATGGCATCTTTCATGGTGCCTGCTCTCAGAGACCATCCTCCCACCAATAAGCCTCACTGTTGGCCATCCCAACTCATGGAGGGAAAAAATCCAACTTGGCAAGGCTGGCCCCTCCCTGCTGATGCAGGAGCCTTGGCATTGTTTTTGCTGCCAGTCTGGTTGCCTCCTTGTTGCCTTTGGAAGCCTGCACTTTCTCTGTGGCTTTTGTGGTTGTTTCCATCCGCCAGTGTGGTCCCTCTCAGAGGCACTAGCGTGCCAGACCAGCCTATTTGAATTGGTGCCAGGCCACTTACTGGGGAGGTGAAGCCAAATCCCATATATTTAAAACTGTAATGCTTTGCTTGTCCACCTAGCTCCTGTCTCCTGAAGTCATTAGTTGTGGTTTTACTTTACTGTTAAAACACTCTTCTTTTTTTCCTTTCTCTCAGCTCTGGCTATTTTCAGCTCTATATATTTAGCAAGTTGTATGTAGGTAGATATTCTGCTGTTCTACTTAAATCTCTTTTTCCCCCCCTTCTCTTCTTTTTGTATCCTAAGGAAAAGGAATGTGTTTCCTATTAAATGGGGGATGAGGGGGAGGAGAAGATAGAGAGAACCAATGTTTGACTAGAATAGAAAGTGAGAGAACAGTGGTGGCCTGTCCAGTAACCCAGGCATGGAGAGAAGCCCATTTATATGGCCACAGGACAGAGATCATCCCTCATCTCAAATTTCTCTAGGAAAAATGTATCTTTGGTTGCTCAAGACAGGGTTTCTGTGCTTCATTTTGCTCCATGCATTTTAAGATCCTTAGAATATCATGGGGATCCCTCTGCATCATGTAATATCTAAGACTTTGCAATGGTAGAATATGATTGCACAATGGAAGGTGGATAAATAATAACATTTCCATTCCACAGCTGAACTAGGAAAGTTAAGTGATTTTCCTGAAATCCCTCAGGAAGCTTGAGACACATCTAGGAAGAAAACATGTGAATTCTAAGTCTCAGACCCTTCAACCATGGACATATCACCCTGTCTCTATTTACTCTAGAATTTTGCACATATGTTTTTCAAGTAAATATTTGGTTCTGGGGAGACTTGGGGAGCAGGAACATATTCCAAACTTTGTCAGTTAAAGATGCTGGGTTAACAGTGCTGTAGACTTATGTCTGCCATTTATCAGTCTGTAGCCATAATTTGAATAACTGCCCATGGTATAGCCAACGTGGGTATGCACTGCAGACCTAACAGAACTCATGCTTACCAAAAGCAAAAAGAGAATAATGTAGCTGGCCCTTAAATGTATGTGTTTCCTAGGAGCACCCTAGGTAAAATACAAAATGGAATTTATAACCTGGAAAATACACCCTTCAGGGGTGACGGTAAAACAGCTTGCCCCAGTGATGGGCAAATATGAACGATACCTGAAAGAAACACAAGTCAACAAGTCTCTGTCATCAAACCTATGAAATTCTTCTGCAAAACCATAAATTTCCCATCAGACTTGAAATATGCTAATGAAATATAAATGGGGATTTTAAACCTATCAGGATTTATAAAGAGTGAGAATATGACTAAAATGTTACAACTGATGTGGACAAGTAATCCATACATTTCAGTTTAGATGACTCTTTCTAGACTGAGTGTCACAAATCCAAATCCCTTAAAAACCTGATAAGTAACTTAATAAGAGTATAAGGGAGATTTGGCCATATATTGGATGTTGCAGAGACTGGCAAACTAGGGCACCCAAGGTCTTTATACAGGCTGCTGTGCCCACAACTTCAACCAATGCTTGTCAGGCAGGAATGCAGGCCCAATTTGGTCAGGTCATTTTTTTTTTTTTTAAGAGAACATGAAAATCCAAGTTTTTGTATAAAAAAATCTTCCAAAATTTAAATGTTGGAAACTAATTTTTATTTTAATATACAAGAGTATGTTGGCCAAAGGAAGCAGATTCCACAGATACATTCACTACATAGGCTGCTAAAGAATCTTTTCTTCTTTTGAGGATAAGATTTATGTAATGAAAGACAGGAGCTTCCTGGGCAAGTTAACAGAGAATCAAAGAACCAGGGGAGTGATGCTATGATTTGTTATAAGCAAGAGCGGTACATTGACTACAAGAGAAGTACATTGACTCACAAATAACAAGTCTATCAAAAATAATTGCAAGTAGGAGAAGAGGAAAACACACACAAAACACACACACACAAAGCTTCTCATTGGTGCATGTGTGTGTAAAAGAGGAGCTTTTTCTGGTTGATTTATGCAAGTAGGAGAGCAAGGGTCCCTATGAGGTGTCCAGTTGATCACAGAGAGGATGATTTCATCATAGGCACATTTGTCTCCCCCAGAAAGAGCACTTCATTTGAGCAGTTGAGTAGCAAAACATGAAACTAGACAGTGAATTATCAGTATCAACCTGAAAAACATCTGATTGATGAATTAGGCTGTCCAAAGATGGTTAAACCAAGGAAAACTGGATACAAGTATTGAACTAATATGCACAGGACTTGTAGCAGAGTTTTCTGACACCAGTGGAGTAATTGTCTTACTATTTTGATCTCATCCCCTGGTACAGTGGGTGGCACATAAAAAGTTCAGTAAAGAGACCACAGTGGATCTTCTTCTGTCAAGTGTCTGCTCATTTCCTTAACCCATTTGTTGATTGGGTTATTTGTATTCTTGGTGTAGAGTTTTTTGAGTTCTTTATAGATTCTGGAGATTAGTGCTCTATCTGAAGTATGATTGGCAAAGATTTTCTCCCACTCTGTAGGCTCTTTCTTCACATTGCTGATAGTTTCCTTTGCTGAGAGAAAGCTTTTTAGTTTGAATCTATCCCAGTTGTTTATTCTTGCTTTTATTTCTTGTGCTATGGGAGTCCTGTTGAGGAAGTCTGATCCTAAGCCGACATGTGGAAGATTTGGACCTACTTTTTCTTCTATAAGAGGAAGGATGATGTACCTTACAAAAATAGAGCAAGCAATCATGAAATTCATCTGGAAGAATAAGAAACCCAGAATAGCTAAAGCAATCCTTAGCAGGAAGAATGAAACAGCAGAGGGTATCACAATACCAGATCTTTAACTATACTACAAAGCAATAGTAATAAAAACAGCATGGTATTGGCACCAAAATAGACAGGTAGATCAATGGTACAGAATAGAGGACATGGACACAAACCCAAATAAATACAATTTTCTAATATTAGACAAAGGTGCCAAAAATATGCAATGGAGAAAAGATAGCCTCTTCAACAAATGGTGCTGGGAAAACTGGAAATCCATATGCAACAGAATGAAATTAAACCCCTATCTCTCACCCTGCACAAAACTCAACTCAAAATGGATCAAGGACCTTGAAATCAGACCAGAGATCCTGCATCTTATAGAAGAAAAAGTAGGTCCAAATCTTTACCTTGTTGGCTTAGGATCAGACTTCCTTAACAGGACTCCCATAGCACAAGAAATAAAAGCAAGAATCAATAACTGGGATAGATTCAAACTAAATAGCTTTCTCTCAGCAAAGGAAACTATCAGCAATGCGAAGAGAGAGCCTACAGAGTGGGAGAATATCTTTGCCATTCATACTTCAGATAGAGCACTAATTACCAGAATTTATAAAGAACTCAAAAAACTCTACACAAAGAATACAAATAACCCAATCAACAAATGGGCTAAGGATATGAATAGACACTTCACAGAAGAAGATCTACAAGCAATCAACAAACATATGAAAAAATGTTCACCATCTTTAGTAATAAGAGAAATGCAAATCAAAACTACACTAAGATCCCATCTCACCCCAATTAGAATGATGATTATCAAGAATACAAGCAACAATATGTGTTGGAGAGGATGTGGGGAAAAAGGTACACTCATACATTGCTGGTGGGTTGCAAATTAGTGCAGCCACTCTGGAAAGCAGTGTGGAGATTCCTCAGAAAACTTGGAATGGACCTACCATTTGACCCAGCTATCCCACTCCTCGGCCTATACCCAAAGGACTTAAGATCAGCATACTACATAGATACAGCCACACCAATGTTCATAGCTGCTCAATTCACAATAGGCAGACTGTGGAACCAACCTAGATGCCCTTCAATTGATGAATGGATAAAGAAACTGTGGTATATATATACAATGGAATATTCCTCAGCTATAAAGAATAATAAAATTATGGCATTTGCAGGCAAATAGATGAAATTGGAGAATATCATGTTAAGTGAGATAAGCCAATCTCAAAAATCCAAAAGTCCAATGATCTCACTGATAAGCAGATGATGACACATAATGGGGGTTGGGAGGGGGGCAAGAATAGAGGTAGGAGGGACTGTATAGAGGGACAAGAGAGGTGGGAGGGGTGGGGAGAAGAAAAAAAATAACGGAATGAATCAAACATCATTACTCTATGTAAATGTATGAATATGCAAATGGTATGCTGTCACTCCATGTACAAACAGAAACAACATGTATCCCATTTGTTTATAATAAAAATAAATTTAAAAAAAAAAGATGAAGGATCTCTGGTCTGATTCTGAGGTCCTTAATCCATTTTGAGTTGAGTTTTGTGCACAGTGAGAGATAGGGGTTTAGTTTCATTCTGCTGCATATGGATTTCCAGTTTTCCCAGCACCATTTGTTGAAGAGGCTCTCTTTTCTCCATTGCATATTTTTGGCACCTTTGTCTAGTATGAGAAAATTGTATTTATTTGGGTTTGTGTCCATGTCCTCTATTCTGTACCATTGATCTACCTGTCTATTTTGGTGCCAATACCATGCCGTTTTTGTTACTATTGCTTTGTAGTATAGTTGAAGGTCTGGTATTGCAAAACCCCCTGCTTCATTTTTCCTGCAAAGGATTGCTTTAGCTATTCTGGGTTTCTTATTTTTCCAGATGAATTTCATGATTGCTTGCTCTATTTCTGTAAGGTATGTCATTGGGATTTTAATTGGAATTGCATTGAATCTGTATAGCACTTTTGGTAGTATGGCCATTTTGACAATATTAATTCTGCCTATCTAAGAACATGGAAGATCTTTTCATCTTCTAAGGTTTTCTTTAATTTCTTTCTTTAATGTTCTATAGTTCTCATTGTAGAGGTCTTTCACCTCTTTTGTTAGATTGATTTCCAAGTGTTTTATTTTTTTCAAAGCTATTGTGAATGGGGTAGTTTTCCTAACTTCTCTTTCTGAAGGTTTATCACTTATGTATAAAAATGCATTGATGAGCATTGATCTTATATCCTGCTACTTTACTGAATTCACTTATGAGATCTAAAAGTTTTCTGGTGGAATTTCCTGGTTCCTCTAAATATATAATCATGTCATCAGCAAATAGGGATAGTTTGAGTTCTTCTTTTCCTATCCGTATCCCTTTAATTTCTTTGGTCTGTCTAATTGCTCTGGCTAGAGTTTCAAGGACAATGTTGAATAGAAGTGGTGAAAGGGGGCATCCCTGCCTTGTTCCAGTTTTGAGGGGGAATGCTTTCAGTTTTTCACCATTTAGAATGATACTGGCCATGGGCTTAGCATAGATGGCCTTTACAATGTTAAGGAATGTTCCCACTATCCCTATTTTTTCCAGTGTTTTGAGCATGAAGGGATGCTGTATTTTATCAAATGTTTTTTCTGCAAGTGGAATGACAGCCTATGTCAGGCTGAAAGGGACACAGATTACTAATCAATTTGATGCCAAAGCTTATGACTAATTCTCCAGGCACAAACCTCTCAAAGGAAGAGGATTTACATTATTCAAACTCTAATCACCCTTCCCTGAATTTCTTAGTATACGTTTTTTCTGATCTTTTTATTTCTGTTCGCATACCTCCCTTAATCTAATCCTCTTCCTCCTGCTGTTTCCTCCATGTACTTGCTCAATATTGGTATCACCTGGCATTGGGGAACCTCTCAGCCCTACTCTCTCTACAGTATTCAGCAATCTTATCAGCACCATTGTTTCAGCACCCCTTTATGTGTTGATATCCCCATGTTCCAGTCTGGATTTAAATTCTCAAACTGAATATCCAGTTACTATTATTTACTGAATCTTGGTGTCCCACCACAGCTTTATATGTTAAAACCTTTACCTCGATGTGGCTGTATTCAGAGATCAAGTCTCTAAGGAAGTGGCTAAGGTTAAATGAGGTCACAGGTCGGCTCTGTCCTGATAGAATTGATTTCCTTATAAGGAAAGGCTATGTGAGCATCACATGCCAGGAAGAAATTTCAGCCATCTACAAACCAGAAAGGGGGCCCTTACCAAAAACCAAATTTGCTACAACCTTGACTATGGAGTTTTAGTTTTTGGAACTGTGAGAAAATGAATACCTGTTGTTTAAGTCACCCAGTCTGTGGCATTTGTCATGGAAGCCCAAGTGGATTAAGCCTATTTAAAGAGAACACTTCAATCTCCAACCTGTCTTCCTCTTGTCTGTTCTGTCTCAAATACCAAGTTCCAGATTCTCTAGAGTTTTCAATTTCTCCCCCTTCATTACCTACTCAGTTTGATTTTCATAATCGTATGAATTTTATCTCTCAACTCTCTACATATTTCTTGATTTGGGCTCCACCATCTACATTTCAGGCACTCACTATTTCTCACCTGAGATTTCTCTTAACTGATCCCTAACCTCCACTGTCTTTAGACTCTAATTCATTGTCAAACCTTGTTTCCAGAGTCTTAAATCATCTGATAGTATACCACCTCTGATTAAAACACTTCTATTTCTGACCAATCTCTAAATTCTTTGGTTCAGTAAGGGAGTGCCCAATTCAGAAGTACCTATCAGAGTAGGAAGTGATGTCCAGATATGGGACATGGAGGAAGTTGAAAGTCAGGAACATTCCTTCAGAAGGCCCCTTACCAGACCCCAAGGAGGTTGAACAGTCTCCCATTTCTACCCCAACAGGAGTGAGGCAGATGACATTAGGAAGCATGATACCTGGATCCCCTGGGAACTTTCTACTTCCAATTTAATAACAAAGTTTGTTACAGATGATCTCCTGATGGTTAATAAGCACACATACTAAAATTGGGCTTGCCATGTAAATGATGGAAGTAGGTAAATTTTTGAAGGACCTCCTCCCCCCCCCCTCCTCCTCCTCCTCCTCCTCCTCTTCCTCCTCCTCCTTCTTCTTCTTCTTCTTCTTCTTCTTCTTTCTCTCTCTCTCTCTCTCTCTCTCTCTCTCTCTCTCTCTCTCTCTCTCATCTTTGTCCTTTTCTGATGCATGGAGTACTGATTCATATATAGACTACCTAGTCTTCAATCCTGGCTTCATCCCTGTATGAACTTGGACAAGTGACTTTACCTTTCCAAACTTTGTTTCCTTGTTAAGTGGTGATAACAATGGTAGGTTTTAATGATAATAACTTACAAAGTCATTATAAGGGTTAGATGAAGTAGAGCATTTGACGTTATCTGACCTATAGCAAATGCTGATGTTAATAATAGTCCTAGAAATCGTATTTCTGTTGGTCTTAGTAAAAGCGCTGCCAAGGTCACTTTAGAATTCAAGGGCTTAGAGAACTCAGTTTAAGAAACACTGAACTAAACTCCATACATACTGACCTCCTGTTCCTTGAAGGTGCCCTTCCCCTTTCTGTTTTTTCCTCCTGGATGCTCTGCTGCAGGTCTTTGCATATCTTGCTCCCTCAGTTCATTCAGGTATTTACTAAAGAAGTACCACCCCTGATCATCTCATGTGAATTCCAGGTCTGTGCCTCCCCACCCACCAATGCTTCCTATCTGACTTCCTGATTTATCTCTTCTCTATAGTTCTTGTTACTAGCACACTGCTTATTTTACTTATGCAATAAAATAGACTTTCATTGTCTCTCTCTCCCCCACTACCAGAGGCCAGGTACTTTGTTCTATTTTGTTCTCTAGCCCTAATAGTTTCTCAGCAAGTATTTATGGAATGAATGATTGAATATGCACCTTAATGATTACTCTGTGAACATGATATATGAACATTTTAATAGTCTAAGTTTTTTTGCTATTTTTTTTAGAAATGAAAATAAAATGCTATTATATTTTTAGGAGTAATGAGAAATTTTTGCCAAAATACCTTTTAAAATAATCTAAAATGGAATCTTTTTGCATGATATATAATTTTAAAAAATAGGAGGACATTTAAATAATGGGAGAAGAGAAGTTATGGGGAAATAGGATTAATTTGCCACTTATTATTATAAACTTTCAGATAGAATACAGGCCCTGTCTTCTTACCTATATCATAACCTTCACCTATAACAAAGACTTGTTCTGTAAAGGCGGACCTAGCTGCTGCCAGCAAGAACACTGGGGGATCACTTTTTATTAGAATGATATTTTTCATGTAAAAATGAAATGTTAAAAATAAATAAAATAACAATTTATTAATTTAAAAAAATCATTTACATTGAAAAAGAACATTCTAACTCTTAGAATTATTGTTATTAGGCACTGATGGCTCAGAAGTATAATTTATAAGGACACGAGAACCACTGTTATCTCTAAACAGATAACTTGTGTCTTACTTGGGGCCTGTGAAAGATTTTTTTCTCATTTGCAGTTCTTTGCTCACATACCTTTTCCACCTAGGTCAGCTTTGGTTTGGTGGAAAGAATGCTGAGAAGGGGAGGGTCTTGTCTAGGAGACTATCACCCTAGCCAAGTCACAGTGGACCAGAATCTGGTCCTCAGTGCAGAAACACAACAGTGTTGGGTAATCAAGAATTGCTCAACCTAGAGAACCAAATGAGACTGATGAATCAAAATGATTTAAGTAGAGAGGTATAGGTGTGAAAATTGCCAGGCTAAGAACCAAGTTGAACTATGCTGAGTGTGAGAACAAAGAGTTTATTTGAACCAAAATGAGGCTGGCAACTGGGAGAAAGAATAAATTCTAGTTGTCCAGAATAAGTGTTCCTAAAATGTCATCTGAAGGGGTCTGGATTAGGAAAAAAAAAAAAAAAAAAAGGAGGAGAAGGTTGCAGTAAACTGGTTGTTGCTATTACATTGTTTCCAGGTAAGAATTACAATAAGCAGGAAAGGTTTTGGGTCATTTATTATATCTTTATGATGCTGTTTCCAAGTCACCATATCAGATCAAAATGATCTAGGTGACTGTACTCTCAAGCTTCATGTTTCCCACTGGGCTGAAGAATTTCATGACCTTGTTTGTGTGACTTTTAAATCCTTTCTCAAAATGGGTATCTACCCCTAATCATGGAATGATACTTCATGAGCTTCTCATATCGTATGAACATGAGGGTCAGCCACCCTGTCTATGGCTGAGTTCTGAGAAAGCTAAAACCACAATCAGTTGGCTTTTGTTGTCATTGCTTGTTTGTCTGGTTTTCACAAATATAAAGCCAGAACAAAGGAATCTAGGTGTCAAGAAGGAGTTGCCCTCAGGAAGCTTGGCTTGCAGTTGTCTCCTTCACCACACTGTTGGTCTCACTTCAGGGGCCATAATGGTTAATCCTATGGGTCATAACTGAATAAACATGACTAACTTCTGACTCTTTGGAATTTTTTCCACTTCTATATCTCCTATCAATGATTTCCTACCCCTTAAAATCTTTCTCTAGACAGTTGAAATACTGATTGGGGTTCAGCTTGCCAGATTACCATCACACTTTAAGCCCAGGGTCCTTGAGATAATTACTCCTGGATCCTTGCCATTGGAATTGGATTGCTTCAAATCTCATCACCTCCTCACCCACAGACCATTACATGGGAGGGATGAGCTTGCTCAGGTGCAGGAAACTTGCAAGCCGTGGCATCTGACTACTACATCTAAACTGACCTGTGTGTGCTTCGCCTGAGGAACTTTGGTGGCATGAGCAACCTAGTATGCAGGACCTTGCTGACCTCTCTTTATGATGCTCTTCTCTGAAGTAAAATAGTGTTATTTTGAATATGTGTCTGGACTCACAAGGCCACTTTAGGTGCAGTGTCATTTGGGGACTATTTTCAGAAGCAATATAGTCAGTCATGCAGTGATTTCTTACCTCATAGTGTAGGTATCAGCCAGGCTCAGTTCCAGATGGTATTTAAAGGGTGACATTTAGAGCTTTTATCTTTTATAGTTCTTACAGGTGAGAGAGCTGGTAAATAAAAGACCTGAGTCTTGCGAGTGTCCAAATTGAATTCAGATTACTTCATACTCAGAAATTTATCAGAAACATATTTTTTACTTACCACCAGAAGAGAGGACAAATGACAGGAAATGTAAAATTTGTGCATTACCATGCTTCAGTGCATGGCTTACAGAAATGAACTTGTCGTTGTATTCAGTTCTACTAGAGTCTTAGTAGGTTAAGAGGCAAACAGTGTATGAAAATACAGGAGGAATAGACAAAATTTAATCTATAAATGCTTTAGATGTAAAAGAACTCAATTCCTAAATCATTTTCAAACAAATCTGTTTTAAGTTTTTTCTTTCAATTTAGAAAAGCAGTAAAAAATTAAATTATGAATTTTAAATACTTCCATTTTCCTCAATCTTTTTGCTCAAAGACTGTTTGCTCCTTTAAAAAAAAAAAAAACTTATTTTAAGAAAGTAAGACACTGAGCCCCCAAACCGAGATATTGTCTTATAGTGTCTTTGATATATGCATTTCTCTTTGAAAGATTTCTTACCCTGAATTCTAATTTCTCATAACCTCACTCATCTCTCTCAAAGTATATTCTGGAACAAATTTTGTCTTTTAAACATTAGATAAAACAATTTCCAAGTTACATTTTACAAAAATGCAAATTCTAAAAATTTATATCTTGTGCTGAGAAGTAAAATTCATTTAATTAGGAAAGATATATATATATATATAATTTTTTAAAATTAGGAAGATAGAAACCTATTGATATAACTACCTACCCTTTTAGCATAGGATTTAGAACCTGAATATTATGCTTAACACTTGAAATATGATTTGCTAGCTGCTTTTGGAGACCTTATTTAGAGATCTCTATTTGATTTGTTTCCTATCATCTATTTTCAAAATAGTTTGAAGTTGAGACCATGGCACTGGTATTGACTATAGTCATATAATGTGTGAGCACACTAGCCCCTTTTTGCTGTATATTAGTCCCCAAATCATTGACTACCCCCTCTCCTGCTAGTCTTCTTCAATTTTGATTTAGTAAATTGGTTTTAAATTACAAAATCATAGTAGCACCACAAAAATACACAATGTGATTTCAGAATTCCTCTTTTATGTCATTTGGTAAGATATTAGTCATTCAAAAATATTTAGGAAAAGAAGGAGGAGGGGACGTTGACAAGAAAACTGTGATACACATGTGAAGCATTCCTATCCTTGGGCAGACAATGCCTCTATTCATTTCTCCAGGCTCTGGGGAATATGTTCGTCCTTTCTTCCAGGAGTGTGGGTTGGCCAGAGAAAGAGAGAAGGGCAGTACAATCCTCTCTAAATCATCAAATACCTTTGCAGCTGACAGACTGGTTCATTCTCCATGTATATTTTCAAAGAAAAGTTCTTGAAATAGGTTCTTTCTAAATTGCACAGGGTGATTCTTTTGATATTGAAAGCATTTGTTTATTCTTGAGACTAGAAAACAAGGCAATTGGCTAACAGTTCATGGGGTACTTTCTGAGGTTCTTTTTCTTCATGAGATGTAAAACTGTATACCAAACTCCTTCAAAAGTGTGCATGTATATCTTCCTTAGCTAAACTTTCAATAGTATCTAAAGTCTTAAAAGACCCTGTAGCAAGCATATTATCCACTGATAAAATTATATTTCTTATAGTTCTGAGATTCTACACAAAGTACTGTGTATTTTGCAGCTTGTCTTTATTATCACATAGCTATAGTAGAGAAAAAAACAGATATGTGCTAAACTTTTTTTGGTCAAATTTACCTAATAATGATCAATAATCCTTGTTGTACTGAGCAATATTCTATAAATTGAGGAAATGTATCATGTGCAATAAAATTTATAGTCTCTTGTTATAAATTTATATACATACCTCTTTCTAGCTATACTATAAAATCCTTAAAGAAGGAAGATACAATTCACTTTATAGCACCCTCAGACATTGTATACAATCTCTGTGACATAAATGCTCGAGAAAAATATACCAAATGAAGGAATAATACTGCAGAGTCCCTTTTCATTGATTTTTTTAAGACCTCTATAGGTCCTATAAATTAACTTGGAACTTGAATTCTATGAAAACACCTAAAACATCAAATAAAAATACCTGACAATTGAATACCATAAAAAGTACCAGAGGAAGGATATATAATGGTTTCCTAAGAACAGATAAGTGTGGTCTCTCTATTGACAAATTTGGCAATGGTTTTCATGCAAAACACAGAAACAATTAGAGCATAATCATCTTGGTCACTAGTTGGTTTTTCAAAATGTCTTCTTTCATTTTATGACTGATCTACTTGAAAACGTGGTGAACCAAAAAGGACCATTTCCATGGAAAAGAGTATGGACAAGCCCCTTGAAGTTTTGTTTGGGTGAGGTTCAAAGCCAAACACTAAACCTTTCCCAGAACTTGAAACAAATGTTAGAGCTACCACAAACCAAAATGGGAAACTCCACTGAGAATTTGTTTCCTCTTCATCCTTTATTTTTTTCATTTGTGCATCCCAACTGCTTGTTTAGATTTATCCTGATTTCACATGGATGTGCTATTAGCTCTGTACAGAGAAATGTCAGGGACCAGAACTATGGAGCAGCAACGTTGGGCAGGTCTATGATCTGGTGTCATCTGTACAAGATTCTTTCCCACAGAGGCTACATGGACTTGGTCTTCAACCATTTCTGCTGCCATAACAAAATATGGTCAACTAGGTTACTGTTAAATAAGATAAATATTTCTTATAGGACTGGAGACTGGTGTCTGGAGAAGATCCACTTCTTGAAGCACACCTGTGTCCTCACACATGGAAGGGACTAGCTAGGTATTCAGGATCTCTTTGATAAGGAGAAACTTCCATTCATGACATCTTAGCCCTCATGATTTAATCACCTTCCTAAAGATCTCACCTTTTAATTCTATCACCTTGATGTGGTTCTGGTTTCAACATATGAATTTAGTGGCAGGGCAAAAACATTCAAATCATAGCAGATTTCTAAATGGGACAATTCAGCTGGAATTCTAAAATCTGTATCCATAGGTATCTTAGTATGTTTCCCTAGAACCAGAAAACCTTCAATGGGAAGCTGAATCTTTCCTAAAGTCTTTACAAGTTGATAACTGAATAGAATGAATGCCATTAATTAAGAAATATGAGTATTAATTTAAGAATGAATTATTCCTTTTAAAGCCTCAATAACATTTCTATTGAAATTCAGTCAACCTATTGCTTCTTTGGAACTTTTATCCAAAAATGCAAGATAATTTAAATGTATATATATATATTTATGACAGATGACTGACCACTGAAGTCTCATGTTCTTCCAAAATGTTGAATGGTCATTGGGGAGGTAGCTTCTAGTCAAGGACCACATTTTCTGGAAATAGACTGGTTTTTGTCAAAGGAAATATGAGTGGAAACAATCCAAGTCATTCTGAGAAGTGATGAAGAGGCAGATGCTGCCTTTTCACATCTTTCCCTGTTGTTCTGAATGAGGAAGACTCTAAGAGTTACGAAGGAAATGGAGCCACAGGATGGAAGGAGACTGAGTCTCAGAATGACCACGTTGGATGTCTAGGGTGGAAGGCATCCTGGAGCATCCACTTAAGGCTGTATCATGAACAAGAAATAAATGTTTATTGTGTTAAACCCATGGCATTGGGGGGCTTATCTGTTTTAGCAGCCAGCATAACTTTAACAAATACAGGAGGAGGCAAATAAAAATGTTGTGCAAACAAAAATCATTGTTTTATTATTTCCTCTTCTTTCTGTGAAAAGTTCAGGATTCAAGCAGTGAAGGCAGGTTTTGAGAGTCACACTAAAATTCCAGGTTTTATAGACAAAGAAGCAACCCTGAAAGCTGGCCCATTCCTCCTCGCCCTTCACAGGAAATTGTTTCCTTAGATACCAGTTAGCCTGTCTCTTCACTCTCCCTATCCTGTCCTACCCACTTTGCCACTTGATTCCACTCCTGCAAAAAGCTTTCACTTTCCACTTAAGAGGTCATTTCTTTCTTTACCCTCATACCAATTAAATTTTATACCAATCCTTATTCTGCCTCATCTGCTGTCTAGTGAGAGCACTCATCTTATCATACTGTATTTAGTGATTAAATGCATCATTTCTCTAAGTTGAAAAAATAATGGAGGGAGAGAAATAAAATTTTTAAAAGCATGTGATATTAAGATTCTAGAAAGAGATACACTTACCCTATAGGAAGATGATTGTCGGGGTGAGAAGGTATAGGACATGTTATACCTCACTGTAATATTGACATCCATAGTAGAAGACTTTTGGTAGTATTCCGGGATATAGCAGTCTCTGAGTCTTTTACTTACAAAAATAAGACTTTTATTTGTAAACAGAAAAAAGGAAAATTGGTCAGGAGCATTGTGGGTATTTCTAGTAATTTTGGCTGTACAGGCCCCCTTGTTACAGTGATCTTCCAAATCTGAGAATATATTTCCAAATAATTTAATTATTGGCATCATTATTACTCTACTGGTGAAAGTGTCAAATGGGGTACCATTAAGATGGCAAGTTTTAAACATTGATCCCACCTGAAAGTTGGAACCACATTCAGTCTACTCACAGTGCCAACTGTGCGGTAAGCCCCATTGAGATCCTTGGATGTGACCTAGATTTCATTGGACAAGGTGGAATGTGAAGGCTCCACATCCTGTTACCCAATTCTCAATGACCAGTCCTCAGTCCTTCACTGTTGAGTATCAGATGTCTACATTTATCCCACCAGATCTTAATCATAGTCAACTAAGCAGGCAGACCCTTGGAGATTTTTACATGCACTAAATTCAGGAAATTCTCAGGTGTGTTTCCTGAGAAACTGTAAGTCATACTCCCTGTGTGCACATATACAAATCATAATTTGAAGAGCCCAATTAACACTGAGGTTTAGATAATTTGGAGGGTGTGTCCAAGATGAATCTATGGAAGAGAAACAGTTCTTGAAAAAGCAAGAACTTTGGTGGAATTCTCTTCCACCCAATTCAGTCCAATTATCTTAGTTTTGTTATGAGATGATACCTTGAATCATTTTTCTTATCTCTAAATGTGGCTTATTTGAGGAATTTATAAAAATATTCTTAATACTGAATACTCTTTCCTCTTACACATAAAACTTCTGATTAGCATACAATAAAAATGCAGCATCTTTAAGTTGTCCTACTCTTAATAAAGCATAAAATATAAAGTTCAAAAGCACACATATGGAGACTGAGCTAATATTTCTTTCCCCCAAATAAGTTTTTCATCTAGATTCTTTGAAATTACAGAAATTGATTATATCCTCATGGAAAGCTAGTAGTTTTAAAAGAATTCTGTAATGTCCAAGTTATTTAATATATAAAAGAAGTAGGTAAAAAGAAAAGAGTGTCTGTACTTGATAAAAGAAAAAAAAAAAGAACTTATTCTGCCAATGTAGAGAGAAACCAGCCTGAAAAATTTCAGCACCAAGGTTAATTTTTATTATATAATAAGTTCACAAAAACTGGAAAAGATATGATATTCGGCCATTTTTAAAAAAACATTGTAATAACAACACAAAATAAAATGAAGTGAATTGTTGCAAAGGAAGGAGCCCATCATGAAAGATAGCAAGAACCTTTACCCACCATTTATTATATCATCCTGTGTACAGTGCTACATTTCAGAGTGTGTCAGCACTTCCATTATAAGCCTGTACTTTGAGGAATTTGGAATTTGGCCAATAAAAGATCATTCTGAAATAAAAGTTGGCACAGAAAATTTCCTCCCATGAGCAAAAGTTGTTTTCATTATTTCTTCTTCATCATTGTCTTCTCTTTTCCCCTCTTTACAAAATTCCATAAAACTTCATCTGGTTGCTTTTAAGCTTGGATATCTGAAGTAAAAGTTAAGTATAAGAGAGCCAAGCTAGTGGTTTGAAGACAATACATCTTTTGTCCATCTGGGCAGAATTTGTATTTGGTATTTTATATGAGGAATCATACTATACAGTTGGGAGTATTTAGAGACAGAATAAGAACTAATTTCAAAAGACTTCTCAGTCATTGCTTCAAATAATGAAGTTAAAAAGAATTAAATGAGGGCGAGAGAGATCTTATTCACTTGTTCTATTTATTGTGCACATAACTTGGTAGCTATTTATGTAAAAGCTATTCCTCACGGCACTTCTACATACTTTTATTTTAAAGGTTTATTGATATATAATTTGCATACATTAAAATCATTCCATTTTAAGTGTACAGTCCATAGGTTAGGGTCAGTGTATATAGTTATTTAACTTCCAGCAACCACAATTAACTTTCAGAATAGTTTTCATCACCACAGAAAGTTCTCTTATTCTACTTGGCAGTCACTCCCCACCTCTGACCCTAACCCAGACCCAGGCAATTACTGATCTGCCTTTTCACTATAGATTTGCCTTTTCTAGAGTTTTCGATAAATGAAATGAGATAGTATGTAATTTTTTGCATTTATGTCTAATTTGTTTCACTTGGTATGATGGTTTTGAGGGTCGTCCATATTCTTGCATGCATTAGTGTTTTCTTTTTACTGCTGAGTAGTGTTCCATTATGTGGAAATACTACATTTCATTGATCTGTTAATAGGTCGTAGACATTTAGGACTACTTCTGGTTGAATCTATTATGAATATAACTGCTATAAATGCTTGTATACGTGTCTTTATATAGCTGTGACTTTCTTTCTCCTGGGTCAATACCTACGAGGAGGATTTTTGTGACTTATAAGTTCAAGTCAACTTTATATGAAATCATCAAACTGTTTTCCAAAGAGGATGTACCATTTTTCATTCCCACCAACAATGTTGGAGAGCTTCAGATTCTTCTCCACATGTTAACCACGGTTTTTCTTTTAGTTGTTCGGTGGACGTGTGCTGATACTTCATTATTCATACTTGCTATTTGTACATTTTCTGTGGTGGGTTGTTTTTTCAGATACAGATTCCTTTTCTGTTATGTGTTTGCCTTTTATTAAGTTTTAAAATTTCATCTTATATTTTGGAAAATAGTTCTTTGCCAGATACATGTTTAGCAAATGTTTTCTCCCAATGTGTGACTTGCCTCTTTTTTTCTTTTTTATGCTGGGAATCAAACCCATGGCCTTGCACATGCTAGGCACATGCTATATCGCCAAGCTACAACCCCAACCCCCAATCATATTTTTTTATATTTTTGAAAAGCAAACTCTTTGCTTGACACAATACATACATTTTTTCCTTTTATGGTTCATTTATTTATGTACCTTAAGAAATTTTCACCTAACCCAAGGTCTTTAAGATTTTTTTTCCTGTTTTCTTCTAAAATTACTAGGTTTTAGTTGTTAAAAAGAAAGAAACCCTGCCTTAGCATGAATAATCCTGGAGGACATTATGTCACAGTGAAATAAGCAAGGCATATAAAGACAAATACCGCATGTATGCTCTTGTACAGGTTTGGGTCTTTGATCTATTTCAAGTTAGTATTTATTATAGTGTGAGGGTTGAAGTTCGTTTTTCTTTCTCATATGAGTATACAGTTACTTGAGCAGTATTAATTGAAAAGAATATCCTATCAACATTGAGTTACCTTGACACCCTTCTCAAAAAACTTTTTATATATCAAATTAAGTAATAGTATATTTCTTGACCTTCATTTCTCTTCAAATGATCTATATGTATATTTCTAATTTTTGTTCTTTTTAAATATACATGACAGTAGAGGGTATTTTGACATATCATACATATATGGATTATAACTTATTCTATTACTTCTAGTACTTGATAGATAGAGTTTTGCTGATGGTGTATTCATATATGAACATTGGAAAGTTATGTCTAATTCATGTATATTCTTATTTCAAAACTACATTGTCTTAAAGACAGTAGCTTTATAGTAAATTAGGTAGTATTTACCCCTTTACTCTTTTTTCTTAAAAAGAAAGATTTTGACTATTCTAGCTTTCTGAATTTGCAGAAGAAAATCACTTTAAAATGTCTGCCTTGCTTTATTAAGGTATAACTGACAAATAAAAATTATATATGTGTATATATATTTCTATTTTAATCAGCTTTTTTACCAGTGTGACCTAAAGACCAAACAAAGACAATTTTAGAGAAGGAAGGCAGTTTATATGAGACTCACAGTTTCAGAAGCCTCATTCCACAGAGGGCCACTGCATTGCTCTGGTCCAGAGGTGAGGCAGAACATCATGGTGGAAGGGTGTAGCAGAGGAAAGCAGCTTAAGACATGGCACCAGGAAGCAGAGAGAGTGTTTCATTCATCAGAGACAAAATATATACTCCAAAGGCATGCTCCCAGGGACCCATCTCCTCCAGCCACACCCTACCTGCCTAAAGTTACCACCCAGTTATTCCCTATCAATGGATTAACTCTGATTAGGTTAAGGTTCTTATAACCCAGTCATTTCACCTCTGAGTGTTCTCATATTGTCTTACACATGAGCTTTTGGGGGGACACCTAATGTCTAAATCATAACAATGTATTTGTAATGTACAATGTGATGTTTTGATATGCAGTCAACCTCCATATTTGTGGATTCTACATCCACAGATTCAACCAACCAAGCATAAAAAAAATTTAAAAGCAAAATTGTTTCTGTACTGAAATGTGTACAGACCTTTTTTATGAGTATTCACTAAATGAGAAATATAAAAACTATTTACAGAGTATTTGCATTGTATTAGGTATATAAATCATCTACAGAAGGTTTAAAGTATACAGGAGGTTATATGCAAATACTGTACTGTTTTACATAAGAGATTGGAAGATCCTTGGGTTTTGATATATCTGAGGGATCCTCAAACTAATCCCTTATGAATATTGAAGGACAATTGTATGTGTAATTTTGAAAGGATTACATCAAGCTTATTAACACATCCATTGTCTCACATGCTTATTTTTTTACAAGAGTCTCTTAACAATTTTCAAACATAATATGGTATTATTGACTATATCACCATCCTATATGGTAGCTCTCCAGAAATTTTTCATCTTGTCTAATAGACACTTTGTACTCTTTGGCCAGTATCTCCCATTCTCTCCTCCCCTCAGCCCGTGGTAATCACCATTCTGCTCTCTGCTTCTGAGTTTAACTCTTTTAAATTCCATATATGTGAGATTATGTGGTATTTGTCTTAATGTACCCTGGTTTTCTCACCGTAGTATAACATCCTCCAGGCTCATCCATGCTGTCCAAGACAGAATTTCTTTTGTTTTAAAGGCTGAATAGTATCCCACTGTATGTATGTGTGTGTGTGTGTGTGTGTGTGTGTGTGTGTGTGTGTGTGTACATGTATATATATACATACCACATTTCCTCATACATTCATCCATTGATGGACACTTGGGTGGTTCCTGTTGGCCACTGGCCATAATGCTGTGGTGACCATGGGATTGAAGATGTCTCTTCAGTGTATGGATTTCATTTCCTTTGGATATAGACCTAGAATTGAAATTGCTGGATTGTATGGTAGTTCCACTTTGTAGTTTTAGAGGAAACTTCATAATGTTTTCCACTGAAGTGATGCTAATTTATATTCCTACCAAAAGTATAGATGGGTTCCTTTTCTCCACAACCTTGCAACACTTACTATCCTTTATGTTTTTGGTAATAGCCAAAACAGGTATGGGGTGATACCACATTGTTGTTTAAACTTGCTTTTTCCTGATGATTATTAATGTTAAACATCTTCTCATATGCCTTTTGGCCATTTGTATGCCACCTTTTGAGAAATGACTACACAGGTTCTTTGCCTACTTTTAAAATCAGGGATTTTTGGGGGGTTGCTGTTGTCATTTATTGTTTTTGCATTGAAATTCCGATAGGGATTACTTCAAGTCTCAAGATTGCTTTGGGTTTTATGGACATCTTTACAAGTATTAATTCTTCAAATATATGAACACAGAATATCTTTCCATTTATTTGTATCTACTTCAATTTTGTTAGTATTTCATTGTACAGGGTTTTCACCTCCTTAAACTTATTCCTAAGTTATTTTACTTTTATGAGTTTATTTCAAAGGGGTTACTTCTTGATTTCTCCTTTTGGATCATTTGTTGTTATTGTATAGAAATACTAAAATTTATCTTTTTTTTTTTATCCTAAAGCTTTTCTGAATTTGCCTATTAGTTCAATAGTTTTATAGTGAAGTATTTAGGCTTTTCTACATATAAGACCACAGTATATGCAAACAGAAACACATTTATTTCTTCCTTTCCAAACTGGCTCCTGTTTTTGTTTTTTTTTTTTCCTTCTCAACTAATTGTTCAAATAAATGCCACTAAAGTGTGGGCATTTTTGTCTAGCTTGTGTTCTTAGATGAAAGGTTTCCATTATTGAATAGGATCTTAGCTGTGCGCTTGTCATAATTGGCCTCTATTATGTTGAGGTTCATTTCTTCTATATCTTATTTGTTTATAGAGTTTTATCATGAAAGGATGATGAATCTTGTCATCTTTTTTCTGCATCTATTGAGATAATCATGATTTTTAATATTCATTTTGTTAATATGGTGGATCACATTTACTGATTTGCATATGTTGAATCCCCTGTACAGTCCAGGGATAGTCCCTCCTTGATCATTGTATACCATCCTTTTAATGGACTGTTGAAATCAGTATGCAAATATTTTGTTGAGGATGTTGTATCTGTGTTCTTCAGGCGTATTGGCCTATAATTTTCTTTTCTTGTAATGTCCTTGCCAGGTTTTGATATCAGGGTAATGCTGACCTTGTGAAAGACTTAGGGAAAACTGGTGTTAATTCTTCCCTAAGTATTTGGTACAATTCACTAATGAAGTACAGTTCATTGGTTCTGAGCTTTTTTTGTTGTTGTTGGAGACTTTCCTTGCTGATTCAGCCTCCTTAATCCTTATTAGTTTGTTTAGATTTTCTATTTCATCATGGTTTAGTATTGGAGATAAGTGTCTAGAAACCTATCCATTTTTTCCAGGTTATCCAGTTGTTGGCATATGATTGTTCATAGTCTCTTATGATCCTTTGGATTTCTGTGGTAGCAAATGTAATGTCTCCTCATCCATTTCTGATTTTATTTGAGCCTTCTCTCTTTTTTTCTAAATCTAGCTAAAGACTTGTCCATTTTGATAATCTTAAAAAAAAAAAAAAACCTTGATCTTAGTTTCATTGACCTATTATTTATTTAGTCTCTATTTCATTTATTTCTGTTCTGATCTTTGTTATTTCCTTCCTTCTACTAGCTTGGAGCTTAGCTGTTCTTTAGTTTCGCTTTGTTTTTTAGTTCCTTGAGTTGCAACACTTGTTTGCTTATTTAAAATTGTTTTCCTTGGGGCTGGAGTTGTGGCTCAGTGGTAGAGCACTTGTCTGGCATGTCTGAGGTCCTGGGTTTGATACTCAGCACCACGTACAAATAAATAAAATAAAATATCCATTGATAACTTAAAAAATATTTTTAAAAAAGGGGACTGGGGATGTGACTTGATGGTTAAGTACCCCTGGATTCAATCCCTGGTACCAAAAGTAAATAAATTAAATAAATAAATAAATGAATGAATAATTTTTTAAAAAAATTGTTTTCCTCTTTTTTTTTTTTTTTTTTTAGTAGGTACTTGTTGACATAAACTTCCTTCTCAGAACATCTTTGTGATATTACATACCTTCTTCTTATGTTTTTTGTGTTTCTTTTCATTTGCCTTAAGATTTTAAAATTTCCCTTTTAATTTCATATTTGATTCACTGACTGTTCAAGAATATTTTGTTTAATTTTTATATATTTGTGAATTTTCCAAGAGTCCTTCTGTTATTGACTTCTGGTTTCATACCATTGTGACCAGAAGAGGAAGTTGATGTGACTCCAGCATTCTTAAATTTGTTCAGTCTTCTTTTGTGGCTTAATATATGATCTATCCTGGATAGCATCCTGTGTGCACTTGAAAAGAACATGTATTCTGCTGCTGTTGGATGGAATGTTCTATATATGTTAGGTCTATTGGATCTAGAGTGTTGTGCAAGCCTACCATTTTCATATTGATTTTCTATCTGGATAACCTTACCATTGTTGAAAGTAGGATATTGAAGTCCCTCTTAAAATTCTGTTACTGTCTAGTTCTCCCTTTAGATCTGTTATATTTGATTTATATATTTAGGTGCTCCCATGTTAAATGCATATATATTTATGATTATTGTATTGATAAATTGCCGTTTATCATTATTTAATGCTCTTCATTGCCTCTTGTGACATTTTTCACTTAAAATGTCTTTTGTTAGATATAGGTATAGACTCCCTGTTCTCTTTTTGTATTATTTGCATGGAATTTTTTTTTTTTTTAAATCTGTTCACTTTCAGCGGTGTGTACCCTTTGTCCCACTCCAACTTACAGATAAAGTAAGTCTCTCAAAGGAAAAATCTAAATTGATCTTATTTTTTATCACAGTATGAATATGTGGGACTTCTCTGAAGCATGGACCTGCGGGTACCAGCCTGCTGTCTTTTTCTGCAGGTGACAACCTGGAGCTGGTGTCTGGAAGCTGAGTTCATGGGTACTTGCCTAGAGCTTGGAGCTTGGGGACTGTCCTGGCACTGGGGTGGGTCTGGAGATGTCCATATAAATTTTAAAGTCAACTTCTCTAACTCTCAGAATTGAGTTTTAAAAAAACCTTACCCAAATTTTTATTAGAATTGCAATATATCTATAGATAAGTTTGGCAAAAATTGCCACTCAATAAGCAAAGTATATCTATTTTTTAGATCTTCTTGAGTTTATCTCAGTGATGGTATGTGGATTTCATTGTATAGGTTTTATATATCATTTGTTAAATTTATTCCTAAGCATTTTAATTCCTTGATAGTATAATAATTTTTAAAATTTCAATGTCAGATTCATTCTAGCTAGGTGGAAATATAGACTGTGTATCAACTTTTTATCTTGTGACCTGGTTAAATTCAATTAATAGTTTCACTATGGCAGGGGGGTGGTCAGTGTCTAATATAAGTATTTAAACTTCTAAATTTCCCTGTAGTCACTGCTTCCAGTTTCATCCAACAATTTTTGATTTGTTGTTTTATTTTTAGTTAATTTGGTATATTTTCTTATTTCTTCTCTGCCCCATAAATTATCTTGAATTGTAGAAATATTTGGGAAATCTCACAATTCATTTATATTATTGATTTCTAATTAAATTCTGTTGTAGTTGGAGAATATAATTTCAGTCCTTTAAAATGTTCAGACTTGTTTCATGATACATATGACTTTTGCTGGTGAATGTTGCATGTGTAATTGAAAAAGAATATCTATCTGTTGTTATCTGGAGTTTCCTACAGATCCATTCGTTAGTCTAGGAGGCTTATAGAGTTTTAAAATCTGATGTGCCTTTCTGACTTTATGCCTACTTTTTCTAACAATTGCTTGCAGAGGGCAATTAAAATCTTCAACTCTAATTGTTGATTTATCTATTTTTCTTTTCAACTTTGAATTTTGTTTAATTTGTTTTGGAGCTCTGTTGTTAGATATATAGTTTCATATAAATTTATATTGGTATATACTTGATTCACCATTTCATTTCATTTTATGTATTATAAATATTTTCATATTAACAAATAGATAACTATCTGCATTATCATTTTGATGGTGGGTTGGTGTTTCATTGTAGATATTGTATAAATATTCTATAATCTAAACCTCTGTAATTTTATTTATTCTAAGACTATTAAACATTTTGGTCAGTTCCAGACTTTTTTCTATGTTTACACAATGATACAAGGCATATCTTTGTATCTGCATCTTAGGACATGTCCAGTAATTTTGTTAGGGTATATTATTACAACATATTCTTGGATATATAACAGTTTTTAAACTTTTTTAAAGTATTTGATGCATCTAGCTAAATTATCCTCCATAAAAATATATAAATTCAAGTTCTTAAAGGAACTATGTAAAAATTTACAGTCCTATATACTAGATATATTTTGTATTCACCAGTTTCATAGCAAAGAATAATAATCATAGTAGCATTTATTAAATGTTTATTATATCCTAAATGCTATACTAAATATATCTAATATATATATTATATATCTAATTTAATTGCTATGTAACTGTTTTAGGTAGCTTTTTCATTGCTGTGACAAAATGCCTGACAAGAACAACTTTGAGGAAGGAAAATTTTCCTGGGGCTCATGGTTTTAGAGATCTCAGTCTAATAGATCGCTAACTGCATTGCTATGGGCTGCAGATGAGGCAGCACATCATGGGGGAAGGACCCAACAGAGGAAAGCTGCCAACTCAGGGTAGGGTCAGGAAGCAAAGAGAAGGGAGAAAGAGCACTAGGGAAGATGTATCCTTCCAGGGTTTGTCCCAGTGACCCACCTCCTCCAACCACACCCCTCCTGCCTACAGAATGGACTGATTACGTTATAGCTTTCGCAGTTCAATCATTTTACCTAGGAACACTCCTGCATTAACAGTAGATTTTAGGGAACACCTCATATCCAAACCATAATGATAACCCTCTGAAGTTCGTATCCATTATACAGACGAAAGGCTTAAGGAAATCAATAGTGTCTTTGAAGTCACAAATGTTAATAGAGTAGGATTATTCCTAGGGTAATCTGACAGTAATTTCAGAGTTCTAAGTACTGTGGCTTATTTGATTCTGGTGTTTTCCACCCTTTTAAATTTAGTTAATAGGCATTTATATTATTTTGCAAGCTCTTCATAGTTTTCATTCATTTTCAACTTAGAATTTTCATCTTTTTATTTCTTCACAATGTAAAAATAACCTTCAAGTGTTAACAACTTGCCATCATGTAATCAAAGTTTGTCTTTTTCCTTAGATTCTGTGTATGATTTTTTTTTGATATTTATAATAGTTTAATTTTCACTATGATTAAATCTATCATTCTTTAGCCCCAAAATTTGTAATCTCAATATCATGCTTAGGAATTCTTCAACATTGCTTTAATATAATCTTACTTTTTTGACAGGGGGTGGGTAACTGGGATTGAACTCAGGGACACTAAACCAGTGAGCCATATCCCAAACCCTATTTTGTATTTTATTTAGAGACAGGGTCTCCCTGAGTTGCTTAGCGCCTCACTTTTGCTGAGCCTGGCTTTGAACTTGAGATCCTCCTGCCTCAGCCTCCTGAGCCACTGGGATTACAGGCATGTGCCACTGTGCCAAGCTATAATCTTACCTTTGAGATATCATTTACATACAGTATGATTCACCCAGAGTTTTCAATTTTAGAACATTTCATCCCCTGTCATAGAAACCCCATATCCATAAGTAGTCAGACCCCCATTTCTCCAGTCCCCTTGCCCTATACAAATGTGAATTTAGTTTCTCTCTCCATTGATTTTCATTGCATTTGTTTTGCTTTCCATTCAAATCCTGATTAAATTTAAAAGCCTTTATAATTCCTGAGTTGAAGGGTAGTACTCACACTATCCTTGTAGTTAATCATGTTGTAGCAAACATATTCAATGTACTTGTGAAATTTGGAGGGAGATTATTTAACATGGTCTATCTACCTAAGACCATAAATACAGTCATAATTCTGCATTCAATCTAAGCACATTTAAACTTGTGAAAGCAGGACATTAAATTGAATTAACAAAATATATTAATGAACCCAGGGAGTGTGTGTTAACTTATTTTAATTTCATTTGAATACACATGTACATGATGGTAACGCACTTTCTTTTGGTTCCCGTCTATTTTTTTTTAAATGGTTCTTCATTGGTTAACTGGCTCCTATTTAAAAATTAGAGGGTAAAAAGAAATAGAGATAGATCAAAAGACATCTTCATAGCTCTGCAGAAATGAAAACTTGTATCCAAAGATAATGATGATAGACAATTTGCATTCGTATGACAATTTATGGTTTGATATAATGGTCATTTCAATGCAGCATCACAGATCAGTTGGAAAATAGTAGGTCATGAATCTGTATTCATGTTTGATAAATTCTCTAGAGTTATCTAAATAGCTAAGAGGATGATGTGTTCAGTCAGGTCTCTTCCTACATAAAAACTTTCCATTCAAGAGAGCAAATTTATTTTCATTTCCAAACCTTAAAATGATACCCATTAACTTCTAAAAAACATGTAACTAATTCACTTAATTCATAGATTCTGTGACTATGTTGTAAAACACTGACTCTTTCACTGTCTCTGAAATAATAATGGGATGTTCCTTCAACCTGCGATATGAATAGAACAGTATTTAGTGTCTGTGATTCAATTAAAAACAAGTTAAATGACAAACTGGATGAAATACTATATGAGTGGAGATAGAAAAGAATGTGATGTGTTAACAAACAACCTCAAACTCTCAGTGTCTTATGCTAATAAGCATGAGATCTGCTTCCTATGTCCTGTTATATTCTGCCATAGATTGACTGTGGCTTTTCCTCATGAGAGAGAGGAGGGGTGGTGGAGGGAAAGGGGATGGGATATGAATAAATGAATAAGAATGTTCTCTCTTATTCTACTCTTTGTTTCCTTTTAGACCTAATGGGTTGGAGGAGGAATGGATTGGGAGGGCATCTGTTTCACTCAAACTACTGATTCAAATGTTAATCTCTTCCAGAAGTACCCTCACATACATACCAAAGATAATTATCAACTAAATATTTAGGCATCCTGTAGCCCTGTCAAGTTGACAGATAAAATTAACCATCACAACTTACCAAAACCCAATAACAAAAGAAAGAATAGAGATAATAATGATGCAGAGTTCAACCCAGCATAGGATCAGAGCACCAGAGTGGCAAGTGAAGTTGCTGTTGAAAATGGATGTTCCTCAAGGAGCTGTGTTCTAGTAACAGGGAGGATTGACCTTGTAGCCAGGGACCAAGCTGCAGTCAGCTAGAGTCACAGTTGCCTCAAAATCCTGACCTTCTCAAGTCTGGCTCTGCAGGTGATGTCAGGGAGGAAAGGCTGACATTGCAATCTCCTTTTGCAACCCTATTTTCCTTCTTTCTATTGTTTCTTTCATTTTGATTCCACAGTTGACACCTAGAGATACACCAGGTGTTCCTCTAACATTTTAACTTCTTGTCCTTTGATTTCTCAAGACTGACTGGAACTTTGAGTTTCTAGTTTATAAATCAAAGGAAAACAACATGGAAATAATTGCACAAGTGCCCAGCTAATGAGAGAGATTTATTGAGATATGTTGGGTTTGGTTTTCTTGTTTTCTGGAGGCTACTACAGCAAATGGAGATGGCATTGTGCTGAGAAGAAAGTTAAATTCTTCAGAGCAGGTTCTAGGAAGACAGTTTCTTGGTGTGAATGTACTTGTGCCTTCTAGGGACCAAAATGACTAGACTGGTCAGGAAGCTTAGTGATCAAGGTGTGTAAGAGGATGCCCAAGAACAAGGGGGGTGATTCAAGTTGGGCACCCTAAGCCCCTTTTTATTTTTTAATTTTTAATTTTTATACAAATTTTTAGTTTGTTCTTATTAGTTATACATGATAGAGTGACATACATATATGGAGTATAACTTCTCATTCTTCTGGTTGTACATGATGTGAAATTATATTAGTCATATAATCCTATATGCACATAGGATAGTAATTCTATTCGTTCTACCATCTTTTCTATTTCCATTCCCCCTCCCTTCCCTTCCCTTCATTCCCCTTTATCTAATCCACAGTACTTCTATTCTTCCCTACCTCCCATTGTCTGATTATGAGTTAGCATCCACATATCAGAGAAAACATTCACCAAGCCCCTTTTAAAATATTAGGGTTGCCTAGACAGTCCCATTACCAATCCCAGTCAGAGCTGGAGTTGATCTCTTTCATAAAAGTCATTCTGCCAGAGGGCAGTTTTGTTTGTTTTTGCTGGTGTACAGAGGGGTGGAGAAAAGTGACAGGAGCAAGATGGCAAAGATGTGACGTGCAGGCTAGAGAAGGCTGGTATTCCCACCATTTGATATGCTGGGACTCTGTAAGTTCACCACAGATCATATGGCTACTGAAGAAAATGTCTGGGGGCTTCATCATCTTATAATCCCTCCACCTTGATCTCGTAAAGCCAGGAGACATGGTGGAGGCTTGGGTTAGGGTAAGGAAGAGGGCAGGCCTGAGACGGATTTCTGTAAAGCAAAAAGTCCCAATAGCATCTTCCCCCAATCCATATATGAACCCTACAAAAGAACTAGATTCAGAAACCAACCATAGAGGCCAAACCTATGCCATCTGGTGTCATGACTAGAAACAGTGAAGAAATCACTGCAGGCAGATTTTCCTCTTCATCCTACTCTACCACAGAGTGGGAAGGGCTCAAAGTTGAGAACTGACTTATGAATTGGGTGAGAGATCACATTTTACCACAAGTCATGTAGCTGGGGCTGCAGAGGAGGTGAAGAAGGGAATAGGAAGAGAGCTCAGAATGACAGATGAGACTCAAGTTGAAAAATGAGTGACACTAAATCCTAAGAATCAGATGAAACTCAATACCCATTGGAAGCAGTTATTGAAAATTAAAACTGTTTTCATATTTACACCTGAACAGGCCAGGACCTCTGCAACAACATCATATAGGTCCTTATGGAACAGAAGCTCACTTACAAAATAAAGACTGTAGTTCTGTCATTCATTCATTTGCTCAATAAATATTTACTAAGTACTATGTATGCCAGGAACTAATCTAGCTGCTGAAAATGTTGTAGTGAGTGTGGATCCTATGCCCTTTGCTTCTCATCTTGCTGCCTTGAAATATCTTGTCCCAAGGAAATTGAACCATTTCATAAGCACTTTACATGGACTCTTTTGTCTGTCTTTATAATCAACACTAACATTAAGACTACTACATTCTTGTCACCACTACAATCAAAACCAAACAACAACCAGCCTCTCCCCTTCTTCTGACACACAGACTCAGTTACACACATCCATCTTGAAGAAAATCTTCTTAAATTCTGTTGTACAGATGCCAAGAATAAGGTTGCCCTTCAGGTAAAAGTCAGCCCCTTCACAGCAGGATGTGCTTTTTACCCAATAGTGCTCATGCAAAAACTCAGCATCCATATTTCAAGCATCACAAGCATAAGGTCATAAAAACTGTATGAAGTAGGTGATGGCCCAGAGAAACTAGAATACATAAAACAGTAAGTTTGAGTCTTGGCTGGGCTTGGTCTGTCACCACTGGACCAACCTGGGTCAGATCATCATCAAACTAAAATTTTATGGAAGGCTGGAGTTGATCATTTGGTAAATGAAAATGAATCCAAGAAAAGATTAGGATCTGGGTGATAATTGTCCAAAGGAAACTTCAAGTAACCCCCCAGTTTAAAAACTCAAAGTCCACATCCTGAACTGGATGGAATAAGTGAACAGCAGGTTCTGAACAGAGATCTGACCCAGCTCATCTTCTTACAGTCTAGAATGAGAATGGAAGCAGTTTGATCAAATGGTAAGTAAAAGAGCTAATGGAAACTAGGAAAGCAGGCAGATCCCTGGTCTTAGAGATGTCAGGCTCATTGTGAAGGAATTGGAAGTATCAAGATTTGAGAAGAACCAGTTCGAAGAAGAGAATAAAAGCCATTGCCTCTTATCTAATCTCATTTTTCTCTGTCAGCAGTTCTGTAAGGTCATCTCTTCCTTCCTCACACCCTTCCTTATAATGACATAATTAACTAAGTGATTGGGAAGCAGGTTTGCAAAGTAGTACATTGTGACATAGCTACGAAGTCTTTAGGAAAATATATGTCAAAAACAAACGCAACTTTAGGGCTGCCATAATTAGGGTGCTGAATGTCTCCCAAAGATCCGTGTGTTAAATGTCAACTGCATGGTACTGGTGGAAGGCCTAGTCATAAATCCTTAGATCATTGGGTATATGTCAGCAAAGGGGATCGTGGGGTCCCATCTCCTTCCTCTTCCTCTTTCCTTACTGGTCATGAGGACAGTGGTTTGCTGTACCACATGCTCCCCACCATAGCAATCCAGAATCCCCACCAGAGGCCTAAAAGCAGTGGATCCATTAACTCATGAACTGAAACCTCTAAACCTATAAGCCAAAAACAAACCTTTTGTCCTTATAAAATAATTGCTTCAGCTACTTTGTTATAGTGAAGGAAATCTGACTTTATTACAGGGTACTTTCTTTAAGAATGAGGTTAATAACTAGCCAAAGGTCACACAATCAGAAAAGTATAGAACCTAGAATAGTGTCCAGGTCTTTCTGATCTGAGTCAATTTTTCCCACTTTATCATTCTTCAAAAACTTGAGAGCAGTAAATAACTAGTCAATGACTTCTTATTCTGTGTAGACATGAATGGCATCCAGAAATGGGATAAGATCACAATCATAGCAGTAAATTCACAGCACTGCATGTTCAAGATCCAGGCAGGTTGTTATAATCATATTATCACAGCAGCCTTGGAGGATGGTTAGTTTCCGCCATTGGAATCCTGCCTTTGAGTTGGGATATGGCAGATGGTGCCCATGTGTTTCAGGAGGGAGGATATACCAGTGAAGTTGGAGGAACTATAAGTAACAAAAGACTGGATGACTAGTATTCTAAACACCAAAAGGGAAGGGAGAAAAAACTGTTGTCTAGAACAGGATCAGAAACTTCCTGTAAATGACCAGATAGGACTTTCTGGCTTTACAATCCAACTGTTCAACTCCACTGTGAAAGTAGCCACAGATAATATGTTAACAAATAGGGGATGGCAATGTTCCAGGGAAACTTCATTTAAAAAATAAACTGCTGACTTGATTTGGTTCCCAGGAAGAGTTTGCTGACTCCTAGTCAAGAAAAACCTACAATGCAAACCCTGAGAAGGTTACACATTTAAGAACTAGAGACGATTTAACTTGAAATCTCATGCTCATTGACAAGACAGCCAGCCATCATCTTAAAAAGAGATTACCTGGGCCAGGTCAGTGCAGTGGGCCACAAGGAGGTTCTGGGTACCTAGCTGGAGGAGGGTGCCAAGGTGTGCACAAAGGACTGTGTGGCAAAGATGAACTACACTGACCTCTGCCTTTCTCATTCTGTACCAGAGTGAGCAAATGAGTGATCATGAGGACAATAAGATACTGAGAACCTCATGTGCTATTTTGTCTTATTTCCACTCTTCAGGATTGTAATGGAGGCTCTGACTCCTACAAAAAAGGAAAAGAAACTTCTGTTTAATTATTATCAAGATGTTTTATCTACTGTATGCATTACTTATATAGACTATACAACTGAAGGATTTGCAAGTACTAAATAAGGAATATGGTGTTTCTAATCAGCCAAAAATGGGTTTGGCGGTAGAGTGCAGGAGGACGTGATATATTGTAATAGCCACATTAAACTGTACTAAACTTAAAATAACGGGGGAAATATTTCTTTGAAGCTAATAGGAAAAATCAGTTACCAGACTCAGAACCATGAATCTAAATTGTCATCCAGCTGCACGGGCTTACGGAGAAAGGTCCTGTGCTGAATTTTTCATTATAAAACACAGAGGCATTATTGGGGATAAATGAACCAATATGAATGAAATACCTGTAATTGCCAACCTGAAATTTCACGCCAAAAATCATCTGAATCCCAGGTTGATGCAGAGTGGTTTTTCTAAAGTTCAGAAAGAATCTACTTTATTAGTGGAGTGGGATGCTTAGCCAGGAGTATGTTTATAAACTTGGATCCTTCAGATTTCCGCTAATATTGGAAACAGAAGGAAAGGGAAGTTCTTCGTTGAATTGTTTTTCCTGCATATCGTGATTGTATCCTTTTGTTTGCTGTGCTGAAATAACAGCAGTGATACTCAGCCACACGGGTGAGGAGAGCCAACTCTCACCCAGTATCCGTGGCCAAGCTGGGAGCCATTGGAACTGTGTCTGCCCAGGGCTGGGTACCTTTGTCTAATTCATCTGCCCAGATGAATTTGCCTTTTTTTCCCAAATTTGCTCAAAGGAGCCACATAATCTAGTGATTGCTGTGTTTCCTAATCTGGTTATTGGAAAACTGGCCCATCTGGAGCTTGCTGGGAAGGAAGAAGACTGAAGGCATATTTGAGACCTTTCTAAGAAAAACCTCCCAGGAATAGTCAGCAGGATCTAGAGGGGTTCACAATGAGCTCTGCACCTGCTTCTCTCATATCCCCAAGTTCTTCATTCGGCAGAACTTTGCAGAATGAGGTCACGTGATAAATAACACCCAGTGGAAGACCAATGGTAGAAGGGACTGACTAAGCAAGTGTTTTATGGAAATTTCCATAATTGTAAGAGGAGAGGAAAGGCTGCCATGCTTTCTCTCACGTGCTTCTATCCAACAGACTTCAACACTTGTCACTCTCTTCTATCTTCTCTTCCCCTTCGCCCCATCTGTGCTCTTTCTCCCATCCTCTTATCAGTACCAACATGAGCCTAAGTCCTAGCCCTTGGCTCTCTCCCCTTCCCTTCCTCCTATGCTCTCGCTTCCCCCTTTTCCTTTTGCTTCTGTGTGTATGGTACTGCTGTTTCAATGAAGTCTTATTCATGTCTTTATGAAGTATCAACCTATATGCTGCATTATATATCGTGGTCATGATATGACTGCTCACACAGCTTTTTCTTCCAAAAATGATGGCTTTATTAATTGTGGCAATGAGGGCACAGGTCAGTAAATAATCCACTTTCTCAAGAGATTACAGTACAGGAGCCACCAAAGAGCCAGAGTAAAGAGAGGGGAAAATGGATGGCATTAAGATAGAATTCAAGGAGAAATACTTTCACCTGCAAAAATCTTCCTTAATCACTTTTGTGCCTTCATCTCTTGGAAATTGCATGAATTTTGTCCTCCTCAAGAATTCTGCATGCAACATTTTGCAAACAATTTTAAAGAATTCATGTACATACTCCAAACACACCGATGGATCTAAGGTTAAAAATCTCTGTGCTAAAAAAAAAAAAAATCTCTGTGCTAGATGAGTCTGTGATGGTTTACACATAATATTTTAAGTAACATCTGTTTTTTTAACTGTATTAACAAAAAGGAGAAAATGTACCTCACCGTGGAGAGATCTATCACTTACCACCTTAATTGACTAAACAGCTTAACAAATTGTGGGCCAAGCTGGTATTATGTGTTTCCTGATAATGATGCAATATAAGATGAAATGCTTAATTGGTAAAGTCTCCTGGTCAAAAATGTTGACCTTGCATCTGGCCTTTATATTAAATAGACAGAAATATCAGGATATAAAGGAACACGTTAAATAATATTTTAAGAAACAGAAAAATTAAAAATGTTAAACATTCTATAAGACAACAGACCTGATCTGAGAAAGTCAAGATTAAAATGCAAACAAATAAAACAGCTGTTGGATACTGTTCCTCACTAAAAGAGTATAGCAACATAACAACCAAATGCAATGTATGAACTGGTTCTAATGAATGAGCTGTTGTAAAACAAAGAAGCATTTGGACAACAACTGAAGAAAGTTTAATCTGGATGAGAAAGTATGTGATATTTAGGAATTATTTTTTATTTTATTTCCTTAGTTGCGATAATGGTAACATGTTGATGTAGGAAAACTCACACAAAATAATTTGGAAGTTAACCTTAATGATGCAGGAAAATAAAATGGTTCTGAAAAAGTTAATAATATATGCATATCTATATTAGCATATGGATGCATATACATATTAATTAACATGGCAAATATATACTTACAAAGTAAAATCTTAATGTTGTATCCTTCTTTTGACTTTCCTGTATGTTTGAAATCTTTAAAGATACAAAAAATGAATTCAATATAAACATTTTAAAAAGGTAGCAGCACAGTGAGTTATGGTTCTTAATCATGTGTTTCATCAACTTAAAATCCATTCCTGAAATGACTGGTTCTGTATTGTTCACAGAACCAAGATGGAACATTTTACAATAGGCCCTCCTTGACTGAGAAATCAGTCAGCTCTTTTGTTCCTCCATTTGTACTAGAGGTAAATGTGATGACAATCCTGCACTTTTATTGCTAAACAGGCATAGTTCTTTGGGAGACTTTGTATCTCAGAGCCTTGAACAATGCATTCTGGCAAATGCTGAAGTTACTTTTAGAAGCAAACACCCCAACTGCCACTGGCCACCACCATCACCTCTACCAAACCCATCTGATGCAATAAATGGAGATGCATAAAAATTGGGGAAATGTTATCATCTGAGATCATATTTTCCAACTGGAATTCATTGGGAAATAACAAAGTTGGACTTTGAGAGTCACGATTTTCCGGCAACCCCAAGTCTAATTAAATCAGCCCATATTATCTCACGTCCCCTTTAGCACAGTGCTGTGTAATGCTGCAGATTACTGGGGATTGCCAGGGACTTACTGCACAGTATTAAATTGTATAGATAATGACTTTTGGCATTTTTGTTAGAAGGAACTGGTTTCAATATGCAGTAAGGCAACATCATCCTACTCTCAATGGTTAGTTCATCACCAGCTTTTTCTTTTTTTTTCTTTTTTTCTAAGCCCTGAAAATAGCTTACCAAAGATTTGTCATTTCCTGCCTGGAGAAAGTTCTGGAGTATTTGTGTTTTTATAAATATCAGATGTGTAATCTCAGACGTGAACTTCTTATAACTAGCCCCAAGGCATCATGAGCTGCAAGTCGCCACACGAAAATTAAAGGGGTCAAATTCAAAAGGGATGTGTGTCAAAAGGCTCTATAAAAGGGCATGAGTTTAATATGCATCCCTGAGATGAACTTGTGATTGCTGCAGAACCTGCCATCTGTCTTTCACTGTTGGTTAGACTCCCAAATACCTTTTATAGCCCCCCAGTAGTGAATAGTGCCCCTTGGGCTCAATTGGAAGAAAAATATATTAAGTTGGCTCCTCTTAACTGAAGGGGAAGGGAGAGAAGTGTTTAAATGACTTACTATCTCTTGGGCTCTATTTACTCAGTTAAAAATATTGTACCTAGTATTTCAGAAATGAGAACTCTTTGAACCTCAGTAAAAGTCTTTTGGGGGTCATTTGGTATCCTTTTGGAACAGGGGACTTGATGCTATTGTTTTATTGGCAGCATTTATCATTCAGTTCCACTTCCTATTTTACCTTTTTCTTTACCATGGGATGATAAAGTAGCATCATAAAAACCGACCTTCAGGTTTGAATTAGTCTCCATTCTGCTAAACCATTGTTTCTCAATGGAAGTCCTCTGCAACCAGGCACAAATGCTCTGTGCTGGGATAAATTCCCAGCGGAGTGAAGAGAGAAAATTAACAACTAGAATCAGGGTGGTGACTAGATTGAGAAGGAAACTCCCAGGAGACTCCAGTTAAGATAAGGGCATGGACAGTGGCAATGACATACAGGGAAGGAGGGACCAAGTACAAAATGTGTCAGGGACTGCTGCAGTGTAAAAAATAAAGATATAGCCCTGGAGCAGTGTAGAGAAAAAACAACTCTTTTTCTTTAACTGAAAGAGATGCTGGGAAACAAAATCAGATGATTGTATGACACCCTACCCCCCAAAAAAGTTCTTATCCAAAATAGAAAGACAGGGGAGCTGTTTTGAATTCAGTAACAGAAACTGTGGGGCACTAGAGACTGAATTCTGACCCAGAAGCACAATAGCCGGCCCAGGGAATTCAGCTCAAAATATTTGATTGAAGAGTTGTATGTGTATGTGTGTGTGTGTGTGTGTGTTTGTGTGATATGTTATTTACTATACTTAGGCACTGAACAAGTGCTTAATGAGCATTTAATCATCTGTTTTTCAAAATTACCATATAATATTACTATCACCATTTTGTAGATGAGGAAACTGAGGCTTAGAGAGTGAGATAAGTTTCATCAGATCCTACAGGTAGTGTGAGAGCAAGAATTTAAACCTCAAAAGTCTGACTCCCGTGCCTAGCCTCTGAGCTACAATGCTGTTCTGCCTCTTTATGAGTTCTTATTGTATAAATTTGAGTTTTTCTTCCCTGAATATCTGTGTGTAGGCAGAAAAATGGCTTATTAAAAAGTGATGGATATTTTAATGTGTTGGAGTAGATTTTAGATGAATACCATGAAATAACTGTCATCAGTTGGAATGGTAGTTCATGTTGTTGAGCAAAGGTGTTAATTGTCTTTCTTAATGCTTAGAATAGAACTCAGGATGTTCTGAACTCTACAGATGAGAAGAGGGATCTCAGGGACAGAACACAAGGAACTGGCTTGTTTCTGCCACCTGCCATATCCTCTCTGGGGAGCACAGTCCTGGGATGGGGGCACACTCAGCTCATACCTACAGTTCTTAGCTTACAGTGAAATCAGTGCAGAGTCACAGCTGCCAAACCTAAGTGATGGAGCAGTGTGGGTGTGAGCATCTCCAAGGGTTACTAGATGAATGGAAGCTATAATAAAGGTTTGTAGGCCCAGACCCAGGCTGGGAAGAATCAGACAGTAACACAAATCAGGAACCTATGAAATGAAAGAAATCTACATGGAAGCAGATCATTTGGTGAAACTTCAAAATATCAGGAAGATCAAAACAAACCTAAAGAATTCAAGAGAATTGGAAATCAGAATCATACTTATTATCAATAGCAACATTACTAATAGAAGACAGTAAAAAAAAAAAAAAAATCTTCAAATTCTAAGTGGAAATGACTTCCATGGAAGGTATCTGTGGGCACATGTTACAAAAACTAGCAAATAGGCATAGAACATAGTGAGCAGATGACCCAATATGGGAGAAAGGTAAAGGCGACTCCCAGGATGAATCTGAGCAGAGCTCCTAGTCCAGGTAGGAGCAGAAATGTGCTGGGCTTCAGAGGGAAGTTTACAAAAAATTAAACTTAGGACTTAGTTTGGGGCCTCATAGAAAATTTTATTGCAGTTTACAGATATTTGAGAAGAATCAGTCATAGGCTCAAAAAATTAAGCAAATAAAATTTTGGGGCAAATATTTTAGTAGAAGTGGAAAAGTTCTGAAGAAAAAATGGAAACAAGTCACTACTTACAACACAGTAAATATATTTATGTAGTCATAATAATGAAGTACTGAATATGGATTTACTAAAAGAATATTTCATCAGTCAAAGACATGTTTAGTTGTAAGATGTACCATTATTTTAAATACTAATAAGAAATCAAGTATGACACTTTCGTTATAAAGCATGGATCAATTCCACAGATGTTGAAATTTTGTCTAAAAACAACACATCTTGGAATTCATGAAATACAATTTATTCAAATGCTGAGATGGAAGGGAAGAAAGCTAAAATCTTCATCTAATCTAATAAAAACCAGTAAATATATTTTGATAAATCAAGAGATTGCAGAAAATAGGACAAATATCAGAAAAAATTGCTAAAAAAAAATTTAAAGTTGCTAATTTACAAGGTGGGGTAGGAGAATGAGGAAAACTGCTAGAGTCTGTTGTCTTTGGTTCTCAATTTTTGAGTATTTATTGCCCTTTTAAATGGTGTATATATATATATTATTTTGATAAAATTAAAAATTTCAACTTTTACTGCTTCATATTCCTTATAGTTTGCTCTGTGTGATTGGCAATTCTCATAAAATTCAGACACCCAATCACAGACACTGTAGGGTATATTTCAAAGAAAAGATATGGAAAAATTGTACTCATTTCCAGAATAGTCAAAGCCATATCATCTGTAAGATTCAGTTGAAGTCCTGTTTCATTAAAGCTTGTCAAAAGGTCTAGTATTACATGACTTTTCTTTCTGCGGTGCTGGGGATTGAACCGCAGGGCTTTATGCTTGCACCGCAAGCACCCTACCAACTGCATTATATCCCCAGCTCAACTTTTCCCTTTCTTGAGTTCTTATTTCACTTTGATCTTTCTAGCAACTCTCCATGCCATAGGGGAGAGTAGAGTGTAGGGAGATGGAAAAGGAACTCAGTTCTGATGGTGGCCATCAGATCTCCTGTGCAGCATTTTCAAATTATAGTGCTCTCTGGTTGAGACTGTACTACTCTTCACCCCACCCCATCAATGCCCTGCTGTCTGAAAGCACTGACTGACCATTAAATGTTGGGGTAGAAAATGTGGGGAGCTATTCCACACAATTTAGCCTTTCATGGATTCCCTGTTTAGATAGGTGAATATTGGAAATCTTTCTTTTTTCCATATGTTTAGGTCCTATCTTCTCAACCAAGCTGTGTAAGTTTTTTAGGGTCCAGACATAATGCTCTGGTGCCATCAGAGATCTAGGCATATCACAACTTGACTATAAACATTTGCTCTGTGATTTTAATATGATTTAAACCTTTTGTTTTGTTTGAGGCTGGTGAGTTAACTGTGTATGTAAGAGCCTAATACCATTTACTCATATTGTCTTTTAATACCTTTGTATCAAGTTTCTTACCATACTTAATGATGTCTTAGATTTATAGGCATTCTTTAATTCTTGTATTTGGAAGGTTTGTAATGAGAAAATATTCACTGAAACAAGGCAATTTAACATTTAATTTTAAAGTCTTACCAAAGATTTTTATGTTTTCATTCTCATTCTTGTGATTGAGTGCATGTTATATGTGTTTAGGAGCTAAATCCGAGGTAATGAGACGTCTGTCTCATTTTTAAAACTACAATTAGAAAGGATAATATAATTCATAAGAGAAGATACTTAGAAACGTGCACCTTCGCCTTTCACCATTTATCAGTTATCCCTAAATGTTTAAAAAGGATAGAGTATGAAAAATGTCTCGCGTTGTCTGGTTGTTCACTAGGCATTTATTAAAAGAAAATAATGAAATAGATGCTGAATACCAGCTTTGACATTTAAAGGAATCAGGAAACCATTAAGGAGTGTACTCATGTACCAGAGTAAAAAGCTAAAGATATATAGCTGTAATAACTTTATTTTAAAGAGTTGTCAAGTTTCCCACCTCAAGTTAGATTGCTTAACCTGGAGATGTGTCTCCAAACTCACTCCTCCCAGTACACAGAGCTCCCAGTAGACAGGCCTTCCAGCCTCAGCCAGAGAAGAACTAGGCCTTCTCTCCTTAAGGAGCCCCTCACAACCTCCTCAGTTGGGATGTTCCACAGTGGAACAAACGGGAGACTTGGCCCTTCCTTTGTGCAGTGTAGGCCATGGTGATTCACTCAACTCAACTGAGTTCCAAGGCCATGGGAGGCTTCCTTTAGCTATCATGAAGGTCAACAGAGCAGTGGTGACTGACTTTCATGTTCAGGCACTTCTCTGTAGTTGCCAGAGCATCCAGTTGAGGGAACAAAGGAGCCCAAGGGAAAGAGAAGAATGACCAGGGCAAGGAGAGGAAAAGAGAGCTTAAGAAAGGCCTTCAGGTGTGAAATAGCTGGCACAGCTAAAACAAAGAAAATGGAGGACAATCCTGTGTAATGAGGAGAAAACTGATGTTTTTATGGCCATTAATGGATTTAGCAGCAAGATTTTACTTTTTAATAATTATGGAGTCCATTTGTAATTTCAACCTGGTTGTGGAATGTCCTGCTGTCTCCTCTCGCCCCCTGCTAAGCTGTCTTCCTTTTCTCCCACGGTCTTTCAGCTCTTCCTTCCTCTGTGAGGCCTTCTCAGGTGGAGCTGTAGAGAGGTGACAGCTCCCTTTCCACAGCACTCTACCAGTTCAGACGGTTACATTGCCCCACACCAATAAAATGCATTTAACCTTGGCCTGTGGGGAATGTAAATCTTTCTGGGCCTATTTATGTATCAGTTTAATATTTTTATTTTCCTGTCCAAATGTCCTCCTTGTGTCTGTCACTGTTGTAAAACAGTGGTTTTCAAACTTTTTCTATTACCATTTTGTTCAAGTTTATTCTCATGTGGAACTCAATTTGTTTGTAAAGCAACATAAACCTGGGGTTCTTTGAAGTGATGATGGGAAAAAGGGGTCTGGAGCTTAGCCCACTTCTTCTACCCTGACCTATACCTCAGCAGACCCTCAGGGTCCTCATGGAGAAGAGTTTTGAAAGGGCTACTTTTTAAAAAATCTTTTTTTTTAGTTGTAAATGGACATAACACTTTTGTTTATTTTTATGTAATACCAAGGATCAAATCCAGTGCCTAACATGTGTTAAGCAAGTGCTCTACCACTGACTGAGCTACAACCCCAGCCCGAAAATGCTACTTTTTAAAAAAGAAATTCATGCAATTCCTGAACACTGGAAATATTTATTTCTTCTCCAGTTGACCCAGGGTTGTTTATCATGTGATATTCAAAAAGAAAAACCTCAACTGAAATTTGAAATTAATAATCTCATGATGAGTACAGACTCAAATTTATCTTGAACTATTAGTGAAACAAAAGATTTTCTCAAAAAAAACCCCCAGATTTTAAAAACATTATCAGCAGTTTGTTTACCTACATTCAGAGGTAAACATTTTGCTTCCTGACACATTTGATGCTATTAATGTAGACAAGTCTGGTAACACAAGGGTATTTTTTTTTTAGAACTAGTCTTTAGTATGCTAATAGTGAATCTTATTTTCCCTAATGATTCTGAAAACAAACAAACCTTATTGTACAGATTTTAGGAATATTCCATAATTCATATTAGCATTAATTAAATAATTACCTTCAAAGAGTTTAGTGAATTAGTGAAGCTTTACTGTATATTACTTTTAGAAGAAAACTTCAGAAAAAATGTCTTGTTCTATTTTGTCCTGAGAAAATATATACTTCAAAAGTATAATCCTTCAGAATAACATGTTTTCATTATTTTCCTCTCAAAACTGGTGGAATCAATTGTCACTCGTCAGTGTTTACCATTCTAGGACATCCATGTACATGATGGGACAAGTGCAGTATCTCTCACAGAGCCTGGTGTTACTAGAGGTGGCCCGTATCCACTGTGTTGATTCAGTGCAGATCCGCTCCCTCAGTTCCTCCATTCATGAGTGGGGAAATCCTAATGGTACCCCATGTTGGAATTTTTCAGTGAGTCACTCAACAAGTGTGTCTCCTGAGCATGAGTCACAAGCCCCGATGGTGCCATGTGGATAATGAGGCAGCACCCACTGTAAGGGAAGTGGGGGAGGTTGCAACGAGAAACTCATGATAAATACATGTGCAGCCTAGCATTCCAGGGCTGCAATAAAGACCACCCTCTGCTTACAGTGGAATAGAGGTGCAACCTACAGGCTGAAAAGGTATTTGCCAAGTTGGCAAGTGAATAAAGTGCATCCAGGGATAGGACAGTATGGAAAGGTCCAAGATTTACACATTAATTGAATACCTACTACATGCTGTTCTGGGTGCTAAGGATAAGACAGCAACTAAAAGTCCCAGATCCCACAAAACTTCCATCCTAGTAGAATAAGAGAATGTGCAATGTTCAGATAAGGACAGATCATTGAGTATAAATGAAGGGAAGGGGTGAAGATGAGGCTGTAATTCAGGTTAGCCCCCAACTGAAAGGGCATAAAGGACAAGTTTAGGAATTTGAACTTAAATCTCTAAGGTGGTTTTCGGGGAGTTGGCCAGTTTATCCTCTGGAGGGCAGGATGGCTGATGACTTCTTGGGGATGAAATGAAAACCACATGCTGTATGTAAAAGCTCACCAGTATTCATACTGGCATTTGCTTGGGCAAAAATCCCTGAGCTCATTTAGTATCCTCTGTTGTGTGGGTTTTAAAATGCCACACCATGGCTGGCAAGAAGAGGTAAAGAGGAGAACAATTAAAGTGAGGGCAGAAGTCACAGGAAATGGCTGCAAAGGGGTGACCTGGTGCACTGGCCCTGGACTTGAACCTGAATTCCTGTTGCCTGCCAGTGGACCAGAGTATGCACATGACTTCACCTGAGGCTGCCAGATGGAGAATAGCAAATGCTATGCCAAGATGTTCCCACTGGGTACTTTAAAGTTTCCCGGAGCAACACAAGGCTTCTGTGCAAAGCCGGGAAATGTGTCATCTGGGAACCAATTTTTCACCCTCAGTTTGAAAACAGGGTTCAAACCCATTGACTCTGGGAGGCCCCCACCCCAACCTCTCCCACCGTCTTGCAGTTTCTTGAAAATGCCCCACGTACAACTTTCCACAAGGATGATTGATATTTTTATGGTAGTCACTTTAATAGCTTAGCCTATAACTGACTGTTTTTAATGATATTTATATGAATGATGTGCTGTTTCTGGCCAACACCCACCAAACCATGCCCATCTGTTTTTTGGAGTACTAATAAGGGGCACTGACTCATTCATGCTGCCTTTACCTAAGACAGACCTGGATTAAAGGTATAGTCTGCAGTCATAATGAAGGTTCTTAATTTATGCAGAGTGAATATTATTTTAAAAAACTTCTTGGTTTATGTAGATTGACCCCATGACTCTGACCGGATATAACTCTTTAACCAGTGGTTCTCAGATTTTTGTTCTGCATTAGAATCACATGGGACTTAGAGAAACCCAAATTGCTGGGTTATACCTCCAGAACTTCTGATTCAGCAGGTCAGAGGGAGGTCCCAGAATTTGCATTTTTAACAAATTCTCCAGCAGTGTTGATGCTCTTGTTTTTCTGGACAACAGTTTAAGAAACACTCAGCTTATACCCCACGTTTACTTGACTTACTGAACAGTCTTCACAAGATAGGGCTCACAGATGCTCTTTTTCCAAAATGCCCAGATGATTCCATTTGTCAGGCATATTTTGGAAACACTTTCACCCCAGGTAAGTTGCATGATTATTTCAAAGAACAGCTTATTCCAACAATCATTTAAATCAGTCATTTTCAACTTTGGATGAACCTCAGAATCACCTGGAGAGCTTTATTTAAAACAAAACAAAACAAAAAAAACAAACAAAAAAAACTGGTCTCCAGGTCAAACGTCTAAAGATTTGATTCAGGTGAAGCCCAGAGATCTGTATTTTTTAAAAGCCCCCTAGGAATTCTACTATATAGCCAAAATTTGACTGAAAGCCTATTAAAAAGCCATTAACTCCCATCTTTACCAGACTTACTGCTTGAGCACCCAGCCTGATCTGTGATCACCTCCTCCGGAAGCTTTTCATACATCTCTACCCCCAGGCTGAATGAGTCTCTTCTCTGTTAAAGCAAAATGGATTCCATCAAAACAGTTGGCATACTCTTTGTGATCACTGGGGACTTAACCAGTTTCCTCCATGAGAAGGTAACTTCCTGAGGGGAAAGACCCAGTCTGGATTTTATCTGAGACCAGTGCCTGGAGTACAAGATTCAGCCAGTTCTTGAAGGAAGAAGTAGATAGGCTTTGTTTTCTGCAGTGTCTACTACAGTGAATATTAAAGCAGACCTAGCTGCACCACTTACCAGTCCTGGGCAATGGACATGCCATTTAGTTCCACTGAACCCCCATTTCCTTCTCTGAAAATTGGATACCACTTGTGATAGTTACGAGGTTTAGAGAAGATGGTGAAGATAAAGCATTTCCTCTCAAGATGCAAAGCAGATGATTAAAAAAAAAAAAACATGATGTGGTAAATGTTGACTATTTTTACTTTATGCTAATCTGCATTGGTGATTCACTATATGTTCTTGAACATTATCATTGCTAGACCAGTTCAGAGTTGATTCATACCTAGCAATGCATTTTAGACAGTGACCCCAAAGTTTACATTATGGTTGGGCACAGCTATTTTATCATTCTCAAATTTTTAGAGTAATGGTTCTCAGAGTGTGGTCCCTACCTGACCCAGCATTATCTGGGAACTTGTTAGAAAAGAAAATTGGGGAGTACCATGCCAGTACTACTGAATCAAAACTGAAGCCCAGTTTGAACAAACTGTCAGATTATCTGGGTATACATTGAAGTTTGCAAAACACTGGTTTACAAGTATCGCTGCTTTCAAAACTTCACAGACAGTTATGCATTCCTAAATTTATCTGAACCACTAGTTTCTGACCAGGAGAGAGAAGGTTGACACTCTTTCCCTTCAGTGGTGTATCACTCACATCTCCTGGGAATATATATGATTTGAAAAAGTGTCCCAGAGATCTTGACATCCCTCTAGAGGCTATCTTTCCTGTATTGAGAATTTGGTTTTAGGCCATAATTTTGGAAGTGATTCAGCCAACCAATTATAAAGGATATTTATGTCAACCTACATACTGAGTGCTTTATAGATATAATTTATTTAGTACATATGTTCATAACTTTATTAACACTTTACAAAGAAATAGGATCAGAGAATATAAACAATGTATGCTTCATAATAATTCAGCTAATAATAATAGAGCTGGAATTTAAACCCTTACTAAATCACCCAGCAATTTCCCTTTCAATTATATTTGTATTCTCTATTTTGTATGGCTTTAGTCTACTGATCATTGGAATTGATTAAATATAAAAAAATCTTAATGATCCTGTTATTGATGATTTCACTACTTTAAACTATAGAAAAAAGATTTCTCCAACTTTGAAATCAAAGCAGAGAAGGGGAGTTTCCAGTTCTAGTAATGACTGTCTTCCTCCAGATAACTTTCTAAATGCACAACAAAATAAAAAAAAATAAAAATTCAAAGAGGGTACAGAGAAACAGAGCTGCCAGCAAGTGGAGAGGAGTTGAGACTTAAAACAATAGTATTGTACTTTGAGACCCGCATCTGTAACTGTTGAGGTGGCTGCAGAGTTCTCATCAGAGTGAAGGCAGTAGATGGGAGGATCCTGTGCTCCTACCCCAGGATGTCCTCAGACATAGTGCCTGCACCTGGGAATATGTTACCTTGAATGGTAAAAAGGACTTGATAGATGTGGTTAAGGAGAAGGGAGAGTAACCTGTATGACCCAGGTTTGTTTGTTTTCTAGGGGAGGGTTGTGGTCCTGGGGAAGCAAGCCAGAGTTTCCCACATTCTAGGCAAGTATTCTACCATTGAGCTACATCTCCAGCCCTAGGTTATGTTAATTTAATCATGAGTTCTTAAAAGTGAGAAGCATTTCCACCTGGAGTCTGGGAAATATAAGATAGATGAGCAGGAGAGACCCGAGGTGAGAGAGAATTTGAGTCACACTTGCTGGTGACTCAAAAAAAAAAAAAAAAAAAAGCAGAGAAAGGGACCACAAGCCAAGGAATACAGTGGTCTCAAGAAGCTAAGCATTACACTTGACAAATAGCTAGCAAGGAAATGGGAACCCTCATCCTACAACTGTAAGGGACTGAAATTTGTCAACTGTCTGAATGAAGAAGGAAGCAGATTCTCCCCTAAACTCCCCTGGAGAGAGTGAATCCCTGCCAATGCCTTGATTTGGGTCTTCTGAGTTGCTAAGAAAGGGAACAGCATATCCATGCTGCTCCTGAACTTCTGACCTATAGAACTGTGAGATAATAAATTTATGTTGTTTTAAGCCACTAAGTTTGTGGTAATTTGTTATGGCAGCATTAGAAAACTGATACTGGAGACAATGTGTCAATATCTTTAAAGCTCTGCAAGAAAAACAAGTTCACATGTAGTTCTGTATCCAACAAAAACATCCTTCAGAAATGAAAGTGAAATAAACACACTTTCAAATAAATGAAAGGAGAGCATTTGAAGTCCACAGACCTACACTATAAGAAATACCCAAAGATTTTTTTTTCAAGATGAAGGAAAATGACACCAGTCATAAATTCAGGTCTCAAGAATTGAAGAGCATCACAAATGGTAAATAAATGGGTAAAGACAAAAGACTTCCTTAATTTCTTTAAAAGATATCTGATTTTTAATGCAAAATTCTAGTATCACATTATGAGGTTTATAAGTAGGTGGAAAATATATAAAAACATTAACAAAAAGGGTAGGAGAAGTTAATGGAATTATATAATTGCAAAAATTACTTCTTGTGATGTAGTATATTAATTCTCAATAGGCTATGTGAGTGCATGCATGTAATAATCTTTAAAGCTATGTAAAAACCTAAAAAAAAGCTCAGTAAAATTGAAATGGAATACTAAATAACTGTATCCAAAAGAAGACAGGAGGAGGAAACAAGAATGTTAAAAAGAGATGGGAAATAAATCAAAGAATGGGAAATAAAGCAAATAATAATAAGCATAAGTACAACTGTATCAATAATTAAAGATTGACTAAAAGTCAATTAACTAAATCCAGACTGATAGAGTAAAATTTTATACTATCTTCAGACACACTTAAATAAAAGGATGGAAGAGATATGCCATGTAAATGGTAAGCATAAATAAAGATAGAAGTAAATGACAAAAAAAGAGGATTACATTAGTAAGCTGGGGGGGGGGGTGACGGGATAGAGTAATCCTTATGGTAATTTCCTATTTGTGTTAAAAGACCAAAAAAAAAAAAAATGCTGGTGTGGCTATATTAATGTCACACAAGGTAGATTTTAGGACAAGAAGTTTCACCAGAGATAAATAATGGTATTTCATAATGATATAAGAGTTAATAAGAAGATAAAGGTATTATCAATGCATATAATCTTATTACATAGCTTGTGCATGAAGCAAACACTGACATGCCAGAAGGGAGAAATAGATAAAACTGCAAATATGGTTGAAGGTTTAAAATGCTCTCTCAGTAATAAGTAAATCAGCTAGGCAAAATAATCAGGGATATATAAGATTTGATCACCTTGACCTGATTAGCAATTATGAAGCATACATCGAACCACTTCAGGATACATATTATTTTTAAGTGCAGATAGAATATATACCAAAATAAAGCCATATGCTAAATCATAAAATAAGACTCAATTTCAAAAGTTTAAAAGGTATAATTTCTGGTGACAATATTCACAAAGACACGCACAGAAGTGGTCATACTAGCTCTTTTTCAAGCCAACCTAATGTTAGAATTACTCCAAATGTCCATTAGCAGAACAAACAACAAAAATATGCTATATTCATATCACATAATAATACCAAGCAATTTAAAAATTATTATTATAACAGTATGAATTAGTCTCAGGTATTATGTTCAATGAAAAATGTCAGACATGAAATAGTACTATTGCTTTAGCCTAAGTGTTTGTGTCCCTCTAATGTTCTTATGTTGAAATTTAATCTCCAACATGATGGTACTAAGAGGAGAGTCTTTGGATGAATTAGGTCACAAGGGCTCCACTCTTGTGAATGCACCTAGTGCCCTTATAAAAGAGGCTTGAGGGCTGGGCATGGTGGTGCAAGCCTGTAATCCCAGAGACTGGGAGGCTGTGGCAACAGGATCGCAAGTGCAAAGATAGCTTCAGCAATTTAGCAAGGCTGTAAGCAATTTAGTGAAACCCTGTCTCAAAACGAAATATAAAAAGGGCTGGGGATGTTGCTCAGTGATAAGTGCCCGTGGGTTCAATCCCTGCTACCAAAAAATAAAATAAAAGAGGCTTGAGGCAGTCTGTTTTTGCCTTCTGCCATGTGAACACACAGCAAAAGGTGTGATCCAAAAAGCAAAGCAAGCCATCCCCAGACACTGAATCTGCAGGTGCCCTGATCTTGGCTGCCCTAAGTTTCTGTCTTTGTAAATTACCTACCCTACAGTATTTTTTATAGCAGCAGGAATGCACTAAGACAACTATGCTAGCAGAAGAAGCAAACTTGTGCATAGTAACTGAATTCAGAACAGTAGCGATGAAAATGTTCTGTATTAATTGTGCTGGTGGTTACATGGATGCATTTTATCAAACTCATCAGGTTATACACTGTAGACATATTTTTTCCTACATATAACTTCTTACCTCAAAAAAAAAAAAAAAAAGAAAAGAAAACTGAGGGAAGCAACGATTTGAGACTGGTTACTAGACAATTAAGAAAAAAAAAACAGGTCACAGTATTAGTATGACTTGAATTTTGCTGACTATAAGAAAATATACTTTATTATATGTTTGACATTTAGTATAAATCAAGAATCTTATATATTAATCAAAAATTGATTTGGAAACCTTAGAGTGTTAGCACATTCCTCCTGAGTAATGGATTTTCACACATTGGCTTTGCGTGATTCCTCTCATCCCCTCCCTCGATGAATGCAGTCCATTGAGGCTGTTTTGCAGATCAGAGCTCCGTTTTCCATATACTTGACCTCTGTACTGTATTTGATTATTTCTCAGAATGCATTTTTTCCTAATGTGGAACTTTTATGTAAGAATGTCTCTAATATAGGGCTACTTGCCATTATTTAAGTGAAATATGACCTGTTGCTTGCAGTTGGACTTAAATGGAAAGTCAACCTTGAACAAAGAATTGAGACCAGTTAATATTTTATTCAAAAGCCCTATTTTAGCGAATACACAGAAAAGAAAGAGCTAACAAAATTATATGTTCAAGATCTGCTTAATGAACAAGGAATGATTATTCAGTGTACAATGGAGAAAAGCTTGGTAAAAGCTGAACTTCCACTTTTACTGAGTTTCAAGATAGGTCATTTTTAGTTACATGCAGCTGTGTGCTGAAGAGCTGTGACACTCCTGTTTCTGTAATAACTGCCTGGGCACAAACCTTTGCTCTTCTGGTATTGCATTTTACAAAAATCAAATGAAATATAACTGGAATTTGGTGGGTGTTTGGCATGATATCAGTATGGTTGTATTATTCTTGACCCGCACAACCTGTTCCAAAAGAATGAACTGAGGAGTCCCATTAATAATCGCATTGGAGCATCAGTCCTGTGTGAATACTCTCTCTTTGTTTTGGGGATTTAGAAACTGATCTTCCAACTCAGTAAAAGAGAATTTGGACTCCTTCCTTGGCAGAATGGCAAATTGATCAACCACTTGTCTATGGAAGGTTAACAGTATGTCAGTCATTTTCTTCCCATTTTATAGACACAGAATATTAAAAAGAGTAGACTGGCAGCAAGGGTTTTCCAAAGCTGCAGAGAGGGACAACAATTATATTTCAGGTTCCCAGTTCTTGCTTTGTTTGTTGTGTTAGGTAAATGGATTATAGTCAGTTGGTATGAATGTCTTTGGGCTAATCAAAGAATTGTTATAAAAGGTCCTGACCCTGAGATTAAGAGATTAGATAAAAAGAGGTACATTTTAAGTTCAAATAACTCAAAAGCAATGAATTGGGAAAAGAAATGTTAGAAGGAAATACAACTTGCTTGTCAGTCTTACCAAGTTGACTTTTCATTCATTCATGGGTAGTAAGTATGGATTTAGATTGTATTCAAAGATACTTCAGATATTTTTTCCTGTTCCAATTTAGTTGTACCGACAAAATATAAACAATGGAAAATGTAAAGTGACAGTGTAAGACTTGAAGAATTTTAGAACACAAGAAGTCAATAAATGGGCAAAAGATGATCCGTGAGTAAGAGGATCATGCAAATCTTGAGAAGAAAACATTGAGTATCAAGAGAAAATTTGTACAAAGAGCTTGACTGAGTGTCAGATCAGCTACTAAACTAATGTGCTGGTTTTCCTGACTGTGGTGAACATGTATGTTCTTAGTGAATGTCTTGAGCTGTTTTCTATTGTGAGTGTATATTTTTAACCACCAGAGCTACTATAACTCTTCACACGATGTGTTTTAGTCAGTTATTTTTTTTTTCATTTGTCTCTCCTTCTTTACTCTATGCTTCTGAGGACATGAATTGTGACCTAACAATAACCAATGTTCATTAAGCCCTTATGGTAAACCAGGTATCATGTTAAATTTCAAGTATTTTCCATGTATTAACACATTTAGCCCTCCTAATAACCTGATAACATAGATATTATCCCCATGATTACAGGCAGGGATACCCTAAACCCTGTCCCCCGGAAGGTGGATCATATGTGGCAGACCTGGGATAGGAAAACAAGCAATCTGGTGCAGAAACTCATCTTAATTCCTCCATCAGAACACATCTCATCTTAGTATCTTTTTGCCTGAAATAATGAGTGACATAGCAATAATGAGTGGCTAGATGAACACATGCATGCCAAATCAGCTTTCTGGAAAAGTATCTGAAGATTAAAGTAAGCATTAATGGAACAACTCTAGAATGAGTCATTGACTCAGTAGGATGTAGAACACAGAGGTCCCCTGTAGTAGATTTAGTCACTCCTCTTTTCCTCCTATAGTTACTGCTTATATTTTAGAATGGATGGCTCTCTATCAAACCTTTTTCAAGAAGCAGAAGCCCTCTTTGCACCCCCAACCTAACCCCAAGGCCATGGTATTTGGGGGTGGAGACTTAGGGAGGTGATTAGGTCATGAAGGTGGAGGTCTCATAAGTGGGATTAATGTCCTTTAAAAGAGGAGAGAAGAAGCTCCTTTGACCCTTCTACCATAAGAGGACACAGTGAGAAGACAGCCACTCATGAGCTAGGAAGCAGGCCTTGACCAGGTACTGAACTGTCAGTGCCTTGATTTTAGATTTCCTGGCCTTTAGGTCTGTGAGAAATAATTTCAGTTATTTATAGTCCACCATGTCATGATATAATAGCCTGAATAGACCAAGACAACTTCAATCTTACCTAGTATATGAAGAGAAATCTGAGAGATATAAATGGAAGAAAATTTACTAGGGGTAGAGGAAGAAGCAATTCCCAAAGGTAGAATCCCTTCAATGCTAACGTTAGTTGCATTTATACCTTATGTGTTATAAAGTAACTGTTACTTAAGGATTTAGTTTTTTCCTCTCATGGCTTAGGAAGCTAAACAATATTCAAAATGAAGACAGTGGTTAAAAGCCCTCAATTAGGTAGTGATGTTCATTTACCATCAACACTAATCTACCTAGTCATATACCCTAAGAAATCTAGCTATGTGCCCTAAGGGCTCTGGCCAAAACCAATGTTTCTGCCTGTCCTCTGAATATATGTTGTTCATCTACTGATGTATTTATTTCCTTGGTTATTTGTGCATTCATTCATTGAACAACCTTCCCCTTCATTTTGTGCTTCTTTTTTGCCATGGCTGGCAGTGAGTAGTAGGTGCATAGTACTGAGCTGGATCAACTCCAGCCAGGACCTCTTGGAGTTTACAGTTTAGTGGTGTCAGTATATAAACATGTCTTAAGTACATGTTATATGTAATTCTTAGACATTTAATTTCTGAGTCCTGTTTCATCATCTGTATGATGGGGTTTAAACTGGCCCTGCCTTTTTCACACAATGAAATGAGATTTAATATGATAAAATCTTTTTTTAATTTGAAAACATAACCCAGAAATAGAATGTTCTTATTTGATCAGCTAACAGAGATGCATAATGTTGGCAGCTGGACCAGCTGTTCATTTCACTGAAATTAGGAGGTGTCTGGTGTGGTACCAGAAGCCTGGCTTTTTAGAAACTAATGCCTTAAATTCAGACATAACCACGTACCACCTGTGTCTCCGTGGGCAGGTTGTGTAACCTCCCTGAACTCAATTTCCTCATCTCTGAGACTGATCATACCTGCATTATGATGTGCTTTGGAAAACCACAGAGAGTTTGTAAACTTTCTGACAGAGTCTTCAATAAATGCTGGCCATTAGGTTCAGTGTTTTTAGTTGTTCAGGAATCAGATATCAGGACTCTTGTTTTCCTAAAGGTCTTCCTCCTATCCCTCCTTCCTCTGCCCTGGTCCTACCTCTCCTTACATTCACTGGTCTTACAGTCACCCCCTCCAGCTCCATAGCTGGAAAGTCCCTTGCAAATTAGCATTCCATGCTCCATCCTTGTTTCATCAATGAAAACCAACATCTCTCTTCCTATTCCCTCAGGATCTTACCTACACTGGGGTGCCAGAGCCTGATGTTTCCATGGCAGGGATGTATCTATGGTTCATTAGTTGAACATTGAGTGTGTGCCAGGTGTTTTGCCCAAAAAAGTCCTCCCAGAAAAAATATTATTTCCATTTTATAAACATGTGGGATATTATCCCAATTTCACATAGTTGGAAGTGGCAAAACAGGGATCCAAACTCTTACTGCTGAATTCAACACCTAGAAACTCCCTATGGACAAGGTAAATCCAAATTGTAAAGAAATACAACCTCAGATGTAGCACTAAACAAGTTGATTGTTAGAGGTCATATTTTAAGAAATGTGTGGCCTTTCTAGAAGAAAATCATAAAATCACTGATGAACTGTTATTTGTTGAGGTCCAGCAACATGCCAGGGACTATCCTATATGCTCAGCCTACCAAGATGAATAAGCATCATCTTACCCAAAGGAGCCCTTGCAACTGAGGGAGGAGAAATGCAGATGAACAGTCTGGTGACTGTGACATGATTAATTCAGCCTGTTTAGGGGATGGGACAGTCCAGGCACATTTCACATGTAGGTTTTGGTGGAGGGTGCTCATAGATGGAGAAGAGAGGTGTATTAAGGAGAGGAGACAAGGTAGCAAAGGAATGAAAACACAGGAGATCTGTGAAGTATGTGACTAGATAAAATAGCATATCCATGGGGAAGAGTGAAAGATGAAGCTAAGGAAGCATGTTAGGATGAGGCAAGATGATAGGAAGCTATTTGATGCCATGATAAAGCATTTGGTCATGAGTCTATAACCAGGAAAGTGCTATAAAACATCTTTGTTTGGATCTATGTTTAAAAATAATCATCATCTAAATATCATATAAACACACTGTGTTATGGTTTCTAAGACACGACAGATCAAATTGTGTACTGGATGTACTATAGGGTACATCTGGATGTACTATAGGGTAAGATGTACTATAGGGTAAGACCTTGGTACCATCTAATTTGAATGAACAATGGAAATGAGTCCTGCATCATGCCCTGGTTTTGACATACTATGGTGATAGAAAATAAGTCCTCAAAGACTCATAAAGAAAATGAGTGAATTATTGAGGGCCTTATACTAACTTTATCTGTGGTGTTAAAGTTGAACTGTTCATTAAAGCTATTCAAGAAAGAAAACAAAGCCCCATTTGCCAGATGACTCCAAATTATCTATTCATTTCCAGTTCTTCTTTCCATTGTGAGTTCTATTTTAAGCTGTAACTTTCCTAAATCAGATGCTAAAGTTTTAGGAGTTGAGCATCAGTAGCTTTGGCATGGCTTGGAGTCATCCTCAATCCAGCAATGGAACTAAAATGAAAATAGAATTACCAAAAGGGCAGATGCAGTATCTTATATCACTTTTATTATATTATATTTTAGCAGCTGAGACAGGAGGGAGAATATTATAGAATCAGCCTTCTGCAGTCTCGCCTATAATTATATTTTTCCTTGATAAGGCGTTGGCAAAAAGCCCACCAAAATATTGATGCGAAACTTGATCTCCCAGGGCTGTGGAATTTCTCCAGCCCTGGGATTGAGAGTGAGAGGTTTTGGAAGTGTTTGGCAGCTGTAGTAAATTCAGGAGCTGGAGGCAAGGAACAATTCCTCTAGCATAAACCCAAAGTCAATATATTATATAACTACAGAAGGCACAATCCTCATTGTACTTTCATACTCTTGAATGGATCTTGTCCAGCCCATGTATCTTACATAGATGTAAATATAAACTTTACATAACATTTGGAAAAAGGGTAGGATTCCTATAAAGTTTTCATGGTTTTATATTTAGAGATGAGAATGCTGTGTATAAATTGAGATGCTGATTCCAAAGTTTTCCAAAAATAAGTGGCAGTAAAAAGTTTACTGTGTGTTCCATGCTATCACATATTCAGAGTTTTTCTCTCTTGTAATCTTTTTTTCAGTAAATTTTTTAAAAATATTTACTAAAATATTGGACATATAGCACAAATAAAGTTAGTTAAGGACAAATAGTCATCACAGTTATAAAGTCATTTAAAGTTGGAAACTATACAGCTATTTCCACAGGTATAACTAAATGAGCATAGAATGCTCTAGCCCATGGGCTACTGGAGATTGGTGTCACAGTATCAGGAGGTTGTTGTTAGAGTCAAAAGAGCAATTAGGAATCAGACATATCTGGATTTAAAATCCCTACTGAAACTTCTGGGTTGCATGAGCTTAGTGAACATCTGAGTCTCTTTCATCATCTGTAAGCATATAAGGAATAAAGTGGGATTATGTAAATAATAATAATAGTTGTATCCTAGTAGAAACTCAAAATACATTCTTTTCCCCAATTTTCTGTTCTCTTTCCCACCTCAAGATGTAAACATTTTTGCAGGAGTGGACAGAAAGTCAGCAAATTTACATCACAAATTATCTAACCATTAAAAGATAGTATTTACCAATGTTTTAAAAATGTCCTCAGCTGTTTTTTTTTAATGTTGCCATTTATTTAGAGCAAGTCACTTTTGCAAAAATGGTATAAAATATCTTGCCAAATATGATACATGCAGTAAACTTGATTAAATGAGAGTAAAGAGAAAAGATTTAAAAGATAGACAAATAGGGACAAAAATACTGTAACCCGGCTGCTATAACTGAGTACAATATTCAGGCAGGGGAGCTGTCAGGGAATTACCATTACATGTAACTTCCATTATAAGGAAAAGAGAAGGGTAACAATCTATCAGAAGAGACACATTTGGCCTGGCATTCAATTCTGGGTGTAGTGGAGGAAAGTTCTTATTTAGGTAATTTCATTGAGATTCTTTCAAGGCACTATTTATTTTAAAGTTATAGGTGGTATTCTTCTTTTACACCAGACTAATGCAGACCTGACCAGGGCAACAAGCTATATAGTTGGTTTGTCCAGGTCCTGAATTAGAGGCTCCAACTAAGAGTCAACTAGTTTCATAAGCGATCCGAAGAAGACACAATGGCTAGGTGGATATTTCCTAGGTTTTGAAATGAAACCAACCTAGGTTCAAACCCAGATCAACCCCTCATACTACCTGTGAAACCTTGGGCATATTTTCTCACTCTCTCAAATCATCTTCAAAAAGGGGATAATGATACCTACTCTTTACAGAGTTAGTGAGCAATTGATGAAGTAAAATATGTAGACAGGGAGGGAAGAGGGCCTGCCTGGTTGGCCTCTGGTTCTAGGAGTGTTGATGTGCTCATTTTCTAGGCATAATACAAATTCACACTCTGCACTCCTGATCTTTTATGCATCCTTCCATTGAAGAGTCATTAACAGATATGATTTTCAGCTATCAACTCTACAGCAGTGCGGTGCACATATACACACGTGCTCATACATGCATGCAGGAGATTAGTCTTTATAGGCTTGTGAACCACAAAAAACTTTTACCAAAAAATTATTCCTATTCTAACTTGTTTTAAGGACTCCTGTTTCCACTTTCATTCTGAAGTTATACCCTACATTGTTGGCTAGATTACAAATTCAAATTCTCTGTCCTAATAGTGGTATTTTCCAGTCAATATTTTGTTTGTTTGCCTTTTAAACATTTAATGCACTTAAAATAATTTTCTAAATAAACCAGTTCATTTAATTTCTGCCATTTCTTTCCAAATTCATGGCAGGCAGAATCATCTTCTATAAGAAGAATCTGTTATCAATTTAGGTCACAAAACTGGGTCTTGGGAAAACAGAAATAAAATAGAGTAAACTTTTCTCTCTCCTTGTATTTAAAGCTATTGCTTCCATTATAAGAAAAAAATATAAAGAATGACAATTATCAAAGGAGATGGATTTTCGCCTAGTATTTAATTCTTGTGAGGAAAAAAAGTTCTTATTGGGGTAACTTTCTAATTGTTCTCTTCTCCAGTGCTTTATTTTGACTGTCTTCCATTATTCTTTTAAGTAAGAGAGCTCCTCATGCATATAAATATCTAAAGGTGTTTTAAAAAGTATTTATATGTGTATATATTCAAAATTCTCAATAATTTAGCCCTCTTGATAATCTTCAGGTTGAAACACATGATGAAAGTTTGTTAGGATCTCTCTAATGCCAGTGAAAATCAGAGGAGTGATAACAGACCTTTGCTAAAAGTATATCCCTCCTATCATGGAGCTCCAGTTCTGATAGGACAGAGGCAGCATGTTTACATATTTGTTCTTTGCATTTAACATATCCATAAAGTTTTTCAGTTATGACAGGCTACTATATAGCACAGTGAATATGTTCTAAGCAACTATTCAACTACATTTACCAATAACCAACCTACTAACATTGATTGGTTCCGAACTGGGAAAGCAATCATTCCAATCTTATAATGAAGTAGCCACATATGGTAATCTATACTGAGGTGTTTTTTGGATTTGGTTATTGTTTAGTCAGGTTTTTGTCCCCATGATCAAAATGCCAGACATAAACAACTTAAAGGACAAAGATTTTATTTGGGCTCATGGTTTTAGAGGTTTCACTCTATTGTTGGCTGACTCCAAGTCAGAAACATCATGGTTGAAGGGCATAGCAGAGCAAAGCTGCCCAGCACATGGCAACTGCAAAGGAGAGAGAGAGAGAGAGAGAGAGAGAGAGAGTCTGTCTGTCTGTTTAGGAGAAGATAAACCCTTCCAGGGCATGCTCACAGTGACCTACTTCCTCCAGTTATGTCCCACATCCCAGTAGTCCATCAATGGATTAATCCGCTAATCAGGTCAGAGCCCTCATGATCCAATCACTTCCCCAAAGCCCCTCTAAACTCATGAGACTTTGGAGGACATTCAGATCCAAACCATAACAGTTTTTATAACCTGATTTTCTGAGGACAGATAACCCCATAATAACTGTGTAAAGAGAAAAGATTCTAGACACCTCATATGTACTCTGCACTCTGGAAGGCTCAGTTCAAGACAGTGTTACTATTCACTGCCCCCATTAAATAACCTCAACATTGTCTCACTTTAGAACCAGGTGTTCTAAAAGTAAATTTTCAAAAATGAAAACATAAACTGTGCCATACTATGTGAAGAGGAATTAAAAATACAGTTATCCCTCGGTATCCATGGAAGATAGAATCAGGACCTCTATGGATATCAAAATCCACAGATGATCAAGTACATATAAATGTCGTAGTATTTACAAGCAATTTACTCAATCCTCCCATTAACTTTAAATCATCTCTAGATTACTTATTACAATGTAAATTCTATAGTTATACCATATTGTTTCAGGAATAATGGTAAAAAAAATCTACGTGTTCAGTACAGACACATTTTTAAAAAAATATTTTCTGTGGTTTGTTGAATGAGTGAGTACATATGGAGACTGTGGAGATGGAGGGCCAGTTGTATAGTAGTCTGTTCAGTTTTGAAAGTATTTGGAGGTTGCCATATTTTAAAAAATATTTTTAGCATCTTTAGACTTTCATAGCACAACAGGACGGTTGAAGATTTGAAAATTTGCTAACTGAAGTTGAAAGGTTATGAAAATATTTCCACAAAGAAACCATTCTGGTCCCTGATGTTTTAAAGGAAGTGGTTTACTCTGTAGTCTTATGGGCAAGACTAATTAACCTGGCATTAATAGGAGGGACTCTGAAATAAGTCTTTTTACGGCATAGTCTCACATGAAGATGCATTAAGATGTGTTACCAGGTTCAGATTTTAATACATTTCACATAGCATCAATTGGAATTTAACAAAATCAATTTGAATTTACTCCAAACTCTGAAGCCATAGAGTTAAATAAATTCTAGTGAAATGCTTAGATTATTACATGTAGCTGAACTTTAGAAGTAACTCACAGTTGCCTTTAGTAAAATTTTGTTTCTAAGATGGGCTATACCACAATTTAATCAACTTATAAGGATCATGCACGACATTTAAATATTTTGCTTTTAGTGAAATATCAAAGTTTTAATTCTATTTTTTAAAAACACAGGTACCAATTTTTCTACCAAAACAAGAATTAAGAGCTTTGTACACATGAATAGAACTAAACTGAAGTAGATAAAATAGTCTGAATACTTGAGGTCACTGAAGAAAGATACTTAGATATTTCAGTTTTTCAAAAAGAAAGTATAATAAAATGCTCTAGAACTATAAAAGAAAAACAGTACAATATTCAAGAAAACTGTTTACAGGGCTAAATATGTAAAAGTAGAACCATGTGGCTTCTATCAAATTCCATAGACCATATGCAGATTTTTACTTTGTAGAATTTTTAATTTTTAATGTAGCCCAAGATATATTTGTATAGATGGGTCAAATGATGTGACCATATGCACAAATAAATGCTGGACTGCATTTTAGATATATATATCTTTGCCTTTTCTTAAATATCAGATTGTATTTGTAGAGATATCCACTTTCTGGAGTCATGAAGGAGCAGAAGAGCCCTACTAATAGTATTATAATGATAATACAACCACTTGTATAAATCTCACTGTGTGCCAGACACTACTGCAAATCCTTCAGTTTTATTAACTCATCTTATGAATAAATGCAGTGGGTTATTACCCTCGTTGTTTCTCCCCTATTAGCATCCTCATTTTACAAATGCCAAAACTGAGTCATGGTGAGATCGTATTGTCAACCCAAGGTCACACCATTAGTAAGTGGCAAAATCAGGATTTAGACCCAGAGAGGCATAGAGTTTCTTTATTCTTAAGCGTTGTACTATGAGCCAACATTTAGAGTTTTTACTTTGTAAGCTGAATTTATCTAACAAACAGATTTTAGCATGTCGACAGCCACTGGTGCTATACAGTTCACAGAAAAAATAATCTTCGTCTAGGTGATCTGCTGTAACTATATCTTTAAGAACAGACATGTAGAGTCATAATGACAAAGAGTGGTAGGAGTGCTAGATATATCAATGAACTTTGGAAACTGACCAAACTATTTCCTGGTAAAATGGGAATCCTGGACTCTACCTGGGCTGTGTGGTAGGAGCCCTGTGTGGGTGGGAAAACCTGTTCTGGTTTGGGGGATGGAGCGAAGCTGGAGGAACACGGGAAGAAAGATCCTTCAGGATCTTAAGGACCAATAGAGAAATCCATATGCTTTGTAGATTACTTATCCTACGAATGCATGGTGCAACCAGTGTTTAAATGTGTTTAAGATATTCCTATTGGTTGTTTTTTTTTTTAACCCATCCTTCCTCTACTTGACATCCTGTGTTCTCTGATTCCTCTCTTTCTTCCATATTCAAACATCTTCAGAGAGTTGTGCTCACCTACTGATGTGACTCCCCAACTCCCTATCAGTCAGCAACCCTCTGCAAACTGGATTTCCCCACAGTGCTGAAATCGTCAGCAAGATCAGCATGACCCTCGTGCTGGTAAATACAGAGAGGAGTCGGCGCTGGTATTTCTCATCTCCTCTCCACATCCTTAATCCTTTCCTTCTTGATATCTGTAGTGACCTTGGTAGACCCAAAAGCAAATGAGATGTTTTAGACTTTCCTATATCACCAATTTCTTGACTTATTCTGCCTTTCTCTTCTTGTTTTCAGGCACCTTTTCTTTGCCCATTTCTAAAATACCTAAGTTTCCTAGATTCTGTCGTAGGCTGCTTACTCTTCCCACTATACAATTTTCCTGAGTCAGTACTCTCGCTTTCATCTATGTATTATTATTTCCTGAATCGATGACTTTAACCCAGATACTTAACCTGAATTACAAATCTAAACATACATCCACTTTCTCTCAGTTCTATGTAGACCCTAGACTCGGCATATCCCAAGCTGAACTCACAATCTTCTCTTACATTTTTGAACTCTCTTTCTGTGGTTCCTATAACCCAAGTAATCACCAAGCGCTCTAAAGTCTACTTACTTCTCTTTTCAGTCTGTTTCCAATTTGTTCTTTAGCCCTGCTGCCACTGCTGTCCTTCCCCAAGACAGCCTCAACATCAGTGACAGACTACTACTGTCTCCAAGCCAGTCTGCTATGCTTAGGACTATTCCAATACTGCACCCAGGATGATCCGTCTGAAATATAAAATTGGTAATTCTAGACCCCATTGAAAATACTTTACCAGCTCCAAATTTTCCTCTGGTTTAAACTCAATTCCCTATATAATTTGCAAAACTTCATAAGCTGGTCCCTGCTCATCTCCTTGCTTTTATTTTCAGTATTCCTCTGTCAGTTCCATGGTCCAGACATACAGGAAAGTTTTCAGCCTTGAAAGCTGCCTGCTATTTCTTTGATCTGAGTTTTTGCTTATGTTGTGCGTGTGTACATGAATAATTTATAAGTATAATATTTAATAAATACTTAATTGAATAATGTAAACCGAATAAAACTTTTCATTTTCATTCATTACTTTAGAAATCAAGTCAGTTAAACCTGAAATGTATCACTTAACAATATAACCGTAAATATATTATGGTTTTGCATAGTGTCATTCTGTTCTTCAATGGGCCTTTGGATAAATATTTCCCCGCTGCTCATATAGACACAGAATAGGAGAAGGAGAGAGAGAGGAGGAGAGAGCTGGACCAAGTGTGTATAAAAAGAAAAGTATTATGTTGCAATAAAAAAAAATTCAAAATGTACTAAGGATCTCTTAAAAAAGTTTACTCTTGGTTGATGTCATTTTTTGTTTGATTAATATTTATTGGGCATAATAAACTGTATGGTTCTATGTTTTCTCTGTACTGAACTCTTTAGTGTGGAAGATATATTAAGTAACCAAATAATGAATATGATAAAATTTCATGCTGCCATTCTTTCTCCCTTCCCTCAAGGCCAATCCCATTTCCTTCATCTTTATGAAAGTCTTTTTCTCTATCTGTTCGTAAGGCTGGCAGTCCCCAGTGCATAGACTCAATGAAATTATAAGGTAATTAAGGACTTGGGAAAAGGAAGAATTATTTTCCTGCTCTTCCTGTGAGCATTTCTTATAACTATTCAGACAGTGTATGGATCATTCCCTTTATCTCTTATAGCTTTTATGTTGATTAGTAAGTGTCAAATGCTGTTACAAACGTCAACTCAGATAGTAAGAACCATCAGTGCCTTGAAAATAGCAAAGAGTGGTGGGGCTGATGGTCCAATAAATTTTGTAACTCATTTCATTTCAGTTGCATTCTCTTAGATATTTATGTTAAAAAATGAGGTTACTTTTTTACTTACTTAATTATATGTAAATTAAATTTTGAGCATTTACCTTTTGACCTTTTGACCTTAACATATATGACCATGGATAGCTTAGTGAGGTATTTCATGGGGAGAGGAGATGGCAAATATGGCTACCCTGTCTAGCATCCCTCTTTCCAAATTGATGGTGCCTATTTGGAGAAGCTGAGGCCTTTGAAAATTTGTGTAGTTTTTTTTAAGTCTTCATTTGCTTTAAGTTAAAATACTTAAAATTTCCTGAAGCCCTGCCACAGAAAAAGTCAAGGACTGATAGAGGTTGAGAAAAAGGGACACTTGAAATATTCACTTGAATATTTTCTACCTTTGGTGCTACATTCAATATCAACTGAGTTTAAAAGGAACTGGATCCAACAAGATTTTTTCCCAAACTTCTGACCTGTCTGCAGCTCTCTATCAGAAAGCCCTGGCATATCAATACTTCCTACCGCTGGGCTGCGGACTTTCAGATGGCAAACTAGACTTTTAATTTAACGGAAGGGAGTGTAATTCTCACTAGGCTATACATCATTTCTTGTGATTTATTTTTCAGGCTGGGGATATAGCTTAGTTGGTAGAGTGCTTGCCTTGCAAGCACAAGGCCCTGGGTTCAATCCCCAGCACTGCAAAAAAAAAAAAAATATATATATATATATTTTTTTTTTCTTTTTTTTCTTCTGTGATATGTACATCAATTGAGTGATTGTTTTTGTAGGTCTTAGGGATTTGGGTTCTCTTTTCGGAAAGCATTACACATCTAAATTCTTTGTCCTCCTTGACTTTCCAAACCTGATCCTGAACCTTTACTTCTTTGCTTCCCTTCTCCCCATTTCTTTCTTCTTCCTTCCTTCACATGCTAATATCTTAAAATGAGGTTTCCTGCTCCTTGATCTGAACCCCAGCAGTGATCAATGAAGTGAGTATCAATTACAAGCACTAGTCCAGCAGGAGCCAGCTTGGCTTAAAATCAACCTTCCTTGGTAAACCAAGAGAATATATAATCCTGATTGATTACTCCCAGAGAATATATTTGTGTCATTGGTAGTCAGTGCAACTGAACTAAAATCGCTCTTAATTCTAAACTCTCCCCTGGATTTTTACCTTCTCACATGTCTATAAACAGTTTAAGAATGAGGAGATGAAAACTTATTTCAGAGCTTTGTACAGTAGTGACTAGGTAGCACCATCTGAGCCCCTTAAGCTTTGCAGAATTTGTCTTAAAGATGTAATAAACCATGATGCATTTCATCTTGCCTGGGATCCCTATACATTTTATTCTTGAAAAATTTGCATCTATTGAGTTTTTGACTCTGTATCACACACTCCAAATTTAATCTACATCTTACAAATGTGATAGGCGTGTTTGCTCTCCTGGGAAATAGTTCATGGATCCCTATGTGGAAATCTCTCCTGAGTTCTTATAAAATGTCTCTTACTGAAATCTGATTTTATTTCTTCAATTTTAGTACCAAGTATTAAATCATCATCTTTGCAGTCTAGAACCCACTTTCCTTGTCCTGAGAGTGGGAAATATCTTAATCCCCCAAATTTAGGGTTTTATTCACACAAATACTGAAGTTCTTTTGTTCAACTAAAATTTGTTAGGCTCTAATGATTTTTAAAATTATTCTCTAAATCCTTCTCATAAAAACTCTTCAGATTCTCAAAGGAATATTCCAACTCTTGCCATTTTGTAACATTTAAATTATTTCTAATGACCTCTTTTGTACCAAATCTGTTTGTGTCTTTTAAACTTGGAACATTTTAAGTGCACAATGCATATGTGAGATTCACAAATAGGCATTGTTCGTGGTGATGATAGCACAAAATTTGGCATCTTACATGCAGGGAACCAAGCAGCTCTTGGGTGTCAAGGAATTGGAAGTTGTTAAACCCCAGAGCTGGCCATTAATGTCAAGAAAGGGGTAGTCAGCAAGATCCTGAGGAAGGCATAAGAGGATCCACAAGGTTGGAAAATGAGCAACAGAGAGTTAGGGGCAAAGCCATCAATAGTAGCAGGTGCCAAGTCTGAGCACACCACATACTTGAAAACTAATGAGCAAGACTTGATCTGAGTTCAGAACCCAGGGGGTCCAGAGGAAGCTCAGCAGGGAAGCTTGGAAGCTCTGTCATCATCCTGATGGAATTGTTTAGGCAGAATTCTACTCTGGAGACCATCTTTTGAAGGCCTGGTGGATATGTCTCCACTAAGCTCAAAGGCATGATCTTGGCTTCTGACAGACAAAGGGAGAGTAGCCAGGTGACTCAGAGTTCCATCTCCTGCCTCTGGAGATTTGTTCTGATCATCCAGAAACAGTGGTGTACTTTCCTCATCTTTAGCTTCACCCCGACTTTCAGTTCCCTACTGGGTCTGGGTCTTTGTCAGGTATATACTCAAGTCAGGCAACATATTGTTCTCTGCATAATAAAGGGGACACATTAATTAATGACCTGTACCTCAGAGATGAGAGGAGCTCCTTCCATAGTGGCTACCACTGGATTGCACATCTCAGATGCCATTATTCCCACACAGAACTCTGAACTGAGCTACGTGGGTCCCTTAGCATCCATAAATGCAAAGGGCAACTGATACCCACCTCTGATGAGCAAAAGAGGAAAGAGGCTCCACCCAAGTACTGCAGATAAAAAAGGCAGAGACTCTACACCAGCCTGGCCCTCTGACCTTGCTCCTGTTGCTCTCTTGTCCTGCCCTGTTCCTTGGATCCACCCACTTCTAACCTCCTCCAATCTGTACCTTCCCTGAGCCTTTGGCCTGAATTTCCATTTGCCTTCTCCTTCTTGGAAGTTTTTATTCATCTGTGTTAATTTAACAAACACATCAATAGAGATTGCTCTGTGTCATATAGCAGTCTAAGTACTTTATGACTATGTATTCTTTCAATTAAGAGGTGTTATGGTTTGGATATGAGGTGTCCCCCAAAATCTCATGTGCAAAAAGGGTCAGAGGAGAAATGATTGTGTTGTAAGGGTCTTAACCCAATCAGTGATTTAATCCCCTGATAGGGATTAACTGAGTGGTAACTGAGGTGGTAGGGTGTGACTGAAGGAGATTAGAATTGGGATGTGACTTTGGGGTATATATTTTGTATCTGTAGTGTGGAGTCTCTCTCTCTCTGCTTCCCTCTGCCACATTCTTCTGCCGTGATGTTCAGCCTCATCTGGATCCCCATGGAATGGATCCTGCCTTCTACGGACCTCTGAAACCGTGAGCCCTAAATAAACTTGTCCTCCTTTAAAATTGTTCTGGTCAGATCACTGAGTCACAGCAGCGAAAAAGCTGACTGAAACAAGAGGTAACCATTTTGTTATCCCTACTTTAGAGATGAGTGCATCCTCAATCTGGTTATTCATATTCTTGAACATTGCATATCGCCAGCTTTTTGGGGACCCGGTGTGGCCAGCATCAGCACTATCAGTCTCCAGAGATACCTCTCTGGAATTATTATTTCACATGTACCTCATGGAGGATCATGGAGGAGGGTAGACACTGTATAAGGAAAACTTAGCATAGTGTCTGGAGCAGAAGAGTATTTAGGAAATGATAGCTAGTGTACTCATTGCCCCAAAAGTGTAGAAGAAATTTTTTTTTTTTTTTTTTTTTAAGATTACCCAGGGCCTTGCTAAGTTGCTAAAGCTGACTTTGAACTTGGGATCCTCCTACCTCAGCCTCCCGAGCTGCCGGGATTCCAGGCGTGAGCTACTGTACCCTACTGGAGAAAATCTTGCTGGATTCAGTTGTGCCCAGTAGAAACTTTAGAAGTGAAAATGACTTTCAATTTTGTTTAGTTGAATCCTGTCCTTTTTGAATGAGGAAAAAGAAGCGCAGAAAAGTTAGACTGGTTTATTTAAGTCATGGTCGGCTAATTAATAAGAAAATAGAGAAAGAACCTAGGCTTCCTGATTCCTACCCAGGTCTCTACCACCACACTCTGCTCTTTGAAGGATTCAACCTGGAGTCGACAATGCCCTAGACTAGAAATGAGCCATTAGAACATGGAAGACCCCAGCAGATTCCTCTACTATTTTCCATTTTCTAGTAGAAGTTCCTCCTCATCTCAGAATTCTCACTTTAGTTCTTAGAATAATAAAGCTATCATTCAGAAGCAAATAAATAATGCTCTTGCTGCAGCAGCTTGCTTTGCAGCCTCAGTGAGGTTTTGACCCAGTTCTTCCAAGATCTGCAAAGGGGTCATCTTGTTTGAAATAGAAACATACCCTAGTTTCATTGGTCTCTCCCACTGGGAGTGGTTACTCTTTTCTTCTAGAGCAATAGGTTACATTCAGCAGATCAAATTACTGTAGTTTATATCACACTTATTCTCTCCCAGTAATTTAGAGATTGAAATTTACTTCTTAGAGACAAGAAAATATTCCTGGGTGTGGGGCTGAAGTTGAACTCTTTGATTTCTCTGGTAGCAAGAATTTGGTTGTGGTGATATTGTTACCATATGGATAGATACGTAAGTATTGAAAACTGGGATGAGAATTCCAGGGCATTTTACTGGGACCACCAAGATGATGAATGACATATTCAATTCTAAGAAACTAAAGCAAAGAAGAATTCCACATTTTAAATTGGAGTATCATGTCAAAATGAAAACCTTATTATAAATAAAAGTATATATACACAGAGGAACAAAACCTCTTCAGTTCTGGGAAGGATCTGCATGACACCAACATAGTTAGAATGTTTCAGAATTATTTAAAAAAATAATGAATCAGCATAGCTGTCATCATCATTTATTCCTTTCTTCCACTATAATGTAGCAATGCCTTTTTCTTCCCCTAAATGAAAATCGGTTGGCCCTGACTTGAGATATTGAACTAGTTGAGGGTTTTCAGGCCTCTTTGCTCATGATATTTATCAGTGGGGCCACTGATTGGTGAGCTGGGCCCATTGTGCTCTGAGTAGCTTTTTGTTTCCAGCCCTGCTTTGTTTTAAGCTGGGTGTTGAATGCAGCATCAAAGGTAGGCAGGCAGACATTCAGAGGCAGATGTGGGCACATTCCCAAAAGCTCAGTGCCAAGGGCCTTGTGTTTCTTAACAGAGGTGACCTGGAAAGACTCCAAAAACAAGATGAAAAATACAAAGTTGAATTTAGTTAAAGGGAAGGAGAAAGGAAAGCATTGAAAGCTTGAATCCCGTTAACTTGAAAAGTTGAGTTCTGGTCTTTTAAAAGCTTCCTTCCAAAACAGAGTTGTATTAGTTTAATCTCTGGCCAATTGTAGATTTAAATTTAGCTTCTCACACATATTAATCTTTTGAGGAGTGAAAATAACCATTGCTGCTAATAGAGAGCTGATTTAGTATTTTATTTTCTCTCTATAATGGGTTTTACTTTCACTTTGATGGTTAAAACAGAGAATGTTGTTATTGATTTTATTAATGGGTCCCTAGCTGAACAGACTAGGAGCCACAATGTTAAGGGCCAGAATACTGAGTCAGTCAGGCTTGAACACAATGCCCATCACTTTATCGAAGCAACTTACAATATTGGGCAAATTGCTTAATCTCTCTAAATCTCACTGCCATCATCCATAAAATGGGAATGTTTTATGACATTTAAATGAACAAATAATGTAAAGTATAATATTTGCTACATAGTCGATACTATATGTCAAGACACATTAAATTGCATATTTTTGGAAATATGTGGAAGCTGTATCAAGATCAGCTAAAGACCTGAAACAGAGTTGCTGGATGTTTCATCCAGATCATGTGACCCATGAGTTGCAAAATCAAAGCCAAGGTGAGAACCCAGATCTTTGCCTTCTTTCCATTAAATGTATTCTTTATAAATATACAAGGCTACTTTAAATTTAATTACTATTATTTTATAGTGATACAAAATATACCAGTTTATAGGTGAATAGATAGATGATAAGTAATATTTACTATGTATTGCCTGTCATTCTGTTTAATTTTATTATCTAATTTGATCATCATATTGACCTTGCTAGGTAAGTGCTACTATTGTACCTAGGAAAGATAAGCACAGCAAATTTAAACAAAATACCCAAAATTATGTTTTACTAATGGCAAAGACATGATCTGAACTCAGTCTCTGGAGTCAGCCCTCTAAACTAGCACAGTGACCTCACTATAATAATTGTCCTAAGTAAACAAGACTTACATGAAGGCCTATCACTGCTATCTCCATAGGTGACCTTGAAAAACATCAAGGTCACAGCACAAAGATCAGTAAACAGCAATATCTTGCTTGTCATGACTTTATGGCTTCATTTAAATGACTTCCCAGAGAACATAGGTAGCTATCACTTATAGGAGGGCTGCTAGTTTAGGCATTGGGAGTTCTCTATTCAGATCCTGCCTCTGTGTTTTTCTGGATGGCAGAATCAGTGACCTTATCCTTGTTGAGCCTTGGTTTCCTATTTTGTTAAACGACTAGAATGAACCTTAATGTATTATTAGGAGAATTTAATCAGGTATATTGTATGGCATCTAAGAGGGCCCTTGCTAGATTCCCTGAATCCTCTCCCAGCTTTAGAAAATTAAACTTACTCACATATTTACCCAATTCCACCAAGTTGGGATATATTCAAAGTAAAGTTTAGGTACTCATGGATGACCACACCTGAAACAAACCCTAGACACAGGGCTATGGACCATGATCAGGTCACGGGTTGTTTTAAAGGAGGACATTTCTGCCCCACCAAGCTTTCAGAAATACACTGGGCCCAAATTTAGTATGAGAGGAACTTTTAAATTTTCTTTGAGCTTAGTCCTGAAGGCAAAAAGGCACAATGACAGTGTTAGCCAGCAGTAACTTTGACCCAGCACAACCAGAAAAATACCTCTGAAGAGCTGGAGGAGGGGAGCAGATTTGAAAAGAGGTTTAACTAGTGCTGCAAATGGTCCGTCACACTCTCCTCCCTAGTTTGTTTTGATACATCCCCACCTGGTCCCCAGGTGTGTAAGAACCACAAAATGCTGTTCATGCCACTGCTGTGGACCAGACTTGTGCTGGGCTGTGCACCTCTGAACAATGGCTTTATTCTTTCACGTGCCCGAAGAGAGGTTTGAGTGTAGGAGAAGAGGCAGCTGCAGTTGCTGTGGAGGCACAGGGAGAAGGAAAAAACAAAAAAAGTTATATACACTGAGGAATTTGGGCCAAGTGAAAGAAAATTGAAATGTAGTTCAGAAATCCTCCTGGGAACTTGAGGCCAATCCTTCCCTCTTATCCCCACAACCTGCACCCCAAGTTTGAAATAAACGTGAAGGCGAATAGTCTGCATATTGAGAAGAAAGAGGAGCAAGAAGAAAACTTTTTTCTTCGAAAACCCAGGAATTTAAGTCTAGAAATACAAGACAGTTGCCAGAACGGAAAGTTGGGGGGTATTCTTGAATCCACATCTGGATTTGCAGGAATAAAACGCGTTCTGGGCAGTTTGTTTTGGCGTTAATTATCTCACACTGGAAACCATCATAACAAAATGGCAAATTCTGGAATTTCCACTTTTCCTTCACCTGAAGAGGGTGTATGTTTTGACTTTGGCCAGACAGAGACCTTACATTATTAGAGACAGGAGTGAACTGGAAAGAACAGTTTTCCACCTCACTCTTTTATGGAATTGGCAAGAAAACTTTACTAGTCTCAAGGTAAAATTCAGACTATGATATTTTCAAATTTTTCTATTAGAAGAAAAGGTGGCAAGAACTTGATAGAATTTCGTCTGAGGAGAATTGGCAAAGCATCATATCATTTAGATGTACATATGAAATTAAATTTCTTATATGTGACTTTTAGTGATGGGGAAAAGCTGCATCTCCCATAAACAGGATGGGACAGGATATATTCCATTCCATATATAAACAGGATTATTCCATTTGTAACTTCATTGTTTTGAAGTGAGTAAAATTGTAAAGAGTCATTCAGCATTAAGTGGTCGGCCTAAACAAGGATTTTCTGGTTTGAAACAAATGCCTTGCATCTAGATTAATAAGGTGATGCAAGACACTACATCATCTGGCAGGGAAAGATTTAAAGCAGGTCAGGTTCCTTGGGAAGAGAGAAAAATAACCTTTAAGATGAAAGACCAGGAAAAAAAAAAAAAAGAAGAAGAAATTCTGTGTGTGGTCCAAACCTCATTTTTTTAAAACAATTTGCCAAAGGTGTTTAAGTTGCATGGTGATGGTTTTCTCAACGTTTTAACGATTCACTTGTAAGGAGTGATTAGTCATGTCTTTGACCAGCTGAGGAATGCATAAATAAGGACTTTTCAAAATCATTGGCATTTAATTCTGAGAGTATTGGGGAATGTGGTAAGAGAAGTTACACTTAGCAATGATGTTCCCAACCCATGGAGGGGCAAGGGGACATTGGCATATAATAGCATATTATTCCTTAAATTCATAATTATAAATACTTAGTATGCTTAGACTAAAAGAGGAAAGAACTCTTTGACTAAAACAAAGGTCAGGTCTTTACAGAAGCTTAAACTTAGCCTTTATCTGCTCTTTCTTGTTCTAGACATGCAACGGATATGCTGGATAAAAACCCCTTAGCCTGTGACTCAGTCAAATCTAATCAGAAATATTTACTGTATTTATTGCCCTATAAAAATATTGTGCTGATATTCCTGAAACCATACTATTTGAAGTATCCACTGTGGTATAAAGTTAAGTTTGTTACACACACACACACACACACACACACACACACAATTAGATCTTTTAGAGAAATAAATTGGTATAAACTTTTATATTTCACTTGGTAATGAGGAGTCAGAGAATGGTTTTAAGTATCAGTCATAACCTAGTTCAATATAATTACTGGTATTCATGGCTTCTTTCAAAATTATGAAAAATAATAAATGGGATTTCTTTTCCTTGCATCTATGTACTTGGTAGGGTTTAACTTTTTAAAATATCTAGTTTAAAATATGTATTTTTCTCTCTTTTTTAAACAGTTATAGTTTCCGTCATCATCTTTAGTGCATCTTTGAATGGAAAACCAAATAAAATATTATAAGCATTGATGCTTATTATGGTTTGGATATGACATGTCCCTCCAAATTTCTGTGTTAATGCAGGAATTTTCACCATAGGTGCAATGATTAGATTATGAGAACTGTAACCTAATTTGGTCTATCCTTGTTCAAATGGACTAACTGGGTGGTAACAGGCAAGTGGAGGATGTTTTAGGAGGTGGGTCACTAGGGGGTGCCCTGGAAGAGTGCATCTTCTCTGAAGCCCCTTCCCTTCTCCTTCTCTCTTTCTGGCTGCCATGAACTGAGCAACTTTTCTCCACCACACACTTCTGCCATGATGTTCTGCCTCATCTTTGGCCCAGAGTGATGGAACTGGCCAACCATGGACTGAACCTCTGATATTGTGAGCCAAATGGACTTTCCTCCTTTAGTTGTTCTTGTCAGGTATTTTGGTCACAGCAACAAAACGTTGACTAACACAGTGCTAAGAAGCAATTTCTTGGTGTTGGAAGAGGAAAGCATAGTAGATTTTACAGGATTGCAGATTTTACTATTTGGGAGAAATGGCTCAAGAGGTAGATACTGTAGGATTTGGAACTGATGCATGAACACCCTTTCTATAAGAATGTTGCTTCAAATATTCCCTATATCCATCTCACAGATCAATATCCAAAGATGCCTGTCAAGTCAGGTGATTCCTCATGTGTGTGGACTCAGAATCCTAGTACAGCCCTAGTTACCACATATGACTTTCCTTTAGACTGCCAATTTGTTAGATCAGGGCTTGCTGTTTAAATTTTCTTTATATTCCACATACTAAGAATAATTTTATGAATAAGCATTTATGTGCCTTTGTGCTTTCCTAATATGTTGCTCTGTCTCCTAACCATTTTTAAAAACTCTCTATTAAGCAATTTTATTTCCTGTAAGAGTCCATCCAAAGTTTTTATTTTTGATTAGGTAACAAAAACACAGGATACCAAAATAAAAAGTTACAAAAGAGAAAATAGGAAGAAATAAGTCAGCTTTCATCTTTTTTCCCAATCATCCAGGTTTCCTGGCAGTATGCAACCTCAGTTATATATTTTGTTTCTTAGGAATCTTCTTAGGGATAGTTAACACATACAAGCAGATAGATATGCGTATTTGGTAGGCCATGACTAAGCCCTCCACCAGCCCTTAATATAGTTAGAAATAAACCACGACAAGATAGAAATTTCTTACTTGGAAGACTTGTAGGTAAGCATGATGTGAACACAGGCACTTCTAAAAAATCAGTCCCTGTTCTCAGTTGCCTTGTTGTGGTGCCTCACTCGAGTGATCATCCTTGATCTCAGAACACCAGGCTTACCTACCTGTTTAGACAGCACAGAAGAACTCAATTCATTTATATTCTTATCTCACAGATACTCTTTGAAACTTCTTATGACTGGGGTAAAAAATAGCAGGAATAAGATGGTTAAAATTACATAGTACTTACTATGTACCAGACATAGTTCCAAGTATTTACTTTTTCTTGACCAATTTAAAATGAAGCAAATTCAACTTTAAACCTAAACTCAAGTGTTCTTTCTTTTCAGTGACAAAAAGTGAAGTAGGCTTTGAGGTTTAACAAAGCTTATTCTAAGGAATTTACCCCAGAGGAACTGGATCAATAGCTTTTACTTATATAGTTTTTAAATAAGTACATGGACGTCTATAATTTTGTTACTGAGGGCAAGGGGATTTTTCTGACCTAATCCACCAAAGTTCAGGTTAGGATGAAAATGAACAGTGTGTCCTTGGTCATAAAGCTATCACTTAAGATTCAAATAGTTCATGGGTAATAGCTAGCTAGCAAGGATGGTCATAAAATTACTGTATTGTTCCACCAGGGGGCAATGAAAAGTCATAGTCATATCTTTTATTTTCACAGGTTATAAGGTATAAACCAGTAGTTGCCATCTTTGTGTTGCTGAGTAGGTAGGCGTATAAAATTCAATCTTCTTTTCTTCCAAAATGAAAACTGCCTTACTCTTTCCTTTGTTTATAAAATTAATGCATACTGCAGAAAAACTTAGAAAATGCAATCAAATATTAAGAAAAACTAAAGGTTATAATTTAACCTCACAGAAATGGAAATTGTTCATTTTTTAGTGAATTTCCAGATTTTGTCTATACAGATATACACCTATAGATATTTATGTTTTTACTGAAATAGGATCAAATCTTACATTTTTCCTTCCACACTACATTATATATATCTATCTCATATAAATGCATATTTATATCACCTTTTAAAATAGCCATATAATGTTCCCTTGTATGGATATACCATAATTTAATTGACTTATCATCTACTAATATACTTTCAGATATTTTAGAGGTTTTTATAATAGAAATAAATATTACTGTATCTGCAGTAATCATTCCTTATACCTGATTTTGCATCTGTGGTTTCAGTTACCCACAGTCAATCGTGGTTCAAAATATTAATTGGAAAATTCCAGAACTAAGCAGTTCATATGTTTTTAAAGAACTTATTACAGTATATTGTTAGAATTATTTTATTTTGTTATTGTTGCTATTCTCTTACTGTGCCTAATTTGTAAAATAAACTTAATCACAGGTTTCTGTGTATAGGAAATAACAGTAGAATTTGGCACTATTCACAGTTTCTAATGTCTACTGGGTGTCTTGGAACAAATCTCTCATGGATAAGGAGGGACTGATATTACCTTTATCTATTTCTCTGGTTGTTTTTCATGCATTCTGTGAAGTTACTAGGCAGGTTTTTTAACAACTGATAACCCCATATTTCATAAGCGATATCTTCCTATGGAGTGCTACTTCAGAAACTTTGCTGTTATCCTGGATGTCTCTTTGTCTTTTAAAGACACACAAAATTACTGCACATCAAAATTACTGATGTATCATAATATTCACTATTTCATTATTCCTCATTTTCTGCATTTTCTGAGGAGGGATATGGAAGACATGATTATGCAGGGCAGAGAAGAGGAAACACAGGTGTAGAAGGTGAGAGAATGGTCTGTGCCTCAGGTGGCGTGACAGGTGATAAATAGATAATTGGACCAGGGAACGGGACAAAGCACTTTGGTTGGGTTCAGGGAACCCCCACAAGATGAGGATGGAGACCCCTGGTTTAGATCCTGGGCCTGAGCGACCCTCACAGAGCAGGTCTCTGCCTCCTGCTGTTTCACCTCTCTGGGATTACATCTCTCCTCGTAATCTGGTACCACTTTGCCACCTTTCTCAGGTGGTGCCATAGAAATGAACCAAATTCCAGTTATTTGGAACTTCTTCAAAGGTATAATATAAAGTATATTCGTTTAAAATTTAATTAAAAATCTCAAGTGGGCATCAAACGGCTTAGCATTTCCTGATAGGTGTATTTTAAAACCACCAACAGAACATTAAACTGGCTCCCAAATGGAAGGGGGTGACTTCTTCCATCTCAAGTGTCATTCCATAGCAAGAAGAATTCCTAAAATAAAATTTAAAAAACCCCGCTATAAGTAAATAGAAAGACCAGTAGAGTAGAGGGAAGGGAACAGTAGAAAGGAGGAAAAGAGGGGAAGGGGAAGTACTGGGGACTGAATTGGAACCAACTACATTCCATGCTTTTATAATTATGTCACAATGAATCCTAATGTGATATGTAACTAATAAGAAGCAATGAGGCGATCCAAGATGGCGGCCTAGAGGGAGACTGCGCCCCCAGTTGCTCCAGAACCCAGGAGTTAAGAAGGGGAGGCATTGAGAGACTCGGACTGAAATAGAGCCACAGGCTCTCTTCACGGGGCGATCCAAGATGGCGGCCTAGAGGGAGACTGCACCCCCAGTCGCTCCAGAACCCAGGAGTTAAGAAGGGGAGGCATTGAGAGACTCGGACTGAAATAGAGCCACAGGTGAGTCTGCCCACCGGGTAAAGCTCGGCCCGGGTGGCAGGCCCAGATAGAGGTGGCTTATTGGAGCTGGGCAGGGCAGCTAGAGTCATCCACAGGCAGCCCTGCGCACTCCGGCAGTGGGCCCCGCCCACACAGCCAGCTTCTCCAGGTTCTCGGAACGGAACTGGCCCACTAGTGAGAGCCTTTCTGACCAGAACAAGCTCCGAGTCCCGGAGCCACTGTAGAGCAATGTACTCCGGCACACAAGCAGCTTCAGGGACCAGGATAGGGCAGCCAGAGACCTCCCCAAGTAGCCTGGACCCCTGCGGTGGGAGGTGCCTTTCAAGGCTAGCTTCTCAGACCAGACCGCCCAGTGAGAGGTTTTCTACATAGAACCAGCCACAAGTCCCCGAAACAACGGAGAGCTTCGATCCGCAAGCAGCCTCTGGGATCAGGGCAGGGCAGCCAGAGAACTCTTCAGGCAGCTCTGCCCACTCCGGTCGCAGGCTCTCTTCACAGGGCGATCCAAGATGGCGGCCTAGAGGGAGACTGCACCCCCAGTCGCTCCAGAACCCAGGAATTAAGAAGGGGAGGCATTGAGAGACTCGGACTGAAATAGAGCCACAGGTGAGTCTGCCCACTGGGTAAAGCTCGGCCCGGGTGGCAGGCCCAGATAGAGGTGGCTTATCAGAGCCAGGCAGGGCAGCTAGAGTCTTCCCAAGGTAGCCTTCCACACTCCGGCAGTGGACTCCTCCCACACGGCCAGCTGCACGGTGCAGGCCCACAGTGAGAGCATTTCCGCACAGAACCAGTTCCAAACCGTGGAACCAGTAGGGGGCTAGGGGCAGTTTTCTTCGGATGCGCTGCTTTATCAGATTCCTCCAAGACATCAGGCTACTGAAGGCTGGGAGGTGATACACTGGAAATCTCCTGGGACACTATAAGCCAATAGCGGAAAACTGCAATATCTCAGGGTCCCACTGACAGCTGACCAATATGAGAAAACAAGGGAAGAAAATGTCCCAAACAAACCTAGGTACTACATCAATAAAACCCAATGACAGCACAGCAGAAGAAATGTCAGAAAGGGAGTTCAGAATGTACGTAATTAAAACGATCAGGGAAGCTAATGAGGAGATGAAAGAGCAAATGCAGGCATTGAAGGAGGAGATGAAAGAGCAAATGCAGGCATTAAATGATCGCACCAATCAACAGTTAAAAGAGCAAATACGGGAAGCAAGAGATCATTTCAATAAAGAATTAGAGATACTGAAAAAAAAACAAACTGAAATACTTGAAATGAAGGAAACAATAAACCAAGTTAAAAACTCCATAGAAAGCATAACCAATAGGATAGAACACCTGGAAGACACAACTTCAGACATTGAAGACAAATTATTTAATCTTGAAAGCAAAGTTGGCCAAACAGAAAAGATGGTAAGAAATCATGCACAGAATCTACAAGAATTATGGGATATCATGAAAAGGCCAAATTTAAGAATTATTGGGATTGAGGAAGGCTTAGAGAAACAAACCAAAGGAATGAATAATCTATTCAATGAAATAATAACAGAAAATTTCCCAAATCTGAAGAATGAAATGGAAAACCAAGTACAAGAGGCTTATAGAACTCCAAACATACAAAATTACAACAGACCCACACCAAGGCACATTATTATGAAAATACCTAACATACAAAATAAAGACAGAATTTTAAAGGCCGCGAGAGAAAAGAATCAAATTACATTCAGAGGGAAACCAATAAGAATATCAGCAGATTTTTCAAACCAGACCCTAAAAGCTAGAAGGGCCTAGAACAACATATACCAAGCCCTGAAAGAAAACGGATGCCAACCAAGAATCTTATACCCAGCAAAACTTACCTTCAAATTTGACGATGAAATAAGATCCTTCCATGATAAACAAAAGCTAAAGGAATTTACAAAAAGAAAGCCAGCATTACAGAACATTCTCAGCAAAATATTCCATGAGGAAGAGATGAAAAACAACGATGCAAATTAGCAACAGGAGGCACTAGCCTAAAGGAATAGCCAAATAAAGGAGAAACCAAATCATGTCAAAAACAAATATGAGTCAATTGACTGGGAATACAAATCATATCACAATAATAACCCTGAATGTCAATGGCCTGAATTCATCAATCAAAAGACACAGACTGGCAGATTGGATTAAAAAGAAAAATCCAACAATATGCTGCCTGCAAGAGACTCATCTCATAGAAAGAGACACCCATAGACTAAAGGTGAAAGGATGGGGAAAAACATACCATGCACACGGACACAGCAAAAAAGCTGGAGTATCCATCCTCATTTCAGATAATGTGGACTTCAAACCAAAACTAGTCAGAAGGGATAAAGAAGGACATTACATGCTGCTTAAGGGAAGCATAAATCAGCAAGACATAACAATCATAAATATCTATGCCCCGAACATTGGCTCATCCACGTACGTCAAACAAATCCTTCTCAATTCCAGAAATCAAATAGACCACAACACAATAATACTAGGCGATTTTAACACACCTCTCTTACCACTGGATAGATCGTCCAAACAAAAATTGAATAAAGAAACTATAGATCTCAACAACACAATCAACAATTTAGACTTAACGGACATATATAGAATATACCATCCAACAAAGAACGAATACACTTTCTTCTCAGCAGCACATGGATCCTTCTCTAAAATAGACCATATTTTATGCCACAAAGCTACTGTTAGCAAATACAAGAAGATAGAGATACTACTTTGTACTCTATCAGATCATAATGGATTGAAATTAGAAATAAATGACAGAATAAAAAACAGAAACTTCTCCAATACCTGGAGACTAAATAATACACTATTATATGATGAATGGATAACAGAAGACATCAGGAGGGAAATAAAAAAATTCTTAGAAGTAAACGAGAACAAAGACACATCATATCAAAATCTCTGGGACACTATGAAAGCAGTACTTAGAGGAAGATTTATTTCATGGGGTGCATTCAAAAAAAGAAGTAGAAATCAACAAATAAACGACTTAACACTACAGCTCAAAGCGCTAGAAAAAGAAGAGCAGACCAATACCAAAAGTAGTAGAAGACAGGAAATAGTTAAAATCAGAGCCGAAATCAACGAAATTGAAACAAAAGAAACAATTGGAAAAATTAACAAAATAAATAGTTGGTTCTTTGAAAAAATAAACAAAATTAATAAACCCTTAGCCACACTAACAAAGAGAAAGAGGGAGAAAACTCAAATTACTAAAATTCGGAATGAACAAGGAAACATCACAACAGACACGAGTGAAATACAAAACATAATTAGAAGGTATTTCGAAAATCTATACTCCAACAAAACAGAAAACCTCAAAGACATCAACAAATTTCTAGAGACATATGAATTACCTAAACTGAACGAGGAGGACATACACAACTTAAATAAACCAATTTCAAGCAATGAAATAGAAGAGGTCATCAAAAGCCTACCAACAAAGAAAAGTCCAGGACCAGATGGGTTCTCAGCCGAGTTCTACAAAACCTTTAAAGAAGAGCTCATTCCAATACTCCTCAAACTATTCCATGAAATAGAAGAGGAGGGAACCCTCCCAAACTCGTTCTATGAAGCCAATATCACCCTGATACCTAAACCAGACAGAGACACATCGAGAAAAGAAAATTTCAGACCAATATCCTTAATGAACATCGACGCAAAAATTCTCAACAAAATTTTAGCAAATCACATACAAATATATATTAAAAAGATAGTGCACCACGATCAAGTGGGTTTTATCCCAGGGATGCAAGGTTGGTTCAACATTCGGAAATCAATAAATGTCATTCACCATATCAACAGACTTAAAGTTAAGAATCACATGATTATTTCAATAGATGCAGAAAAAGCATTCGATAAAATACAGCATCCCTTCATGCTCAAAACACTAGAAAAAATTGGGGTAGTGGGAACATTCCTAAACATTATAAAGGCAATCTACGCTAAGCCCATGGCTAATATCATTCTAAATGGTGAAAAACTGAAAGCGTTCCCCCTAAAAACTGGAACAAGGCAGGGATGCCCTCTTTCACCGCTTCTATTCAACATCGTCCTTGAGACTCTAGCCAGAGCAATCAGACAAACCAAAGAAATTAAAGGGATACGAATAGGAAAAGAAGAACTCAAACTATCCCTGTTCGCTGATAACATGATTATATATTTAGAGGAACCTGGAAATTCCACCAGAAAACTTTTAGAACTCATAAGTGAATTCAGTAAAGTAGCAGGTTACAAGATCAATGCTCATAAATCCAATGCATTTTTATACATAAGTGATGAATCTTCAGAAAGAGAAATTAGGAAAACTACCCCATTCACAATAGCATCGAAAAAAATAAAATACTTGGGAATCAAACTCACAAAAGAGGTGAAAGACCTCTACAATGAGAACTACAGAACACTAAAGAAAGAAATTCAAGAAAACCTTAGAAAATGGAAAGATCTCCCATGTTCCTGGATAGGCAGAATTAATATTGTCAAAATGGCTATACTACCTAAAGTGCTATACAGATTCAATGCAATTCCAATTAAAATCCCAATGATGTACCTTGCAGAAATAGAGCAAGCAATTATGAAATTCATCTGGAAGAATAAAAAACCTAGAATAGCTAAAGCAATCCTCAGTAGCAAGAGCGAAGCAGGGGGTATTGCAATACCAGATCTTCAACTGTACTACAAAGCAATAGTAACAAAAACGGCATGGTATTGGTACCAAAATAGACAGGTAGATCAATGGGACAGAATAGAGGACATGGACACAAACCCAAATAAATACAATTTTCTCATACTAGACAAAGGTTCCAAAAATATGCAGTGGAGGAAAGATAGCCTCTTCAACAAATGGTGCTGGGAAAACTGGAAAACCATATGCAATAGAATGAAATTAAACCCCTATCTCTCACCCTACACAAAACTCAACTCAAAATGGATCAAGGACCTCGGAATCAGACCAGAGACCCTGCATCTTATAGAAGAAAAAGTAGGTTCAAATCTTCAACTTGTTGGCTTAGGATCAGACTTCCTTAACAGGACTCCCATAGCACAAGAAATAAAAGCAAGAATCAACAACTGGGATAGATTCAAACTAAAAAGCTTTCTCTCAGCAAAGGAAACTATCAGAAATGTGAAGAGAGAGCCTATGGAGTGGGAGAATATCTTTGCCAACCATACCTCAGATAGAGCACTAATTTCCAGAATCTATAAAGAACTCAAAAAACTCTACACGAAGAATACAAATAATCCAATCAACAAATGGTCTATGGAAATGAACAGACACTTCACAGAAGAAGATGTACAAGTAATCAACAGATATATGAAGAAATGTTCAACATCCCTAGTAATAAGGGAAATGCAAATCAAAACTACCCTAAGATTTCATCTCACCCCAATTAGAATGGCGATTATCAAGAATACAAGCAACAATAGGTGTTGGCGAGGATGTGGTGAAAAAGGAACACTCATACATTGCTGGTGGGGTTGCAAATTAGTGCAGCCACTCTGGAAAGCAGTGTGGAGATTCCTCAGAAAGCTTGGAATGGAAACACCGTTTGACCCAGCTATCCCACTCCTTGGCCTATACCCAAAGGACTTAAAATCAGCATACTACAGAGATACAGCCACATCAATGTTCATTGCTGCTCAATTCACCATAGCCAGATTGTGGAACCAACCTAGATGCCCTTCAGTTGATGAATGGATAAAGAAACTGTGGCATATTTATACAATGGAATATTACTCCGCAATGAAGAATGATAAAATTATGGCATTTGTAGGCAAATGGACGAAATTGGAGAATATCATGCTAAGTGAGATAAGCCAATCTCAAAAAACTAAAGGACGAATGATCTTGCTGATAAGCGGATGAGGACATATAATGGGGGGTGGGAGGGGTTAGCATTAGGTTTAGGGTTAGGTTTAGGGTTAGGGATAAGGAGAGCGGTAAGAATGAAGGAAAGAAGGACTGTATAGAGGGAAAAGAGGGGTGAGAGGGGTGGGGGGGAAGGGAAAAAAAATAAACATCATTGCCCTATGTAAACGTATGATTACACAAATGGTATGCCTTGACTCTATGTACAAATAGAGAAACAACATGTATCCCATTTGTATACAATTAAAAAAATAAATAAATATATATATTAAAAAAAAAGAAGCAATGAAAAGGAAATAAAATAAAATTATGAAATGCTTTTTCAAATACAAGTAAGTGTGATGTTTCTGTAGCTATTTTGAAGTTGTGGGTTTTTATTTTTTTGTTAAGTCAATGAGAGACACTGATAAAAAAAAATACACAGTATCTAAAACTTCATTCTGTTTTAGACCATTCTATGAATATTCCCCCAAAAAGGACATGTTCCTGATCTTACTCCATCAATGTATGTCAGCATACTCTGTAGTACCAGACTTTAAAAGGCTGTTTTGGATCAGCCTTAGTTTCTTTTTCCTTTCCTTAAATACATCAAGTAATGTTTCTTATTTTAAAATTGCTATTGCTGGGCATGGTTGTGCATACCTGTAATCCCAGATACTTGAGTGGCTGAGGCTAGAGGATTTCAAGTTCGAGGCTAGTCTCAGCAAGTATGTGAGGGCCTAAGAAAATTAGTAAGATCCTATCTTAGAATAAAAATAAATAAATAAATGGGAATATAGCTCAGTGGTTAAGTACCCATGGATTCCATCCCAGGTACCAAAATAAAAATAATAATAATAATAATAATAATAATAATAATAAATATGTTATTATCACCACCCCCCAAAATTCATAAACCTACTTAATTCCTTAAAAAAAAAATCTCTGCACTTAGTTTTGTACTACTTTCAAGAAGGTGGTAAAATGAATCAATAAAATTGACCCATCTCAGGGTTAGGAAGTTAGGACAAAATGTGGTCAGAGAGATAGGTAACAAGAGTGGATCTAAATGAGGAGTTCAGTACAAGCTCCTAATTAGCCTCATAGAGAAAGAATGATCTGTGGCCTATCAGTTCTTATTCTAAAAAGCACAGAAGTTTTTATATATGCACATTGCAGACATCTGTGCTGAGCTCTCCTCTGAGTTTGAAAAAAAAATAAAAAACTACCTCTCCTAATATAACGTGTCTAGGTTGGATCCTGTAACAATTTCTTTGTACTATTTACATAGAGCTCTTTGAATGCATATTAAACAACACTATCAAAGCTGAGAGGCCTCAAATTTGTCATTGCCTCCCACCTCTCGAGCCTACACACATGGCAGCCATACCGGGACATTTTCTCTTCGAATTTGCAAAAAGTTATTGGGTGTTTGAAATGTGTAAGGGAATGCATTTTCAAAGAAAGGGCCCTAGAGTGTATGCTCAAATCGGAAAACCCCTTTGGAGGCTCTTGATTAAAAAATATAAGTAGGACCACGCCAAGCAAAGTACTTTTTTCTATTAAATCAGAAGAATCCTGTTGAAAAAACTGAGTTTTGATTGAGAGTTTTAATTTTAAAAAAGAGTTTTAATTAAAAATACATTAAGGTCCAACAATTGGTAATCCCTTTGGTAGAAGCATTATTAACATACTGCATTTTACTTCAACAGAAAATTTTAAAGCAACAAGGATTGAACTCCCCTGCCCTATGGATTCCCAGAGGGCAAAGAGTTCAGGGTTAGGGTTTTTCTAACTAGAGAAATGCCCAAATATTTACTAGGGTTCTAAGGGGTGTTTTGCAACCAGAGATTAACTGTTAACGTTCCTGAGACATTGCTGAAGGGTGTTTTGGTTCTGTTTTGTTGATTTTGTTTATTGCTTTTGTTTCTGTTTTTACTATTTCAAGTATCCATGATAGCATTTCAAAATCTAAATCTAGTTCCTCCCCATCTGAAATTTATCCCTTAGTTATGTATCTGTTTTTAAGTGTAGTCAAATATAATGCCAAAAGTTCAATAATCTAAGTATTGCCAGCTATAAGGTAGAATATGTATTGGATTTGTTTTTCCATGACCTAGAATAGGAAAACATGAAAATGAAGAGGGTTTTCATTTACAATCATGCACCCTCCCTAAATTGTTGTTCTAGTAGAATGATCCTCCTATTGTTTCAGATTCTGAGGTCTCCCCACACTTCCAACTCTCTGCATAGCCCCTGCAATGGATTAGACTTCAAAGAAGAATAAATTTTATTCTTCATTGCCCAGTCTAAAGCTCTTTCTCACCCTGTTTAGGGAGACCACTTTGCATAATGAGTGAGAGCATTAGACTTTGAACTAAGTTGACCTCAATGGTTCAAACCCTGGCTGTGCTACTGACTAAACATGTGACCTTGATCAAGTCTTCTGCAGTGAGAATACAAACGTGTAATTAGAGCTGTGTGAGAAATATATTGGGTTCATTCCAGTGCCTGGCTTGAGGAAGAGTTTAATGAGTGCTAGTTAACTGCACAATTTTTTTTTTCCCAAATGCTGAAGAATACAACTTGGAGGAAATGGTATTTGGATTCAGTTGTTTTTCTGTTCCTTGTTCTTTTGATGGGAAAATCAGGACCATTATGATTTTTTCTTTTTGCATTCTAATAAGGATAAAATTCATACAAAACTCCTATTTTAAAGTGTGAAATTCAGTGATTTTAATATATTCACAATGTTGTGTAACCACAAATTCCAGAATGTTTCTGTCACTCCAGAAAGAAACCCTATGCACATTAAGCCATCACTCCTAATTCCTCCTCTCCCTCTGCCTTCTGGAAATGACTAATCTACTATGTCCTTGCCTATTCTGGACATTTCTTATACATGTAATCATGTAACATGGTTATATTTGTGTCTGACTTTTGGGAAATTTTCTGATATTATTTCATTGAATAGATTGTTCATTCCTTTGGTTTGTTTCTCTAAGCCTTCCTCAATCCCAATAATTCTCAAATTTGACCTTTTCATGATATCCCATAGTTCTTAGAGATTATGTTCATGATTTCTTACCATCTTCTCTGTTTGTTCAACTTTGTTTTCAAGGTTAAATATTTTGTCTTCAATATCTGAGGTTCTGTCTTCCAGGTGTTCTATCCTATTGATTATGCTTTCTATGGAGTTCTTAATTTGGTTTATTGTTTCCTTCATTTCAAGGATTTCTGTTTTTTTTTTTTTCAATATCTCTAACTCTTTATTGAAATGATCTTTTGCTTCCTGTATTTGTTCTTTTAACTGTTGATTGGTGCGATCATTCAATGCCTGCATTTGCTCTTTCATCTCATCATTCAATGCCTGCATTTGCTCTTTCATCTCATCGTTTGCTTCCCTGATCATTTTAATTAAGTACATTCTGAACTCCCTTTCTGTCATTTCTTCTGCCATGCTGTTGTTGGATTTTATTGATGTAACATCTAGATTTGTTTTGGGCATTTTCTTTCCTTGTTTTCTCATATTGTTCAGGAATCAGTGGATCATTAAGATATTGCAGATTTCCTCTATTGACTTATAATGTCCCTGAAGATTGCTAGTATATCCCCTCTTATCCTTCAGTAGCCTGAAGTCTTGGAGGAAGTTGATAATGCGGTTCTCCACAAGGAAGCTGCCTCTCTAGGGGGTGGTGACCCTCAGGTGGCGTATATTCCCTGATAGTGGGCAGAGGTGCCTCCACTTGTTGACCAATGGTCATCCAAAGGGGAAATAGGCTGCGGGCTGAGGCAAGGCCTGTTTGTGCCTGTGTCTCTGGTTTTACCATCCTTGTGGGAAAACCTCACCCAGCAGGGAAGACTCACTCGGTGGGGACGTCTCGCTGGTCAGTTCCCCTCCTAGAGGTTCCCCTCAATCTACAACTACTGCCTGGGCTGGGCTGTCTTCCTCTGCAACGTTCCCAGGGGCCTGGACCTACCTCCTGGGCCTGGGAGCCTCACCCTCCACAGGCGAGTCTCCTTAGGCTGCCTCTCCCAGAGAATGTGCCCGCAGTCCTGGAACCTTCACTCCGCCCCTAGGCGTGTCTCTGTGCGGCTCTTCCAGCAAGAAGCCACCTAGCTCCTGGGACCCTGCTCTGCACCAAATCACCTGGCTATGCGGCCCCTCCTCTGAGCTGCCACCTGGAGCCCCGTACACTCGCTCCGAGACCCAGCAACCCGCCACACACCTCCTCCTCTGGACAGCCGCCCGCTTTCCGACGCAGTCACTAGGAGTCCAAGCAATTCACTTCATGTCTCCTCCTCCCGCCAACTGCCTGTAGCCCTAGGCAGTCACTCCGAGTCCAAGTGACCCGCCCTGTTCCTCCTCCTCCACGGGGTAGCCCCCCGGGTGTTCAGGAATGTCGCTCCGAGACCAAGCGACCCACAGTGCTCCTCCTCCAGGCAGGCCACCAGTGTTCAGGAGCGGTCGCTTTCAGTCCAAACAGCTCACCACGCAGCTCCTCCTCTGGCAACTGCCTGTGGCTCTGATGCAGTCCCTCCTAGACCAAGTGACCCGCCACGCTTCTCCTCTTCCTCCGGGCAACCCCCCGGGCGTTGAGAAGCGGTCGTTCTGAGTCCAAACAGCTCGCCATGCAGCTCCTCCTCTGGCCACCGCCTGTGGCTCTGATGCAGCGTCTCGCCGAGCAACTCTACTTCACAAAGTTCCCTGCGTTCCGGGGCTACCGCCCCATCTGGGACGCCTCCCCAACGGGAGAGACTCACCCGGCAGCTTTGAGTTCGTCCCAAGTCTCTCACTATCTCCTCTTTTGAATCCTGCGTCCTGGAGCAACATGAAATGCAGCCGCCCTCTAGTCCACCATCTTGAAACCTCCTGTGTCTGACTTTTAAATTTCAGTTTTTGCAAGGTTCATCCATAGTATAGCATGTACCACATTACTTTTTAGGCCTAAATAATATTCCATCATCTGCATATACCACACTTACTCTTCCATTCATTATTTGATGGATATTTGGGTTGTTTTTATGTCTTGGTTATTATGAATATTGCTGCTACGAACCTTTATATACAAGTTTTTGTGTGAACATATGTTTTCAATTATGAACATTAAGAATTTGTTTCCCAATATCACATGCTAACTAGTAAGGATTATTGTAATTGCCTAAAGTAGACATTTGGAATCACAGGGATGTATTGAATTTCTATGACTTCAAACAGTTTGAGTCCCCCCCCCCACATACACCCTCTGCCTTTCAGAGTCAATACTACAAGCAGATGTACTTCCACGCTCTTAACTAATATATTTAGGTAAAGATTGACTCATCACGATTTCATTTTTCTAATAACTATATACATACATGCAAACACATGTGTATGCACACACCCAGATGGAGTAACTTTCTAGTATGAAGTTAGAGTTGGTCCTAGGCTGACTTGTTGGGAGATTTTGTGTGAACATTATCCTCCTTCCCTCCCTCTAGGCCCTTTTTGATTCTTCAGCCTCAATCTTCTCCATTCCTTTGCACCCAGAATCTGATGCTGTCCTAAGAACATTTGGCACCCATCATCTTTGAGGTAAAATTACACAGTTAAATCATTCACCAGTGACCTCCAGATTAACAATATGCTTCTCTTCCCAGAAATAGTTCCACATTACAGGAGGACAAAGAGTAAGGACAATTCTTGACACAAAGAATGGTTACTTATTGTGGCTTCTTACTAACCAGGGAGGTATGTGGATAAGGGTCCTTTGCCAGCATTCATAGCTTCTTAAGGGAAGTGACTACAAGTTTAGCTTTCATGTGCACCAAAATTGTGTTCTCAAGTCTTTTTTCATCTTTTGTGAGCCTTTAGTCCTCTTGAATGTGAATATATATTCATCATAATTCATATTACTTTAAACCTTTCTATGGGTGTTCCTTTTTAAAATGTCCATCAGATCAAAAGTCCCCACTCCAGAGGGTTAATGTCCCCCTCACTCACTCTGCTTTGACATTGGATACATCTGGGCTGAAGTCTTATTAAACAACTTTGAAAAAGTTACTTCACCTCTTTAAGCCTCAGTTTCTTCAGTTCTATAGCAATAATGATGATGATAATGTCAATCCTCCAAAATTATTGTGAGTGTTAGAGATAAAAGCATCTAGCAAAGTATTTAGTACTTGATTAGTGCTCAATATGAAGTAGCTTGTATTAGTGCTGTTGTCACAGAGCGGAAGCCAGATGTGGCTTTCTAGGATCTTACCCATGGTGGAAGGCTCATATGTCTGGCACAGTGTTCCTGGGATGCACTCCGCATCTCTGATCCCCAAGCAGGTGCCTCTTTCTGCTCATCTCAGTCATTGGCTTTAACTCCAGATTGAGTTGAAGTGAATTGAGGGCAAAGTTGATGTAATAGTAACTTGAAAACTGTAACTTAGGAGCTACACAAAAACATATTGAAGGAATAAGAAACTAGTTTCAAGAACCCTGTCATAGTTTCAGTGCACTGGGTTGTAGGAAGTCAAAAATGTGAGTTCCAGCTCTGATTCTGTCATTTGCTAAGTGTCAGATTTTGAGCAAGATTTTTAAACTCACTTTGCTTCAGTTCCCTCTTCTGGAAGATGGAGCCAGTGGTATTGACACCATGTCACTCTTTGGGGTAAATAAGTGAGATACCCCCCTGTTAATGATGACCAAAGAAAGCCAACTGTAAATTAATGGAAAGCCTTTTTGCTTTCCCAGTGACTGGAGGGGAGGGCATTGCTGGTTAATTTAGGGAATGGGAACAGGGACTCTGAACAATCTGCAGTGTGGGACAGTGAAGTATTGTTCTATACAAAATACCAGTCACTGTACTTCATGAATATGTTTTGAAAATTGCAACATCAAACATGAAAAATCATACCAATGCCCCCCAATCAACACACAAATTTGAGTGGCGGGACTGTGATATCCCTTCCTATTTGCTCTGTGGCCAGTAGGTCTTGGGCATAATCTCAACCCTATAATTTTCCCTTAGGAAAATGGAAAAAAAAAATCTATTTGTAAATTTCCCATATTCAGCAATTTATGCCATCAAATAAATATAAGTAAGTCTCAATAGGAAGAAACCTTAGGAGTTAACAATTGGTAAGAAACGTATCTCAGAAAAAAAAAAAAAAAGTATTGGAATCATGAAATGAAGATTGTTAAATGTGTTTTGAGCTCTAAGGAATGCAGGAGTTTTACAAAATACAAGATGGTATTGTTTTCCCCTTAAATGTGGGTGCCCACGCTAGTCAGACTGTCGACAGGTTTACATTTTACAGCAGTATGTGAATGGCATGAGAAGAAACGAAACCATCTGCAAAATATCTAGGGTTCTTTTCCAATAAGTGTATTTTTCTGTTATAAAGAGTATTAAAGTCACATTATAGAAAATTTGGAAAATAGAGAAAAGAACAGAGAAATCATCCATAATCATTCTACTCCCAAAATAATGGCTATTAAAATGTTGGTGAATTTCCTTTTAGTGCATTTCACTTGATGTACTCCAATTTTCACCAACAGTTTTTTCACTAAACATTACATCTAATGTTTGTGATTCTTTTTGAAATTGGAAGTTGTTTTTTGATAAATGTTTGTGGCTGCAGGCTTTGGTGGTAGGAGGGGGGATTTTAGGTTCTTCCATTTAAATGACTTTGAACTTAATGATGTGTTGCTCCTTAAAGCAAATAATAAGGGAAATTTAATTTTTCAGCATCGAGGGTTGTTTGTGCTACACTCCAAAACCACTTCTCTTTTCCAACTTTTAATCCCCTGGAGTACTTCAAGGAGCACAACTATGAAAAGCAACATCAAACTGATTTAGTTTTCGTGCAGAGAAAGATTCTAGTGCTGGATTCAGATATTTTTGTGAGCAAATAAAAGCTCCAGAGACTTTGTAGGTTAGTGAATAAAGGATTGGCCTCCAACCAAACCCAACTAAATGAATTTGGTGGTCTCAGCTGAGTTCCCAGCAAGTTTTAGCCTGTATTACAGATTCATCATGCACAATTATGTGCAATTTGGCACAATTTCCAATCCCTGCTTAGGAGAGGCCCTCTGTTTGGGGTTGAAGGAAAGCATAAAGGACTTGTTGTGCCTGGAGGGAGCGGTTCTGTTAGGTCAAGGTTGTGTTACATCTGGAAATGGATGGGGTAGAAGTATTGTCAGGCACAAAGAATCTAAGAAAATGTGGGTCCTGGATATCAACTGTACTTACCATTTGAAATGCCTTGTTCTAAGAAGGTACATACAATCAGAAGGTGACAATTCCAACAGTATGGGTTGATGATTTTCTCCCAGACTAGCTGGGACAGATGAGTTGAAGTCCATGAAAATTTTTTACTCACCTAACTCTGGATCATAGAGAAGAATACAAAATCAGTTTAGAGGTAGTTGGGGGAAAAGAAAAACTCAGATCTGATGAGGTGCCTAATATGTTGGGAAAAAATATGTTATGAATCTTTAGAAATTGCAAATATTTCTAGTATTGCAGTAATGCACAATAATTGTTTGATTGAACATAAGCCAACTCAGGAAATGAAAAATTTAACAATTAACTTTTTTTCCAGAGTCCACTCCTCTCACATTTCATATATTCAACTTGGATTTGATTTAATTATTTGGAGAGACGTATACTGAACAGCAAAATGTTTTTTGCTTTGTGCTTTAATTCTTAAGGAGTTGAGATTTTACTGGCAGTTCACTATATAAGCCTAATGATTAGATCCCTAAAGATCATCATAATTTAGAATTAGGGAAAAAGTCTATCCAGTGTCATCTTGGCTGGTTCAAAAAGAGAAAGTAAAAGCCAGCTTGGGAGTAGTTCTAGTTGGTAAATCAGTATTTCCTTCCTTGAGTGAATTCTGTATTAGAAGCTAAGTTAACTAAAATGCTGAGACTGGAGTTTCTTGGTAGTTAGATATAACCTGAAATTGCCCTAGTTATTACATTGTCAATAAATGAAACTTAAATAATGGAAACCGACAAAATGCTGATGGCTGTAATAGAGCAAAATGGAAAAAAAAATTCAAGTAACCAAAAGAAAATAAATAAGCATAATATTGACATTTTAACCTCTTACTCCAAGAAGGAGTTGGGATAGATGCTAAACAGATTAACGTTCCACCTAACAAAGGTCTCAAGCTAGCCAGGTGGTATCTGGTTGGCTGAGAGTCTCAACCATCTCCTCCCTAGGGAAGTGGGTACTTTTCTGTCAAACTGAGCTGCTGAGGGACCACACCACTCCCACCTACTCACACATCAGGCAACCTACCTCAAAGCGTTGGCTACAGCTCATGAGATTCTTCTGAGGTCTCTCCTAAGTAAACAATCATAAACTCAGTTGTTTTTGAAATCCAATTTCTTATTTGCCTATTATAAGCTGACCAACATAACATATACAGGATATAATTAATTCTTTGGGAGGCCGCATGGGAAGAACCTAGGTTTAGAAGTCAGATTAATGTTCAGTTTTTCCCTCTTCTAAGCTGTATGACCTTCAATTAAATGACCTAACTTTTTGTGGTTTGGTTTACTCATTCTTAAAATAGGAATAGGCAATGCTTCACATTTTAAGGAAGAAATGCTTATTAACCACTTGCCATAGAACTTGGCACCTAACGGCAGACAATATGGATGACCTTTAAAGTCTTGCTATGGTGCTTATGGGAGCCATACTGGTAAGATGGCACATAGACCCCTTCTGATTAGTGCTTGAGGAAGGAGAAAATCAGAGCTGACAACTCCTCCTTTCTAACGTGTTACATACCCTTAAGTAATACCTAGCAGCTTTGGTTCAAGAACAGATGAGAGATAAAAATTAAAGAAGGAAAAGGTGAAGGAAGGCAAAAAACAAGATAAAGAGGGTACAGAGGTGGCCTCTGGCAAACAATGATAGAGGAGAAGAGAATTAGGGTGGGAAGGAGAAAGAGGAACACAATTTCCAGCAATGTGGTCTAAATGTCTGAGGTAGAAAATACCTGAAGATGTTGACTAAAATATTAAAATCATATTTTTAATTCATGTCTAAATTGGAAATGAAAGAAGTCAGAAATGAAGTGAAAGCATGAATCCATGGGCAGGAACCATCTTTGAAGCTCTGATGGCCTTCTGCTGACCAGGAGAAGAGACAAAGCCAAAGAGCAGAGGTCAGAATGGAGCCTCAGAAAGCTGGGAGACCCTATCCTCCCAAATATCAGCCCTCTCCCTGGGAAAATCCATGTGGCAGATTTCCATGGGGAAATCCATTTGTCTTCACTTTGACTCTGAACAATTCTAAGATACCTCCTCATAAACAGAAACATGGGCCCCAAATAAAAGCTCAGATGACAATTTAGGTTAAAGTGAATGAATATTCTTAATGCCCTAAGGGTGGTAGAAATCCCAGTCCTCTCTGGAGCAATACAATTTAATCTCTGATCTTAAATAATCTCAAAGATAAAACTCCCAGGGACTTCAGTCACGATCAAAACTCACTAAATCTATGTAAGCCATCATGAAATGTAATCAGCAAAAATAAAAACATAAAAAGACCCTCAGTGCAGATATTAGAATTATTAGATACAGAATAACATGCCCATAGTCTATGACCCAAATATGTGCCCTTTGATAGACCGTGATATACGCTCCTGGAGATATAGAATAATATTCATATAGCAATTTTCTTAGTAACTCTAAACTGTAAGCAACTTCAGTTTCCATCAACAGTCAACTAGATAAGTAAATTGTGGTATATTTATAAACTGAAATATTTACCATCAGAACCCACTCATAACAATTAATGGATTATAGGTATACTTATCAATATGGTTTTATCTCAGAAACATTGAGGGAAAAGAGGGAAGTCATAGAAAGCTTTTATTAATTGTATTTCATTAATTTCAAGTTCGAAAACTCACATTTAGGGATGCATTTATGTGTAGAAAAACTGTGTAAAAAACCCCAACTATTGATTGACATAAAATTCAATATAATGCATTTCACAGATTGCAGAGGAAAATAGTGTTAGAGGAAAATATGAAGCCCAGTGAAGATACACAGGTGTTTGTTTTTAAAACCTTATTCAAATCATGCATGGATGTTGTATTCGTTATTTGGATGTATGATGATTTCACAACATTAAAAAAAAATAAAAGTAGGAATGAGAAGAAAGAGGTAAGAGGAATAAGAGTGATTATTTAGGCTAGGCTGAGTTAGAAGCCAGAGTGTGGGGTTCTTAGAGTAGAAAGAAAAAAGTTTGAAAGAAAAATGGGGGAAGTGCTAGAGTTGGGACTCAGTGGTAGAGCTCTTCCCTAGCACATCTGAGGCCCTGGGTTTGATCCTCAGCACCACATTTAAATATATGAATAAAATAAAGGTATTGTGTCCACCCACAACTAAAAAAAATTTTAAAAAAAGAAAATGTGGGAAGATAATATAAATTATTTCTGTGTGTTTTGAATATGGAGTTATTTTGAGAGATAGTAATAATGATATAATCTACTCTGCATTTATTTTTGCATACCAGAGTGAAGTTTGTTTGCAACCAAGAATCAAGGGAGTTTAAATTTATATGAGTTACCCAGGCTCTCTTTTCGCATTTTTGTGTGTGTTTGTATAAATTTTTCATAACAGAATTTGAGCCTCTCAGCTTGCTGATATGCCAGTGGCGTAAGTCTGCACCCAGCTTCTCTGTTCCTCCGGTACCCACCTACTTTAAATTGCAGTTCTGTTCTCTCCCCTCTTGGGTTATGAGTACAATAACCCTTATTTATATGTGCATTTCTAAGAATCATCAGCTACCATTTCCTTCTTTCTGAGACACAGGTTTTTATATTGTAACACTTCAAAAAGTTTGTGGCATTTCATAATCAGCATGTATATTAATTATGGTATATTCTTTTTTTTTTTTTTTTTACTAAGGATATCTTCAAAATTTTATCGCTACTCCGAAGATCAGAATATCCCGCGCAACAGCAAACACTTTACGTTTTAAGGTGATTACTCTTATGTAGGTGGATTCATTTGCCTAAGCTTGTTACACAGTGAAATTACTGCCTAAGGTATCTCACCATTGAAAAACTGGAGTCAAGAAAAACAAATTCCTTTATATTTTTAGTTATACCTCTTCTAAGACAGCCCAAAAGAGGTGAACATCTGATGTTATTTATCAACATGAAAAAAGAAGAGAAATATCTTTCATGGTCTTTCATTCACTTCATCAATTAGAACACACAAAGCAGTGTCTTTCTCTATAATCTGGTTCCTTCTATGATGTGAATTTTCTCTTTGTTGTTCATTCTGTCCAGTACAATTATTGGTATCATCAGCATCCATTGGCTCAGTTTTTGCTCTCATCCCTGCTTCGGAATGAGGCAAATCATCAGGCAAGGATGCCAAACAATTTTGAATCATCTCGATTACTTGTTCCAGGTGCTTCTGAAACCTCTCAGTTCTTTGAAGCCATTGACGTTTCTGTACCTTCATCATGACTCTCAAGGTCTCTCTTACTTGGTGGGGTCAGTATTCATTTATAAGATGATGCACATGTACAAATAGCAGCTTAAGATCTCCTAGCTTCTCTTCCTGTTTTATATTCCCAGGGCTCCTTATCAAGATATCTAAAAGGTCCAAAAACTTAATAAGGAGAGACATATTGAGTTTTCTCAGTTCCTTCTTGTGATCAAACTGCATAGGATGAAGCTGTGCAATGCCCTGACTTTCCAAAGGGCGGATGATAAGGTCATCACACTGGAACTGGTTGCCAAACATCATGTAACTGTCTTTAATTGGAGAAGGCGGCTTGGGAGCTAAGCCTTCCTGAGTATTTTCATCTGCATATTCCTTGATGTACTGCATCAAGGTGGAAGTGCACTCACTTGTTGTGGTTTACCCATTTAGTAAAAGATCAAGCATCTCAGCTCTCGGTTTACTCGGGCATCAGCCTTCGCCACTGCAGCTGAATAAAAGGTATATTCTTTCCTCAAAGAAAAAAATTTGTTATTGATGGATGATGTCTCGTTAATCACCAACCACTTACAGTGGGAAAAATATGAAAGTAAATCACTAATTCTTATTTTGTCTCACTCATGTGTAGGCAAATACACTGCCTCGTCCCTCAGTTCACTAAGTACTAAACTAGGAACATCTTCTCCCTTGTTCTTTTACTTCTTCCTCTTTAACCATCTGTGCATTCTACTCAGAAATCTGTATTTCTCTACCTACCAAAGCATTCTGTTCATTTAAAGATTTCTACCAATGTTCAAACTGTCAAAGGTAATAGCCAAATAATAATACTTGGAATAAAACACATGTAAATGTAAGATTTTGAAACAGGCCTGAGATTGTGCACAGTTGCACAGTTCAAGCTTTTCCGTTTGTGATACCATAATAATTTAGTTATTGGAGTTAAAGTATTTGGAGTAAGTGAACCTTTCAGATAACAGAAGATGAGTGTTGTTGTTGTTTTTTGTTTGTTTGTTTTTGTTTTTTTTCCTTTTCAGGGAGATTGCATGATATAATGGAAAGAACTGAAACTTGGTATGCAGCAACCTGCTTGAGTCCAAGCTCGTGGGTTGCCATTAACTGACTGTGAAATAGGGGAAGCCATGATCTCCAAGTCTGTTTCTTAATCTTTAATAATAATTTTAAAACATTAATAATACAAATACCTTAATGAACAGCTACAAGGTACTAGCACCGTTATTCTAATCACATTACATAGTAACTCTTAATCCTTAAAATAACCCCATGAACCGGATATTCTAATTATCTTTATTTTGAACAACAGTGGAAACTGAGGCACCAAGAGAGTGAATGACATTCTTAGGACCAGAGTTACTCATTTAGTGTCAGAGCCTGGTTTTCAATCCAGGTGATGGATGGCTAGATGGATGAGCAGGTGGGCAGGCATGCAGACACTCCTCGAGATGAAGGGCCACCTTCCACATGTAAAGACAAGGTGGTCTTTCCAAAACGCATCACAAATGTTGGTTTCTCATGATAAGAAATCTCGTGAACATCATTTGTTTGGTGAGCACAGGTTACTACTTTCTACTATCCCATAGAGATGTCCCAGTGGGGAGCAGAGGGGAAGGGCCTCTTGTTCCCAGGCTGACTGCTGGTACAAGAGTATGTCCTTGCACACCATGACCAGGGCAAAGGGCAATGAAACTCATACTCCTTGCACCAGTACAACATGTCTGGCTGTGTGTCTACTTTTCTGCCTGTTTTATTTATACAGGTTCTATTTCACTGTTTTGTAAGAAGGTTATTGAAACTCATACGGATTAAGGAATCCGTTTAGTGTCTTACAACTCTGGTAGAAGAGATAGAATTGGAGGGCAGAATCATCTGCCTCCAAAGTCTTTCTGGATTTTTATGCTTACATGCTACCTTCTTTAAAAAAAAAAAAAAGTATTATTTGTAATTGGCAAATCATAATTATATCACATGTTGCCTTCTGTGGTGAGGCCAGGCTCCTTTATTCTGGATTTGATTCTATTAAAGACCAGTGTATAAGTCCATACTGTGATCATTTCATTAACATTCATTTAGTGCAGATAGAGTGAAATTGTAGGTGTCAGGTACTAACGAGTTGTCTACTGCTTGGTTCAGGATTTTATTAAGGAAAGCACAAAGCATAGTATTTCCCTGATGGTTCAAACTGATATATGGTCTTTAGATTTTGTCTCTTGATTAACTTCGTTTACACTCCAAACAAGAATCCACTCTAGAGTTATTCTTCAGCTGCAAAATATGTCTAAATATGGCAATAGAAGGTAGGAAACTAAGTGATGTTACAGGGTAAAACAGAATTCGATCCATTAACTTGTTTATATATAAAAGGGATTTGTCAAATTTAGTATCTTTAAAGGAGAGTTTGTGTTGTAGAAAAGGCTTATACTTTATTTACTAACTATAGCATAGGTTCTTGAGTCAGACAGTCTTGGTTGAACTATCAACTGCCACTTGCTATTGATGGGATCTCGAGCAAATTAATTAGCCTCACTAAGCTTTAGTTTTCCTCACCCATAAAATGTATATAATTGTTTCTGTGTCATAAGATTGTTGTATAAATGACATAACCCATATAAAGCACTTAGCCAGCTGCCTCAGGCATGCTAAGGGCTCAATAAATGATAGTTGCTCATATTCATTAGTAACAGAATTTATGTTAGTACCAGAATTACTATACACTATTTTATTTATTATTACTTTATCTATAAGCAATATTTTCTCTTTTGAGTTGTGTTTGTATTTCATAATAAATTTAGGTATACTATAGAGCATTTTATTTAAAAATGACTACAGCATATTTCCACAATCAATCCAACAATGTTAGTGAAGACCTGGGCACAGTTTTCTAATTAGTTGGATGTAGATGAAGCAAGGTATCACTCTTGCTTTTTTTAAAGGTAGAAAATTGAGGTATGTTAATCTCAAGTGATAAGCTCAAATCATATATTTAGCATATAAGTTGAAGAAAATATTTACATGTAAATATTCCAGATAGAGTCAATTTTATTTATATTTATATTTGATTGTTACAAATGTCTACCTTGAGAGTCATAGTTTAAAAGTGTTAGTTTTGTATAGGAATTCTTAGTGAACCTCAAGTCCAATTCTTTATTTACTGTACTTGGGTAGCAACATATCTATATTTAGAATATAAATTATTATTTAAGCATCACATGGCTTCAGCAGAATAAGGTTCTTAGTTTTGCAGCTCTCATACAATTTTTATTCAGATTCTGATGCTTTGTATTTTGAGACATGTATGTGTATATGTGTTATCCACTCTGGCCTTGTTTAGAGATCTTGATTTATGTTTGCTTTCTGATATAAAGTTCAGCATAGCTATCATGCATTCCATCATTAGAATAATACTTTATGATTATGCACCAAATGTCTGTCTCCTGCAGCTGCTATTTTAATAAGGGTGGAGTGCATCTGAAATGTATATCACATTGCAAGCTGCATATTTTGCCAAACCTTAAAAACACACTAAGCTCGAGAGGGAGGTTTTTCTTTTTAGTGGAATCTGATATTATCTGAGTTGTTACTCTTAGGTTTACTCGGTATTTTTATTTGCTTTATAAATATATGTTTGCTAAAGAATAATAGTTTTATTATTGTGATAGGTTTATGTAATTCTTTGAACATATATTGTTAAACACAAAAGGATAATAAAGTTATATATTAAACAGGGTTTTAGAATCATGAAATACATGCCACTATAAAATTTATCAACTTTTTTTTATGATGTCCTGAATTTTGGAAAATGTATTTCACAATCACAAATAAATGTGGGTATTAGGATGTGAGGAGGCAAAGCTTATTCTAGTTTAGAATCTCTCTTTGGAGCCAGATGCGGTTTTGATGAAACCCAGAACTTGCAGGGTAGATATGTTATATAAATAAAGCTGTTTCTCCCCTACAAGGACTCTGGGCTCAGCTATGATATTAGATCTCTGAGCACATATGATGTGTTCTTACCACTAAGGCACCACAGCAGGAATGAGGTTCCAGGTACTTCTGAAATAGGTGAAATTTTCTATATTTACTGACAACAGGAATTTTTAATTAACACAAGAATAGGATTGGACAGTAAAGCATCTGGAAAGTCAAAGGGAATCCTTTAACTGCATTTCTCTGATGACTGATTTAGAAAAATATGGGAACTTAGAAGTAGCCAAATAAGACTTGTCTTTCATTCAGCTCTTAAAAAAAGAGGGAATGCATAATAAAGGAGACTGGGAACTGACTTAGAAATAGCACTCTTAAGACTAGTAGTACCAGCAATAAAATCACCGAATATCATCATTAGGATTTGGAGAGGGAGACAAGAGGCGTGGGAAGGACAATATCACTGAGAAGTGTAAACAACATGTCATGACTTGGGTTCTTTTTATGAGAAGAACAGGGACCACATGATGAGAAAAAAAAAAATGAGGGAGAAAGAGGGGATACAGACTGGCCCAAGGTCTTAAAAATGGACTTGAACTGTCCAGGGCCCTTTCCACTACCACACAACTAAATTTCAAGTTTCACAAGTCTCATTTTTCTATATTAATTGTGTGTTCACCAACACTGTGAGAACATCCTCACGAAGCTGTATCATCAAGGTCTTTTGGTTTGGCTCTTCATGGAAGGCTTGCTCCCATCTATCATAGATATAATACTGAATTGAAGGGTCTGGTTACATGTGGTGCCTCTAAAATATGTGTTTTCTCTACACATAGCCACTTCCTGATTCCAGATTGAAATCATAATAATCATAATAAAATCATAACCATCATAAAAATAATACTAAAATGGGAAAAAAACAGCAAACTATGGAACTATCTCACCTACTCACTTTTTCACAGTGCTTGGCCAGGAAACACATAAGTAAGATTCTGTCCTGAGGGTGGGATAACTCCTAAAATCAGAGTGGGGTTGGTGGGCAGAGAATCCTTTATCTTCTGAAACTTGCTGCTATAATTTCTAAAATCATAGGATTAGGTTAGATTATTTCTAGATTTTCTTCCCATTCAATTTTAGTATTCAATTACTTTTAGTTAAGATTCCCAGTCTCCAAAATTTTGAGCATTAATCCTTATGTCACAAAATGGCATCTGAATCAACTGTCACTGCTGGCATTTATTGAAAATTTATTGTTGGCTGGACACTGGTCAAAGAGCTTCCCATTTTTCTTTGGGGGGTTATCTGAGATTTTACATAGGATAAACATGCAAAAAAAGTGTCATCATTTTATTAAGTTATCTGATCTTATTCATAAGCCTCCTATTCAGTTAGATAGATAATGATTGAGCTTTTATTTGCTTTATATTATTCCAGTCGTTTTCAGTTTGTAACAGTCCCTTCAGATAATCTCTCCTTTTTTTCCCCCAAAGATGCCATCTGAGTGCAGGGTGCTTTTGCTCTGTCTTTGGAGTTTGCAAGAGATCAGAAATTTGCAAGCTGCTTGTCCTCTATTACAATGGTATCTTTCATTATCCACCTTAGCATTGCCAACAGGGGCTCTCTTAGAACCGAGAGAGAATCTGGAGATCTAAATTTAGCATCCCTGTCAATTTCAGCAGCTTGACAATACCACACCAAAGATCTTCCTCTGGTGCAAGTACCCGGGCTAGAGCAAGGAAAACACTGCAAGGTAGTTCCTTTTGAGAGTCCCAACTTACAAACAGGGCAAACCCCCTCTTTTTTGGCCTCTCCTGCAGCCTAGGACATTCTCCCTCAGGATTTTCACCAGGGTTCTAGGAATAGTAGGGGATGTGTGAGGCAATGACATACACTCCTCTCTCCTTGTATCCCCTGCCTCTATCTTGAGCTCCAGGTCCTGAAGGGATGATAGCAGCCAATGTATGTTGGGCAGTTTTCATAGACAAGAAATTGGGCTAACCGCTTTCCATCTGAGCAGTTTTCTACTCCATTTTGGAATTTTCCCATTCTTCCTCCTCTGACATGGACTTCTCAACCTTGGCTACAACTTGGAATCACTCATGGAATTTTAAAAATCGTAGATGACCCGTCCCACCCAAGGAGACTCTTTTTTAAACTGGACTTGTGTACAGCCTGAGTATCAGGAGTTTCAAAATTTCTTCACATGAATTTAATATGCAGCTCAAGTTTGGAACCACTGCCATTTGTTATTGCCTTCTCCTCTTTGGGATAGCATTTACCCTGGTCCTTCCTTAGAGCAGTAATGAAAGATGGGATTCTGGAAAAGAGACACTGGTTTACTGATAAGGACTGTAAGCTGACCGATTTCACATATATAAGACACTTATTCCTCAAAGGGAATCCGTTTTACAAATAAATGGAGTTATAATCATCCTAGTCCATCTGCATTATGTAGAAAAATAGGAATAATAATAAGTAGTAAGTTCCTAGAAGGATTTCAAATGTTTTTACCATGAAAAAAAATGATAGACATTTGCAGAGATAGGTATGTTTAACCTGATATAAACATTATACAGTGTGTGTGTGTGTATGAAAACATCACATGGTAACCTGTTAATATGTATAATTTAATATATACATATACTTTTATGCCTAAGTTAAAAAATAAACAACAAATATTCTTTCATTAAAAGAAGTCTTACACAGAAAGCAAAATAAAAAAAAAAAATAGCCTTGCCCAACATTCAATACATTTTAATTAAAAAAGAAAATGGTACCAAAGGGACCAACCACCTATAAATGACCCCTCTCCATTTTCCTATCACTCTTCCCAAGGTCATTCAACTCTTTGGGGAATTATCCCCCTTAGATGGATGGAACTGAAAATGGGACCATGATTTAGATATTTTGGACATTTCTCAATGCTCCTGTCCAAGGAAAGTGGAGGAATCAGCCTGGGTCACCAAATATCCCTCAACTAAACAGGAAGAATGTGGCAACCATAGTTGACTTACCCCTGACCAGAACGGAGACTTCTTGTGGTATTCCTCTCCAGTACCCCAATATGGCCGTTCTGTATCACAACAACCCTCACTGCTTCCTTTTTCCTAAGGTTATTATATTAGAAGGAAGAGGCAGTGCTTAATTCTCACTAGATTATTATCTCAATCAGTTATTTCTAATAACTGACTAGTATAGACTAAATACTATTGGTTTTATTGCTTTACTTTGTCAAGAAGACAAAATATAGAGGTACATAGTTCAATAATTTTATGCCTACTTTGTGCTGGCAAATAAAAGCTTTCTCTGATTCATTATACATTATCAATCTTAATATACTAACTATATGACATGTTTAGTATGACTTTTTCCTTGTCTTCTGTAGATATAATATTCTGTAAAAATTTCCAGTGTAGTTAATGATACATATTCTTTGTTCTTTCCTTATTTCTCATAGTAAATGGTCAAAAACAGAATTTTGAGAATTTTCTATGAATCTGAGTTTATGAGAATTCATTCATTTAAACATTTATTAAGGTCATGATATTCTAATAGGAAAGATATCAAAACAAATATCTATAATGTCAGAAAGAAAGAAAATGACAAAATTATAAAAAAGTTATTGGAAACAGGGATAGAGGTAGATTGGAAGATAATGCCTGAAATCAGTGGATTAGAATATGGACAAAGGGGATCAACTTCAGAGGTATTGAAGAGACAGAAACAGAATTGCCAACAGCTATTGACTTTAGTACAGCAAATATATGTAGTGGAAATAAAAGTTTAATGCTAAAGATTGTTTTGAGAGTCAACAGGACCATTACCATTGGTTGATGATATGTTATGTTATTTTAAGTATGCATCACAAATAATTACTTCAAATAAAAATGCATGTATGTATGACTTTATTTTACACTTGTGACTTATCAAACATTATTGTAGAAATTTCATTTTGTTGGAAGAACATAACAACTAGTTTGTGAAAATTAATTTTCAAAATTCTCACATAGAGCATGATAGACTTTAATTTTGTAAAACAGAAATACAGACTGAGATGAAAATGAGACAGCAATTAAGACCATGAGCTCTGATATTGCATTACAGGGATTCCAGTATCCTCATATATCATTTATTAGCTGTGAGCTTGAAAAAAAAATTCATTTTTCTTTAAGTTTCTGATCTGGAAAATGAGAATAATAATTATAATTGTACCTATGTCTTAAGGTTATTGTGAGAACAACATGAGTTAACATGTCAAGCACATGGAATAGTGCCTGGCCACATTAGGCACTCAGTAAATATTAGAGTTTATTTCTCTGAGTCTTTTCTGATAGTATCATTATTATCTCCATCCAGATTTTGAGGTCTCTATTTTATTAAAAAGTGACTTTGTAAAAACTTAAATTATTAGTTTATATTCATTAAATCCTTGAAAATATGAGATTCCAGTCTACCTGAGTCATCAAAATAAAGAAGTATTTTTTAACATTTACCACTAACCTGACATTAATCAATCAACTTTTTTCTGTAGTTGCCTCTTTGTTCCCACCTCATAAAACCCACTGTTCTGCCACTGCCCAGTGGGAGTTCTCATTCTTGTTTGTAAAATGAATTACAAATAATAGCCAATTAGACCTAGAACTCACTTGTTGTGATATTCTCTTTGGACAGTGGAGATGAAAGTCCCTTCCTGTTTCCCCATTCCATGGGCATAAAGCAATAAAGCACTTGCTGAAAGAGATAGCAGGATCTGGGGAGTACCCAGGGGCTGTTAAAACAGGAAATGTTGACCCCTTTCCTACTCTCTCATTTTTCTCATTCTTGATCTTTACTAGCCTTGTTTCCCTTTTATGTTTTATTTCTTCACCTTTTCTTTTTAAATGTTTTCAAGATTTCTCGTTACTTATTTCAATCACCCCTCCTACGCTTATCATTCCCTACACTCTCTCTCTTTTTTTTTAATTGTAAACAAATGGGGTACAACTTGTTACTCTGGTAGTATATGAAGTAGAGGCATACCATTTGCGTAATCATACATTTACATAGGGTAATGGTGTTTGATTCATTCTGTTATATTTTCCTTCCCCCCATTCCTCCCACCCCTCTTTTCCTTCTATACAGTCCCTCCTTCCTCCATTCTTGCCTCCCTCCCACCCCCATTATGTATCATCATCTGCTTATCAGCAAGATCATTCATCCTTTGGTTTTTTGAGATAGGCTTATATCACTTAGCATGATATTCTCCAGTTTCATCCATTTGCCAGCAAATACCATAATTTTATTACTCTTTATGACTGAGTAATATTCCACTGTGTGTGTGTTGTATATATATAGATAGATAGATAGATAGATAGATAGATAGATAGATATATCACAGTTTCTTTATCCATTCATCAATTGAAGGGCATCTAGGTTGGTTCCACAATCTGGCTATGGTGAATTGAGCAGCTATGAACATTGATGTGACTGCATCACTATAGTATGCTGATTTTAAGACCTTTGGGTATAGGCACAGGAGTGGGATAGCTGGGTCAAATGGTGGGTCCATTCCAAGTTTTCTGAGGAATCTTCACACTGCTTTCCAGAGTGGCTGCACCAATTTGCAACCCCACCAGCAATGTATAATGTACCTTTTCCCCCACATCCTTGCCAACACCTGTTGTTGCTTGTATTCTTGATAATCGCCATTCTAATTGGGGTGAGATGGAATCTTAGGGTAGTTTTGATTTGCATTTCTCTTATTACTAGAGATGTTGAACATTTTTTCATATATCTGTTGATTGCTTGTAGATCTTCTGTGAAGTGTCTATTCATTTCCTTGGCCCATTTGTTGATTGGATTATTTGTATTCTTGGTGTAGAGTTTTTTGAGTATAGATTCTGGAGATTAGTGCTCTATCTGAAGTATGAGTGGCAAAGATATTCTTCCACTCTGTAGGCTCTCTCTTCACATTGCTGATAGTTTCCTTTGCTGAGAGAAAGCTTTTTAGTTTGAATCTCTCCCAGTTGTTGATTCTTGCTTTTATTTCTTGTGCTATGGGAGTCCTGTTAAGGAAGTATGATCCTAAGCCGACATTTTGAAGACTTGGACCTACTTTTTCTTCTATAAGATGCAGGGTCTCTGGTCTGATTCCAAGGTCCTCTTTTTTTACTTAAATTTGTTGAATAAGAATTCAGAAAGACACCTGTAATTCCAGCAACTCTGGAGGCTGAGGCAGGGGGATTACAGTGTTAGGCCAGCCTGGGCAACTTATTGAGAACTTGTCTCAAAAAAAATTTTTTTTTTAAAGCTGGGGAAGTGGTAGGCAGAGGATGTAGCTCTTAGTAAAATGCCCTGGGTTTCAATCTTCAGTACTGATAAAATAATTCAGAAAGATGAGTATGGGGAAAGATAAGGTATAAAAGTTAGAGCATTAGAAGAAATTAGCTAAATGAGAAATTAGAAGTTTTAGAATAAATGCATAATTGATAAAACAGAGGGTACAAAATGAGAAGGAAAACAAAAGATATGGAAGAAGGGAAGACATAAGTATTAAGGAGTTAAGGGAATGATAAAATTAAGAATTATATACACTTTAAATGAATATTGTAAAACAATTTTAAATTTATATTTCTTCCCTCTCTTCCCCCACTAACCACCTTAATAGTTATTTTTAAGTTATAAATAATTTTTTACTTGTTGATTTTACTTTTGTGGTCATCCCATCTGGGAAGAGAACATAAAGTGTTGCTACCCACTCATGAGGCAAAGAGCAGTTTAATGAAAAACTTGGGGAAGGAAGAAAGTGCACATTTTCATAAATAAGCTTCCAAGTGACTCAGTCAATCTGGAGAGTTCGCATTTTATATATTAGAGCTTCTTTTTTTTTTTTTAAGCATTCTCATGTTTTTCTCATTAAGGCTGAATTCACGTCCATTTCTCTCCATCCTCCTTCCCTCATTTACGACAGTCCTTCAGGTGAATTCCAGCTGCAGATCAATGCAGCAGGAGCCGTGACAAAGCTGAGGGAGAGGAACTGATCTTTCCCACCACGCAGAACCCTTTATCTGGAAACAGCCATTGGCATCTAATAGGACTTGAAGGAAAGCCCATGTGGGCAGCATGTGGCTCCTCCAGTCCATCTCCTTTGTCCCCCACAGTGTGCTAGCATATTCAAAAATTTATTGGGTCTTCCCTTGTTTTCTCTAGATCATTCAGTTCTCTTCCTGGCTGAAATCATGCAAAGGGAATGCACTTGAGTGGGTGGAAATAACCTGGGAGAAATGATAATGTCCTTATGTTTGCTTAAATAATGAAATTCTCATTGAGCTTGAAGTGGTTCAACTCATTTTAGAACTTGACCTCAGACCACCCCTTAACCCAATGTAAATTAGACATTGTTCATATAAGTGGTTCTAATATTCAAAGAGATTGTTATTTGGTTTTTCCATTCTCCTTTTCCCTGGAGTTTGTAAAGATTGTTCCTGATGTGAAAAGAAATAATAGTTCTTGTTGTCTTTTTTAAAAGTATGATAGTAATATCAACAATAGCTACCATTTATTGAGTAGCTACTTTGTGCCAGGTATTATTTGGATAGTTAATCTTTGGTCTTTTTGGAAACTCTTTGATGCAGATATTGTTAATCCTTTTTTATGAATTATAAAGCTGAAACTTAGAAAAGTTAGGGACCTTCCCTAGATCTCATGCCTACGCAGAGTAAGGACTTACTTGAACCCAGGACATTCTGCCTCCTCCTTCATGCTGGTGATTTGGGGGAAATAAAGCAAAGGGAAGAAAACAATTTCTTATCTTTCAGAGAGAATGAGACATTCCCTTTAATGAGACACGAACAGAAATCTGGTATTTATACTTGATGGAGGTTCATGATCTCATTGACTTTGTAAGGAACAAGGGAAAGAAAACTGAGCCCATTTAAAAAACTATCACTGAAATCTTATTTGAAACAGAGGAGGGATAATCGTACTTTGATTCCCCTGGTAACGTATTTCTCCATAATTAGTAAGGAACTTTTTCAAGATGGTCAAAAGGGATGGGGATGTAGCTCAGTGGAAGAGTGTTTTCCTACCATGTGTGAGATGCTGGGTTTAATCCCTAGCACTGCAATCCGTCAATAAAACAAAAGATTAAAGAAAAAACATCAATGTTTGTACCTTTTATCTTAAGTGGAATGGTTTAAATGTTTCCTGTTTTCCTTCTATAACCTATGAAATACTGTTTCTAAGTTCAATGAAATATTTCCCCTAAACTACATCTTGACTACTTTCTAAGGACTTCTGCTTTTCCAGTGACTCCTGGCACACAAAGCTGATAAGCAGGACTTGTACAGTGATTGTGTCGATCACAACCTGCTGACAGAGAATTTTGACAGGTGGCAGGTAGCCAATTACTGTAAAAAAAAATGACCACCTTTTCAAACTAAACACTTGCACGAATAAGGATGTGCTTTCTAGATTGGCAAACACAAAACAAGGCTCAAGGTCAAAGGCACATGAAATCTTTAGGAAGGTGATGAAGAACACATCTTCTTACTGTGGACTCTGGCAATGCTCATATTACCAATTGCCAAGCATACTGCCCAATGTCACAGTCTTACCTCCAGGGACTTTCCAATTCAGAATTGTTTAATTTTGCCAGAAGCCTAGCAGGACAGATAACTCAAAAATGCATGTCTAAATTTAGACATTTGCCCTTTTAACCTTTTTGCTTTTTTAATAGTGAAAACTGCTTGAGATTGGGACAAGTGGGAGGCATGTTTGTTTTGCAGAATCTCTGTAGACACATAGAATCTTATGGTAGAGCAAGGAAGGAGACATCAGTATCGCCAAAGAAACAAAAGAGCCATAAAATTCAGAACCTGTTTAGGGATATGTTAATGGCAGGAAGGAGACCAGGGCTTCAGGATATGTCCCGAATATGTGCAAGACTGCATTATGAACAAGATCACTATGTACTTCTTGTGGTTTCCTTGAAATTACCTCTCAGCCCTGCTGAACACCTACTGGAAAAAGATCCCCACTAACAATGGTCAAATCATGATTAACTGTGCTCATTATAACAGTTCTGCAAGGCTGGCTCTCTTTACATGATGGATTTCCAAAAGGCTGTCCAATGTCAATTAAAGGATGGCAAATATTCTGAAGGAGCATATAAACAGTGCAAGAGGGAGGTGTTGAGACAGAACATTAAGCTATGTCCTTAGACATTTCCTTAAATGAGGTACATACTGTCTTTTGGGGAATTACTTAAACATGCTACAACTAACTGTCCTAATTTGTTAATCCTAAATTATAGGACTGTGGGGGTTTGTGTGTGTCTGGGAGTAGAAGAATATTAACAAAATTTACATACAATTGTAGTGGGATGTTTTCAAACATGAAAAAACTATTTTTCTCCTATATGGTAACTTTCTTTAAATACTGTTTCGGGCTATGGAAAGGGTGTTAAGGAGATGAAGACACCCTAGAATGAAGACATTTATTTTTTCTCTGAGTACATTAAAGCTTTGAAATCCTGAATTTCATTTGCAAAAGGTAGACCCAGGATAGGGAACAATTTTTATGATTATGGAAAGATCAGCTGACCATAGAAATCAGCCAAGCCTACTCTGATCAGAACTGCCCAGCAGATCCAAGAACTGTTTAAAATATTTTATTAAAAAGCAATAATTGGAACTGGGGATATAGTTCAGTTGGTAGAGTGCTTGTCTTACAAGCACAAGGCCCTGGGTTCAATCCCCAGCACCTCAAAAAAAACCGATAATTTTTTTGGCTCTGGCATTCGAAGTCATTTGTCACTGAGCAATAAGTAACAGACGTGAGATTTCTGAAATGACAGATCTGTCTGGTTTACTGTCCCCTTTGAGTAAAGTTAGATATTGATTTAATCAAAATGTTGTCCTAGCAAGACTGCTTGAAACTGAAAGGGACTGCTCTGCCTGGAGGTGACAAATATAAAGAAGCTTTTGTTCCCACCAGAAGAAACTTGAGGGTTTCTCAATGAGGCCAAGTTCAGGTCTGGAGAAATAAAGTTACAGTCCTATATTTCTCAATATCTATCCATGTAAGTTGAAAACAGTGCCCCTCAAACGTCACTGTGTGTTTAAATCACCTGGGGTCTGATTAAAGGCAGACCGATTCAGGAGTTCCTGCCTGACATTCTGCAGTTCTCACAAGCCCTCAGGTCACGCTGCTTCTCACCTCACTGCCCTGTGGACCACACTTTGAGTAGCAAGTAGAAATGCTTGGTGCCTGGGCATGGTAGATGATCTGCAGCAAATGTTAGCTTGCTCCTTCTCCAATGCCCTCCTCTCTCTTTTTCACAGTTACCCAGGAATTCTTATGTTAAGAGTTCTGAATCCATAAATGCCTTCACATCAATGGAGAATGAATTGTTCCCATGACTGTAACATATACATTTCCTTCCTTCATCTCCTGTAACCTCATGGGCCTGCTTGCCATTCACTGAACTATGCTTGACTGTCTGAGGTTCTCCTGGTCAAATCCAATAGGATTATTTTTCCCTTTCCTTAACATTTCTGCTCTGTCACTGTTAATCACTTCTTTTATTTTTTTATTTTATTTTTTTTTACTTTTTACAGACCGCTTTTTGATTCATTGTACACAAATGGGGTACATCATTTCATTTCTGTGGTTGTGCACGATGTAGATTCATACCATTAGTGTAATCATACATGTACCTAGGATAATGATGTCTGTCTCATTCCACCATCTTGCATACCCCACTCCCTCTCATTTCCCTCTATGTAATCTAAAGTTCCTCCATTCTTCTCTCACCCGCCACCCCCCACCCCCATTATATATCATCTTCCACTTATCAGGGAAAGCATTCGGTCTTCGAATTTTAGGGATTGGTTTATTTCACTTAACAAGATATTCTCCAGTTCCATCCATTTATCTGCAAATGCCATATTATTATTGTTCTTTATGATTGAATAATATGCCATTGTGTGTGTGTGTGTGTATATATATGTATATGTATATATACATATATATGTGTGTGTATATATATATATATATATCTCATAGTTTCTTTATCCATTCATCTGTATCCATTCATCTAGTTAACCACTTCTTTACTCTATAAATGTTCTCTTCTTCTTGTGCTTACTGCATTGTCTTGGTTCTACTGACACATCTTCTGGAATCTTTCCTGGTCTTTCTCCTTCCCTCTCTCTTGTAAATAGAGAACCATCTCCATGTAAATCTAAATCTATGCTCTGGGCTTTCATTTTCCAATCTTTTTTCCTACTCAGTAGAAAAGTTCATTGAACTCCTCCTGTAATGCCATTCTCCCCAAGAAAATAAACATAAATACTGCCTTTCTTCCCTCTGGAAGCACACATCTCATTGGGGCAGGTTATAGGCAAAGTTTGAATGGGCAGGGACATTTAAATGATGCTATGATGGACAGCCTTATGCTATTTTTCTTTTACCCAACATGTAGAAAATGTGACCCATCAACTTTTCCACCTAAATCCTTCTCATACAGAACTTTTGCCTGCATTTCTTGGACATTTCCCTGGTCCTCTGGTTTTATCATCTATTCATATTCCCAGATTAGTCTCTGAGATCTAGTGTTGCCAATTCCTAGTCACCAGTTGACGGCAAGGATGGCGTTACTCATTCTATGGTGAAATGAAAAGTGTCTCCATGGAAAATGAGGAATTTGCTTCTCTGTGGCTTTAAAATACTTCCTCTTTTGCTCCTGAAATTATTTTGAACAATATATTAGCAATAGTGAATTTTTTTTTTACAAAATATGCTGCATGCATGTTTATTGACTTTTAATTTGAAGAGTATGTGATAATGAAGGACCAAAGTTCCTGAGCCCTTCCTTTTACAATCCCTTTTCCAACAAGAGTCCCCAAAGCATTCAGTAAAGTTAGCAGTAAAATGCATATTAAGTTTTAATCTCATTTATGAAAAGAATAATTATCCACCTTTAAAATTTTGTCCCTCTTTTTAAAAAGCTCAAAATTAATTTTAACTCACTGATACATGTTGAATTGTGGTTTCCCCCCCCCCGCCCCGGTAGTATTTTCCTGACATTTTACTTTATGCCTACCACACTTATAGTCCCAAACTAGTAACACGTGGTACAGGAAGGGAGTTATAGGCTGTGGGTGGCAGGATTTGTTTTAAATGATGTGAGAATGTCGATTATTCGCTCTTTTTTTTTTTTTCCAGGTAGCTTTCTCCCACTTGAATCCTCTCTATTCTAAGCTAAAATGATAATGATAATTTTATGGCAGCATACAGATGTCAGCAAAGTAAAAGAAAATATAATAAAGCGTTCCCAAACTATTAATGCACAATTATCTGTTACTAACTTTTTTTTAATCAGCAAACATATTATTTTAGTTCCAACTGCTTTCTTCTTTGTTATAGGAATATTTTTCTTTTAGGATTCACTAACACAGTTATTTGATAAAGAGTCTCCCCAAAAATGCTATTTTTGAAAAAGTTGAAAATACACTGTTGTTTCATGGAAAATGATCACTAGTTCTACCATTTCAAAATAAAGGCAGCAGAATGACAAATAGCTGAGTGTTGAACCTTCGATTTGATATGGTTCAGCTTTTTAGCCCTCTGATTTCTTAACCACAGTGGTTAGTGGTGAGATAATTACTGGAACCAGCATAATTAGGGACTATATCACATTAGACACTGGGACACAAGGGCTGAGAATTATTTATCTGTTCCAAGATAACAGCATGCTTCCCCACAAATTTGCTATCGGGTTTCTTTATGCAAAATTTAAAAATATTTATCTCCTTTCCGAGAATCTTGAGTTGACTTGTTTAATAAGGGGCCTCTGCTTTCCCTTTTCTTTATTTGTTCCTCTTCTTTTTCTTTTTTAGAGTGGGATCTTTCCATAATTTTGCCTAGCTGTATCTAAAGTTGCCTTTATTGCTTATAGACTTAACTAATAATCTGATCTAGCTTCCTTCATTTTGTAGAAGTAATTGCTTTACTTGGAACTGTGGTGTATTCCACCTGCAGTTATTATTATATCTTTCTCTATTTCCATCTTCAACATTTTAGTATCCTGTAGACCAACTTGATAGGATTTTTTTCCTCTTTTGAATTTCTTCTCAGCACTCATTCTCACTCACTATTGAGTATTATGAGCTGAATTGCTCTAAAATGACATTATTTTAATAGTCATCTTCCTTTCTTTGCCCAAACTTCTTCCACAATTTAGTTACCCAAATTTTCTATGCACCCATCAACCAGTCAAGGTGTCCAAAAGAGCAATGCGTTAGTATATATCAGAGGTCTCATAAACAAAGTGGTAGAAATATATTTATTGATGTGGAAGAGTTGGTTTCAGGAAATATTGATCAGTAAAGAAATCATTTTAAAAATCAATATATATGATGGGATCCTATTTTACATATATTTATATAGGACATTAAATATTTTAAATTCATAATATTAAAATAAAAACCTATAAAGATAAACATTGAAATAAAATAATTTTTTAAAGGATAATGGGTACACTTTTTAAAAAAAATTTTTGTAGTTATAGATGAACAGCATGTCTTTGTTTATTTTTATGTAGTGCTGAGGATTGAACCAGTGCCACACACATGCCAGACAAGCACTCTGCCACTGAGCTACAGCCCCAGCCCCATTGTGTGAAGTATTTTAAACTTACATAATGTATAGAAAACATATAATATAAATAAATTATGTAATGGTCACACATCTCTATAACCATTGCCAAGTTTTTCCATTCTTTTTATTTTTTTTTTACGTTTACACTATTTCACCACGTTTGTTGAAAATGTATTTGTAGAACATGGTGAGGATGTCAATGGCGCCTCCTGTGTAGCATTTCTGTGAGTCATTCCCTCCCTCACCAACCATATCATGATCCTGAAGTTGGTCTTCATCATCCCCACATGCAATTCAAAACTAATACTAAATTCATAGTCAGTTTATAGACCATATAGGATATTCCATTACCTTTAAAATTTTTATTTCCTTAGTACCTAACATTACACAACTTGCTTTTATCTGTTAAAAATATATTGTTGAGATGTATTCATATTGACACAAACTTGTAGTCCATTTATTTTCATTGTAGTATAATATTCTAATATATGGATATGCATTAATGACTTAGCACTTCTACTATTAGTAAGCATTTGGGTTGTTTTCTGTGTTGTTGTTGGCTGTATTCACTGCAAATAAAGTTTCTAAATCTTCCATACATGTTTTTATCTTCCTGTTCTCGGTTTTGGATTTCGTTGCTGTATACTCAATGAACATCATCTATATGATATTGATTCTTTAGATTTTCTTTGAGTCCTATTTCAGGGTCACAGAATTACTTTTTGTAATTCTTCAGTGTAAGGTTGAAAAGTCTATTCAGAATCTAGAAGTTGGTTGCTGGGGTGTGAACAATTGTTTGCATTCTCTTTGTTCTATATTTTTATCTGTTTGATATATTGATTAATGACATAGGTTTTTAAAATACTCCTCTAAAATTATCAACTTCTATAAATTCTGAAAACATTGCTGGTGTATTTCGAGGATGTAGTATTAGGTACATAAACATTCAGAATTGCTATATCTTTCTGATAAAGAATTTGTACCTTTTTTCATGTAATTTTCCTCCTTGTGCCTATGAATATTTTTTGCTTCAGCTCATTTTGTCTGGCATTTAACATACTTAGGCCTGTTTTATTTTGGATAATATTTGCCAGCTCTTCAGTTTTTCATCCCTGTATTTCAACCTTTCTATGTCCTTGAGTTGCACTCATTATTTTTTATAAATAAATTTCTGGATATTATTATTTATATGTAACATGGTAGTCTCTATTTTTTTTTGAGGGGAGGTGGTACCAGGAATTGAACTTGGGGACACTTGAACACTGAACCACATCTCCAGCCCTATTCTGTATTTTATTTAGAGACAGGGTCTTACTGAGTTGCTTAGTGTCTCACTTTTGCTGAGGCTGGCTTTGAACTTGAGATCCTCCTGACTCAGACTCCAGAGCTGCTGGGATTACAGGCATGGGCCACCACACCCAGCAGTAGTCTTTATTTAAAAAAAAAAAAAAAGTTTATTCTGCTTACATTTCTCTTTATTAATTATTTGTGGCTATCTGTACATTCCTTTTTTTTTTTTTTTACTTTTTTTATTGTAAACAAACGGGATACATCTTGTTTCTCTGTTTGTACATGAAATTTTTCCTACAAAAGATTGTGTTAGCTATTCTGGGTTTCTTATTCTTCCAGATGAATTTCATGATTGCTTGCCCTACATCTGTAAGGTATGTCATTGGAATTTTAATTGGAATTGCATTGAATCTGTATAGCACATTTGGTAGTATGGCCATTTTGACAATATTAATTCTGCCTATCCAAGAACATGGGAGATCTTTCCATCTTCTAAGGTTTTCTTTAATTTCTTTCTTTAGTGTTCTGTAGTTCTCATTGTAGAGGTCTTTCACCTCTTTTGTGAGATTGATTCCCAAATATTTTTTTGAGGCTATTGTGAATTGGTGGTTTTTCTAACTTCTCTTTCTGAGGATTCATCACTTATGAATAAAAAAAGTATTAGATTTATGAGCATTGATTTTATATCCTGCTCTTTGTTCTCAATTACCTCTAAGAATTTTTTTATTTCCCTCCTGATGTCTTCTGTTATCCATTCATCATATAATAGCATATTTAATCTCCAGGCATTGGAGTAGTTTCTGTTTTTTACTCTTTCATTTATTTCTAATTTCAATCCATTATGATCTGATAGAATACAAGGTTGTATCTCTATCTTCTTATATTTGCTAACATTAACTTTGTGGCATAGAATATGGTCTATTTTAGAGAAGGATCCATGTGCTGCTGAGAAGAAAGTATATTCACTCTTTGTTGGATGGTTTATTCTATATATGTCCATTAAGTCTAAATTAATGATTGTGTTATTGAGATCTATGGTTTCTTTGTTCAATTTTGGTTTGGAAGATCTGTCCAGTGGTGAGAGAGGCATGTTAAAATCACCTAGTATTATTGTGTTGTGATCTATTTGATTTCTGAAATTGAGAAGGATTTGTTTGACGTACATGGATGAGCCACTGTTTGGGGCATAGATATTTATGATTGTTATGTCTTACTGATTTATGCTTCCCTTAAGCAGTATGAAATGTCCTTCTTTATCCCTTCTAACTTTGGCTTGAAGTCCACATCATCTGATATGAGAATGGATACTCTGGCTTTTTTGCTGTGTCCATGTGCATGGTATGTTTTTCCCCATCCTTTCACCTTTAGTCTGTGGGTATCTCTTTCTATGAGATGAATCTCTTGCAGGCAGCATATTGTTGGATCTTTCTTTTTAATCCAATCTGCCAGACTATGCCTTTTGATTCATAAGTTCAGGCCATTAACATTCAGGGTTATTATTGAGATATGATTTGTATTCCCGGTCATTTGACTCATTTTTATTTTTTGACACGACTTGGTTTCTCCTTTATTTGGCTATTCCTTTAGGGTAGTTCCTCCCTTTGCTGATTTACATCATTGTATTTCATCTATTCCTCATGGAATATTTTGCTGAGAATATTCTGTAGTGCCAGCTTTCTATTTGTAAATTCTTTTAGCTTTTGTTTATCATGGTAAGATTTAATTTCGTTGTCAAATCTGGAGGTAAGTTTTGCTGGGTATAAGATTCTTAGTTGGCATCCGTTTTCTTCCAGAGCTTGAAAAATGTTCCAGGTCTTTCTAGCTTTTAGGGTCTGGGTTGAAAGATCTGCTGATATCCGTATTGGTTTCCCTCTGAATGTAATTTGATTCTTTTCTCTCACAGCCTTTAAAATTCTGTCTTTATTTTGTATGTTAGGTATTTTCATTATAATGTGCCTTGGTGTGGGTCTATTTTAATTTTGTATATTTGGAGTCCTATACGTCTCTTGTACTTGATTTTCCATTTCATTCTTCAGGTGTGGGAAATTTTCTGATATTATTTCATTGAATAGATTGTTCATTCCTTTGGTTTGTTCCTCTAAGCCTTCCTCAATCCCAATAATTCTCAAATTTGGCCTTTTCATGATATCCCATAATTCTTGTAGATTCTGTTCATGATTTCTTACCATCTTCTCTGTTTGGTCAACTTTGTTTCTAGGTTAAATATTTTGTCTTCAAGGTCTTAGGTTCTGTCTTCCAGGTGTTCTATCCTATTGGTTATGCATTCTATGGAGTTTTTAATTTGGTTTATTGTTTCCTTCATCTCAAGAATTTCTGTCTGGTTATTTTTTAGTATCTATAACTCTTTATTGAAAGGATATTTTGCTTCCTGCATTTGCTCTTTTAACTGTTGAGTGGTGCGATCATTCAAAGCCTGCATTTGTTCTTTCAAGTCATCATTTGCTTCTCTGATCATTTTAATTATGTACATTCTGAACTCCCTTTCTGACCTTTCTTCTGCCATGCTGTCATTGGATTTTATTGATGTAGCATCTAGGTTTGTTTGGGACATTTTCTTCCCTTGTTTCCTCATATTGGACAGATATCTACCCCTCTAGTAGTGAAACTCTGTTGACTTATAGTATCCCTGTAGATTTCCAATAACTCGCCTCTTAGCCTTCAGTAGCCTGAAGTCTTGGAGGAACTTGATAATGCAGCAATACACAAGGAAGCTGCCCCTCTAGGGGTGGTGGCCTTCAGGTGGGGTATATTTCCTGCTGGAGGGAAGAGTCACCTCCACTTGTTAACTGATGGTCAGTCAAAAGGGGGACTAAACTGCAGGCTGGGGCGTGGCTGATCTGGGCCTGTGTCTCTGGTTTTACCACCCTGGTGGAAAAGCTTTGCCCGGCGGGGAAGACTCACCGGGTGGGGACTTCTCGCTGGGCAGCCCTCCTCTGCAACGTTCCCGGGGATGGACCTACTTTCTGGGCCAGGAAGCCTCACTCTGAGATTGAGACTCTCGATGGACAGCCCTCCTCTGTGATGTTCCCTGGGGCACGGAACTACCACCTTGTCTGGGGTCCTGGCCCTGCGAAGGACTCTCTCTGAGCAGCCCTCCTCTACGATGTTCCCTGGGGACTGGACCTACTGCCCAAGGCCTGGAACCCTTGCTCTGCACTGAAGCCTCTCTCTGGGTGGTCCTCCTCTACAATGCTCCCGGTTGTCTGAATTCACGGCTCCAGCCAGGGAGTCTCACTGGGCCACTCTACTCCACAAAGTTCACTGCATTCCGGGACTACTGACCCATCCAGGGAGCCTCGCCCAGTGGGAGAAACTCACCTGGTGGCTCTGAGTTGGTCCTGAGTCTCTCAATACCTCCTCTTCTTGACTCCTGGGTCCTGTCAAAGGTCCTCCAGTCTCCTGTAGGTGTCTCAGGAAGGGAGATGCCCTTCCAATGATGATGGCCACACCCTCAGGAATAATTCAAAATGCCTGCACCAGCCTCCAAAGAAGCTGGGGAGCCCCAGCGAGGGTGCACTGAGTCAGCACAGAGACAAGTGCAGAGTCCCTCAGCAGTAGAGGGGCAGGCAGGCTCAGCGATGGTGTCTGACCTCGGTGTGGGATGGGGCGGGCCAGCTAGCTCCACAATGGCATTCTACCTCAGCTTGGGGAAGGAGGGCAGGTTAGTTCTACCCGATGGCATCCGACCTCTGCACATTCTTAATTTGTGCTTTATAGTTGAGTCTTTGTTGCTTTTTTATTTTGCTTCCTTTCTAGTCTCTTCTTTTTCCATATATTCACTCTTATTTTTTCTTCTCTAATACTTTGAAAGTTAAATATTTAATTTTAAATTTTTGTTGAATACTATTACATTCTAACACTTTTATTTAGCTTCAATAAATTTAAAATTAATAGGACTGGGAATATAGCTCAGTTAGTAGAGTGCTTGCCTTGCAAGCACAAGGCCCTGGGTTCAATCCCCAGTACCAAAAAAAGAAAAAGAAAAAAATCACTATTTCTATTTTTTTTAAATGATACAAATACTTCAGGTTTCTTTTTGTTTCAGTCGTCGCTATTTCTATTTCTTTTTTAATTAAATAGAGATTAAAATTTTTTTTGCTTAATTATTAAAGCACAAAGACTTCTTCAGGGCTACATATTGGTCATGTCAATAAATTTCTATAATAACTGCTTTTTTTATTTTCTTGAAGATATAAAGTGATTAATGTCATAACCCAATGTCATTATGACATTATGATTAATGTCATAAACCCAGTTTTAAAATTGGTGCTAAAAATCAAGTATTTCCATAGTTGTATAAGTGTACTGAGAAATAAATATAAGGGAGATTCCCACCCCCTTCCCTCTCAAAATGGCTATTCTGTATCCTAACTGTTGAAATCATTTCTTCCAGACATAGGTGGATTGCACTGTAGTTCTTGTTAAGAATTGAATGCCATAACTCTCAGAGCTAGACCTGCATCATAGACCCTAAGAGTGGGGAGTTCCCATGCGATATGAGGAGATAAAACCTCATAACAAACCAAAGAGAAAAAAGATTTCAAATCACATGTTCTTCTCATTAGCATATTAGTTTTTGAATACAAAAGTTAATTTTTGGTGAGTACTTTACAAATAAAGACACAAATGACCACCATGTTATTATTAAAAGTTAAATGCCATGAACAGAAAAATAATTGAAATTATAATTGTGTTAAATAAGTTTTAGGAGCCTGTCTTTAGAGACAATGGTTGAGGACTCTCCACAGAGAGGCAAAAATTTTATCTTCCTGGTCATAGCTCTGATTTTCTGTGTTCAAATTGCATTTTCCAGAAAAGAGAATAGAAAAGAACAACTACAATAAAAAAATCTTAAGTAAGTACACAACAAAGTTTGAGCTATTGAAAATCAAAATTAGAATATTTAATTTAAGCAGGCATTTGCAAAATATCTGTCATGAGGTTCTGTATATTTATTATAAAAGAGAAGTAAATTTAACTCTATATTAGCAGCTAATGCAACAGAAGGTGAGACAAGAGATAGTTACATAGTTACATGTATCCATGAGATTAAGAAAAAAAATGTTCAGGGCAAGCATACCATTTCTGGTACAGAGACCAGGAAATCGTTTGTCTCCTGGATAATGATGAAACACTGAAACAGAGGGATTGGTTACCTCAACAATAAGGCACAGTTTTGCAATGAGATGCACAGCATCTTCAGGGCACATAAGTGGCACTGTAGATCGACAAAGGCAGACTGTGGTATTGAGTTCTAAATTGATCTGAATTGGATGGACTCTCTTTCATGCTGTCGCCCCTTGTTTATGTCCAGTATGGCAATAAACATGAGATACCTTACTGGTGGTAAACATCTGGAGGGGCAGAATGCAGACCACATGCTGGAACAATCAACTGCATCAGGACTAACTAGCATCCTCTGGGGAGTACTGACAAACTCCCAGCAGGAATACACCAGGAGAAATCCTCCCCAGAACCCCAAGGAGGAAAACCAGAGTGCCTGTGTTCAGGACACAACTCAGGGACCACTGGAGCACACAGATAAAATGTATAAAACCGTGAGCCACTCTCAATGGAGCATCAACAGAGCTTGAACTTTTACTTATGTAAGCAAGGCTGTCCAAGGGAGAGCTCCAAGATAAACAGAGCTCAATAATAGTGTATGCTAAGATACCAGAGGTGTTAATTTGTTTATGGAGGTTAACTATAGGCTGGATGTTGGGGGTCATCTAACAGAAATGATTGCTTTGGCTGTAAGATGAATGATCTACATGAGCCCTTCATCCTGGCAGTCATGAATGAGTTGGGTCTCTTGTCGATTCACACCATTGCTATTTAATAACAGTAAAACCATGCCTTGTGCCTGGAGGTGAGGAACTCATTTATTTTGTTTGACCTGAAATATGGGGGCACTTTTGATACCTGGCTTGGGTCTTTTTCATACCTTGAACCTGTCAAGACTCTTGATGTTTTCAAATCTATTTCCTTTGCCTTTTCAGATTTTAAAAATATTTTCAAAGTAATGACGAGATAATTTTTTAGTGGGATTTACATCCTTGCTAAGGTAGTTTGACAAATTTTGTAAAATTATGTTTATTTAGAATAAATAGCTAGAATTCTGCAATTGAAATTATAAATACCAGGCAAAATGTTACAAAGCATAGTTGGTCCATGTTTTAGACAGACATCCTGAAAGTGGTTTTCTTAACTCCCAAGAGAAATTACTCTAGCTCATTATTTTTGCATGATTCATTGTTAACATTTCATTTACACTTAAATGAACAAAATGGTTCTAATGAGATACTTCTTTCTTTCAAAGATCACTGTTATGATTAATGGAACCTAGTAGAGGAAACTCAGAAGATGAATAGAAATACATTTATTGTGTGCATGCTGGGACTGGCCACAGAAAATTTTCATCATTCCAGGTTTACTAGAAATCTTGGTTTGATGGTTCTTAGTGAAGGGCATAGTCTCTTCATGACAAAAGTTTAAAACTCCAGCTCTGGTTTCCTTTAGCAAAAGTAGAAATGTTTTCTTAGAAATATTTTAATTCCTAACCAAACATAAATACTAAAAGGATATTACTCAAGTTTAAAAAAAAAAGTCAACTTTGTATGAAGAATATTTGAAAATTTTTTGCAAGAAAATGGTATTAAAATGTCAGATATAAGGAACCGAAGTGTGAGCTTCTCTGGCCATCATATGCATTGGCACAAGAATTATTTTCATCCTTAATACTTCACGCCTCTTCCATTTCTGAGTACATTTCTGTCTTAAAAATCAACTTTCTTTTGTTCTTAAGGATCTTTTAATTAGAGAATGTAGATCAGCAGAAAAGACAGTGACCAAGACTCAGATGATCTGGGTTCAAGTTCTGGATTGACTTTGGACAAGTCATTTAAATTCTCTGTGTTAAGTTTCTTTACTTGTTGCAAACATAATTAGCAATATCAGTACCACTACCTCACCGTTTATTGTAAAGACCAAAATGATGTAATGTGTGTAAAAACATTTAAACTATATAGTGTTATCAACTTGGTGCTCCTGGTAATGTTTTCACTAAGGGGGCATTCACTGGCCTAGTTTTGTGGTATTGGAAAAAAGAACAGGGTGGTAAGATGTTTAACAAGCTTTCTGTGGTCCAGAGCTTGTCATGCACACAGTGGTACCTTCTGACCTGCCCTCAAACAAACTCTGCTTTCCTTAACACTATGCTATGCCTTGGCTTGGTCCGCCCTGCAAACACCCTCCTTATTCTACTTTCCTTGATTTTCTTTGGTATTCTGACATTTTTCTTCTTCTGCTGGAAGCCCTTGTCTTCATCTCTGTTATTTGCTAGTTTTGAAGCTTGGATCACTGGTTTTGGCATCCTAGACTTTCGTTCCAGTATATATGTTAAGACAACATTCCAAGGGGAAAATACTTTCTTAATTATGATCCAGAGTAGGAAATACCAGTCTTCTTTCCTTTTCTTCACCTACCTACACTCTGGTACCTCTTTTTCTTTCCCACCTTAAAACCAGGTCTTTTGTCTCTGCTAATCTTAGGCTACACCAGGGTTGTTTCAAGTGGTACTTAAAGCAAGAGGATGCTTTACCTTTTTCTACATTTGACTGCTCAACAGGACAATACTTACTGAGCACATGTCATATTCCAGACATACTGCTATGTGCAGGGGACACATAACTTCCCTCTTAGCGTGCTTATAGTCTACTTTTAGAAAGGATTTCTGCTTTGAGTATCCCATTCTGTTGAGTGAACGAGTGAATGAATGAGTAGGAGATTAAACAAGGAACCTGTAAAGTTCACCCCAGCTCACAAAATCTATGAACCTACAGTATACATATATGATAAAATTATTATTACAGATGACATATACATAGCATATTTTTAAAATTTTTTTATTAGAATTTTCATTTGAATATTAAAAGTGCTATTGCATTTCACTTAATTGCCTGGGAATGTGTTACTTATTCTACTTATTCAGGAGAGTGCATGGTAGCTTGGATCTGGGATGGAAGGAAAGGGCACCTCAGGTAATAACCTTCCCAGTTTGCTCAGGACTCACTAAGCTTAAACATGAAAAGTCTCATGTCCTGGGAAACCCTCAGTTCTAGTCAAACTGGTTTAATGGATACCCCAAGATAATCAAATTTGTCCCATTTCCCTCTATTTTCCCCTGTATCTTGCATTCATCTAAATTAGTAAAATATCAAGGATGACAGTATGGCAAGCATTGAGGTTGACTTCTAACATCCTAACATCCCTTTGCTGGTGTCTGGTAGGAAGTGGGAGGAGCTGAGCCAACAGGGGTCGGGGAGATGTGGGGAGAAGCTTGCTAGGGGCTTCTGGAAATGGCAATTTCTTGCAAGAGAGAAATGCAGAAAGGTAGCCTCCCTCTCTTTTTAAATATCCCAGTATTCCTGGAAGTTATGCTACAAACCTTGAAAAGAACTAGGCTTGGAAGGAAACCAAGAACCAACAATGTAGACAGAGAAAAGAAGCAAGTCCCTTGGATACATTTTAATCTGTGAAATAAATGGACTCTGAAGCCCCTGAGCCTTAGACTCCTGGTTAGTAAACAGGTATTCTCCTGTGTAAGCCAATGTGAATCCGATTTCTACTTTGTTTCTTTGTTCCAGCTAAAGGCATTGCAGATGATGAACATGGAAAGTAATAAAGCCTTTAATTATCCGCTGTCCTGTTTGGGTGGAAAATGTAGCCTGGTATAAAAAGAGGATTACATGGGGGCAGCAGAGCTCTATAGAGACAATTGCTTCAGCTTTAAAAGTGCCACTAGAACAAGAAATTTTAAAATTAGAAGGAGAAGATGCAAAACTATTGAATGGACTATTGAGCAATATAAATCAGCTGGGGGTTGCAGCGTCTTAAATCCTGAAATTGATTGGTAAAAAGAATAAAAAGCTTTTAAAATCTTTATGCTTTGTAGAGGAGCCAAGATCCCCAATTCCAATAGCAAACTATCTGCAGCATAATTTTTTTGGTTCTATATCCCACTAAATTCTTTACTGTTTTTTGGATGTTGTTTGTTGAATGAATGTAATATTCCTGACATTAGAAATGTGGGGGAGAGGCTCTCTTCACGGGGCGATCCAAGATGGCGGCCTAGAGGGAGACTGCACCCCCAGTCGCTCCAGAACCCAAGAGTTAAGAAGGGGAGGCATTGAGAGACTCGGACTGAAATAGAGCCACGGGTGAGTCTGCCCACTGGGTAAAGCTCGACCCGGGTGGCAGGCCCAGATAGAGGTGGCTTATCGGAGCCAGGCAGGGCAGCTAGAGTCATCCACAGGCAGCCCTGCGCACTCCTGGCGGTGGGCCCCGCCCACACAGCCAGCTTCTCCAGGTTCTCCGAACGGAACTGGCCCGCTAGTGAGAGCCTTTCTGACCAGAACAAGCTCCGAGTCCCGGAGCCACTGCAGCGCAGCGTACTCCGGCAACGAACCAGCGGAGAACCTCGATCCGCAAGCAGCCTCTGGGATCAGGGCAGGGCAGCCAGAGACCTCTTCAGGCGGCTCTGCCCACTCCGGCTGCAGGCTGTCTTCACGGGGCGATCCAAGATGGCGGCCTAGAGGGAGACTGCACCCCCAGTCGCTCCAGAACCCAGGAGTTAAGAAGGGGAGGCATTGAGAGACTCGGACCGAAATAGAGCCACGGGTGAGTCTGCCCACTGGGTAAAGCTCGACCCGGGTGGCAGGCCCAGATAGAGGTGGCTTAGCAGAGCCGGGCAGGGCAGCTTGAGTCTTCCCAAGGTAGCCTTCCACACTCCGGCAGTGGACTCCTCCCACACGGCCAGCTGCACGGTGCAGGCCCACAGTGAGAGCATTTCCGCACAGAACCAGTTCCAAACCGTGGAACCAGTAGGGGGCTAGGGGCAGTTTTCTTCGGATGCGCTGCTTTATCAGATTCCTTCAAGACATCAGGCTACTGAAGGCTGGGAGGTGATACACTGGAAATCTACCGGGACACTATAAGCCAATAGCGGAAAACTGCAATATCTCAGGGTCCCACTGACAGCTGACCAATATGAGAAAACAAGGGAAGAAAATGTCCCAAACAAACCTAGATACTACATCAATAAAACCCAATGACAGCACAGCAGAAGAAATGTCAGAAAGGGAGTTCAGAATGTACGTAATTAAAACGATCAGGGAAGCTAATGAGGAGATGAAAGAGCAAATGCAGGCATTGAAGGAGGAGATGAAAGAGCAAATGCAGGCATTAAATGATCGCACCAATCAACAGTTAAAAGACCAAATACGGGAAGCAAGAGATCATTTCAATAAACGGTTAGAGATACTGAAAAAAAAACAAACTGAAATACTTGAAATGAAGGAAACAATAAACCAAGTTAAAAACTCCATAGAAAGCATAACCAATAGGATAGAACACCTGGAAGAAGGAACCTCAGACATTGAAGACAAATTATTTAATCTTGAAAGCAAAGTTGGTCAAACAGAGAAGATGGTAAGAAATCATGAACAGAATCTACAAGAATTATGGGATATCATGAAAAGGCCAAATTTAAGAATTATTGGGATTGAGGAAGGCTTAGAGAAACAAACCAAAGGAATGAACAATCTATTCAATGAAATAATAACAGAAAATTTCCCAAATCTGAAGAATGAAATGGAAAACCAAGTACAAGAGGCTTATAGAACTCCAAACATACAAAATTACAACAGACCCACACCAAGGCACATTATTATGAAAATACCTAACATACAAAATAAAGACAGAATTTTAAAGGCTGCGAGAGAAAAGAATCAAATTACATTCAGAGGGAAACCAATAAGAATATCAGCAGATTTTTCAATCCAGACCCTAAAAGCTAGAAGGGCCTGGAACAACATTTACCAAGCCCTGAAAGAAAACGGATGCCAACCAAGAATCTTATACCCAGCAAAACTTACCTTCAAATTTGACGATGAAATAAAATCCTTCCATGATAAACAAAAGCTAAAGGAATTTACAAAAAGAAAGCCAGCATTACAGAACATTCTCAGCAAAATATTCCATGAGGAAGAGATGAAAAACAACGATGCAAATCAGCAACAGGAGGCGCTAGCCTAAAGGAATAGCCAAATAAAGGAGAAACCAAGTCGTGTCAAAAACAAATATGAGTCAATTGACTGGGAATACAAATCATATCACAATAATAACCCTGAATGTTAATGGCCTAAATTCATCAATCAAAAGACACAGACTGGCAGATTGGATTAAAAAGAAAAATCCAACAATATGCTGCCTGCAAGAGACTCATCTCATAGAAAGAGACACCCATAGACTAAAGGTGAAAGGATGGGGAAAAACATACCATGCACACGGACACAGCAAAAAAGCTGGAGTATCCATACTCATCTCAGATAATGTGGACTTCAAACCAAATCTAGTCAGAAGGGATAAAGAAGGACATTACATGCTGCTTAAGGGAAGCATAAATCAGCAAGACATAACAATCACAAATATCTATGCCCCGAACATTGGCTCATCCACGTACGTCAAACAATTCCTTCTCAATTCCAGAAATCAAATAGACCACAACACAATAATACTAGGCGATTTTAACACACCTCTCTCACCACTGGATAGATCGTCCAAACAAAAATTGAATAAAGAAACTATAGATCTCAACAACACAATCAGCAATTTAGACTTAACGGACATATATAGAATACATCATCCAACAAAGAACGAATACACTTTCTTCTCAGCAGCACATGGATCCTTCTCTAAAATAGACCATATTTTATGCCACAAAACTACTGTTAGCAAATACAAGAAGATAGAGATACTACCTTGTACTCTATCAGATCATAATGGATTGAAATTAAAATAAATGACAGAATAAAAAACAGAAACTTCTCCAATACCTGGAGACTAAATAATACACTATTATATGATGAATGGATAACAGAAGACATCAGGAGGGAAATAAAAAAATTCTTAGAAGTAAACGAGAACAAAGACACATCATATCAAAATCTCTGGGACACTATGAAAGCAGTTTACAGGAAGATTTATTTCATGGGGTGCATTCAAAAAAAGAAGTATAAATCAACAAATAAACGACTTAACACTATAGCTCAAAGCGCTAGAAAAAGAAGAGCAGACCAATACCAAAAGTAGTAGAAGACAGGAAATAGTTAAAATCAGAGCCGAAATCAACGAAATCGAAACAAAAGAAACAATTGGAAAAATTAACAAAATAAATAGTTGGTTCTTTGAAAAAAAATAAATAAAATTGATAAACCCTTAGCCACACTAACAAAGAGAAAGAGGGAGAAAACTCAAATTACTAAAATTCGGAATGAACAAGGAAACATCACAACAGACACGAGTGAAATACAAAACATAATTAGAAGCTATTTCAAAAATCTATACTCCAACAAAACAGAAAACCTCGAAGACATCAACAAATTTCTAGAGACATATGAACTACCTAAACTGAACGAGGAGGACATACACAACTTAAATAAACCAATTTCAAGCAATGAAATAGAAGAGGTCATCAAAAGCCTACCAACAAAGAAAAGTCCAGGACCAGATGGGTTCTCAGCCGAGTTCTACAAAACCTTTAAAGAAGAGCTCATTCCAATACTCCTCAAACTATTCCATGAAATAGAAGAGGAGGGAACCCTCCCAAACTCGTTCTATGAAGCCAATATCACCCTGATACCTAAACCAGACAGAGACACATTGAGAAAAGAAAATTTCAGACCAATATCCTTAATGAACATCGACGCAAAAATTCTCAACAAAATTTTAGCAAATCGCATACAAATATATATTAAAAAGATAGTGCACCACGATCAAGTGGGTTTCATCCCAGGGATGCAAGGTTGGTTCAACATTCGGAAATCAATAAATGTCATTCACCATATCAACAGACTTAAAGTTAAGAATCACATGATTATTTCAATAGATGCAGAAAAAGCATTCGATAAAATACAGCATCCCTTCATGCTCAAAACACTAGAAAAAATTGGGGTAGTGGGAACATTCCTAAACATTATAAAGGCAATCTATGCTAAGCCCAAGGCTAATATCATTCTAAATGGTGAAAAACTGAAAGCATTCCCCCTAAAAACTGGAACAAGGCAGGGATGCCCTCTTTCACCGCTTCTATTCAACATCGTCCTTGAGACTCTAGCCAGAGCAATCAGACAAACCAAAGAAATTAAAGGGATACGAATAGGAAAAGAAGAACTCAAACTATCCCTGTTCGCTGATGACATGATTATATATTTAGAGGAACCCGGAAATTCCACCAGAAAACTTTTAGAACTCATAAGTGAATTCAGTAATGTAGCAGGTTACAAGATCAATGCTCATAAATCCAATGCATTTTTATACATAAGTGATGAATCTTCAGAAAGAGAAATTAGAAAAACTACCCCATTCACAATAGCATGGAAAAAAATAAAATACTTGGGAATCAATCTCACAAAAGAGGTGAAAGACCTCTACAATGAGAACTACAGAACACTAAAGAAAGAAATTCAAGAAAACCTTAGAAGATGGAAAGATCTCCCATGTTCCTGGATAGGCAGAATTAATATTGTCAAAATGGCTATACTACCTAAAGTGCTATACAGATTCAATGCAATTCCAATTAAAATCCCAATGATGTACCTTGCAGAAATAGAGCAAGCAATTATGAAATTCATCTGGAAGAATAAAAAACCTAGAATAGCTAAAGCAATCCTCAGTAGCAAGAGCGAAGCAGGGGGTATTGCAATACCAGATCTTCAACTCTACTACAAAGCAATAGTAACAAAAACGGCATGGTATTGGTATCAAAATAGACAGGTAGATCAATGGTACAGAATAGAGGACATGGACACAAACCCAAATAAATACAATTTTCTCATACTAGACAAAGGTTCCAAAAATATGCAATGGAGAAAAGATAGCCTCTTCAACAAATGGTGCTGGGAAAACTAGAAAACCATATGCAATAGAATGAAATTAAACCCCTATCTCTCACCCTACACAAAACTCAACTCAAAATGGATCAAGGACCTCGGAATCAGACCAGAGACCCTGCATCTTATAGAAGAAAAAGTAGGTCCAAATCTTCAACTTGTTGGCTTAGGATCAGACTTCCTTAACAGGACTCCCATAGCACAAGAAATAAAAGCAAGAATCAACAACTGGGATAGATTCAAACTTAAAAGCTTTCTCTCAGCAAAGGAAACTATCAGAAATGTGAAGAGAGAGCCTACAGAGTGGGAGAATATTTTTGCCAACCATACCTCAGATAGAGCACTAATTTCCAGAATCTATAAAGAACTCAAAAAACTCTACACGAAGAATACAAATAATCCAATCAACAAATGGGCTAAGGAAATGAACAGACACTTCACAGAAGAAGATGTACAAGTAATCAACAGATATATGAAAAAATGTTCAACATCCCTAGTAATAAGGGAAATGCAAATCAAAACTACCCTAAGATTTCATCTCACCCCAATTAGAATGGCGATTATCAAGAATAGAAGCAACAATAGGTGTTGGCGAGGATGTGGTGAAAAAGGAACACTCATACATTGCTGGTGGGGTTGCAAATTAGTGCAGCCACTCTGGAAAGCAGTGTGGAGATTCCTCAGAAAGCTTGGAATGGAAACACCATTTGACCCAGCTATCCCACTCCTTGGCCTATACCCAAAGGACTTAAAATCAGCATACTACAGAGATACAGCCACATCAATGTTCATTGCTGCTCAATTCACCATAGCCAGATTGTGGAACCAACCTAGATGCCCTTCAGTTGATGAATGGATAAAGAAACTGTGGCATATTTATACAATGGAATATTACTCCGCAATGAAGAATGATAAAATTATGGCATTTGTAGGCAAATGGTCGAAATTGGAGAATATCATGCTAAGTGAGATAAGCCAATCTCAAAAAACTAAAGGACAAATGATCTCGCTGATAAGCGGATGAGGACATATAATGGGGGGTGGGAGGGGTTAGCATTAGGTTTAGCGTTAGGTTTAGAGTTAGGCTAAGGAGAGCGGTAAGAATGAAGGAAAGAAGGACTGTATAGAGGGAAAAGAGGGGTGGGAGGGGTGGAGGGGAAGGGAAAAAAAATAAACATCATTACCCTATGTAAATGTAAAAAAAAATAAATAAATAAAAAATAAAAATAAAAAAAAAAAGAAATGTGGGGGAAAAAAAAAGTATAGAGATGTTTTTGAAGGGACCCATTCTGTGAGAAAGACAGAATAAGAAGTTGTTATGAACTATTCTGCTTTAAATATATCACAGAAAGTCCATTTTTACATTACCAAACTCTAGAGACAATGAGCTAAAATAATGGCCTTAAGTGTAGATAAAAGAAAATTGATTGAAAATTCACCATGAAATCAATTATTCATTGTGTCTTGAGATTGCATTCACCACAAAGGCACATCAGTCCAGAAAATAGTTGCAAAATCCCCATTTTAAACAGCATAGGACAGTAAGAAAACAGCAGATCTGAAGCAAAAGAAAGCATTCTTTGCATTACACTATTAAATGGAACACTTAATCAGCTTTTTTGCCAAGAGAAAACGTCCCATTATGCTTAGTTATAAATAGGGCTGTGGGAAAAGCTGAATGGCTGCAGACCGGGTCTGCATCTGTTGTCTTTGGTAGTTTCATAGAGTGTTAGCAAGTCAGCATTTATCAGAGGGTAACTCACAAAGACTCTGGGAAACCTTGGTTCCAAGTCATTGTTTATCACGTACTCTGAGGTTTGATATCCCAGCTTGGTAAATAGTGCGTTTTTCAGAACAGATCTGTCAGAGGACTCTGAGCACCCCTCTTCATTCCTGCTTTGTCATTAAGCTGTTTCTAGGCATGTGAGCATGATTACCGCTTTCCCGCATTATGTCATGGAAAAGGAACACTAAGATTTGTAAACTGCATTTCAAAACCTGCCACACACTAAGACAGAGTTTACTCAGTTTTTTTAGAAATGAGGCAAGTGACCACTTGTGACTTTAAACCTTTTTTTTTTTTTTTTTTTTTTTTTCCTTCTAGAGAGAAAGAAATGAAAAACATGAGTATTGGTTGTTGTGAGGCAAGATCTTGACCTAAGAATCCAGCATTCGGGGTAGAATTAAATTCTCGTGCTTTATTCAAAATCTCATCCATTGAGGAATGAGATCATTTAGAGTCAAAGTGGTTAGACTACACCTTTTCTCCAAAAGAAGACCTTGGAATTTGTAGGTTTTTTTTTGTATTGTTTTGTTTCCATTTTTAGTGACATAATGGAAGTTGACCTACTTACTGACAGTGCATTAATTTGACAAAATTAAGTGACTGGATGGTTGAAAAGTCAATGCCAAATCAGTTCTGACACCGCTCAAGCAGCCCTAGACCAAAGTACATCCTGAACTGGGTCAGTTCAGACCTGTACTACTCAATGAGTGCAAGAGCTCTGAGTGTGCACTTAAATTGAACGGTGGTGGAGAGCATGGTATAACTAGTCTTGATTCAGTGAGGTTTAAGTGGACACATTTTAGTTTCTTAGGGTCTGTGGCACAGATGACTATTGGGTGAGTGCTATGCTAAAAGCTAAACTAAAATTTACAAGTGTGCCGTTTCTCTGTATAGGTGATATGCACATCAAAGAGGAAATGCAAGATTCCTGTGTGCTGTCTTCTGCTCTCCAGATGTCCCTGGTTACTTTTTTTCAGGCTGGCCTTTCTCTAGAAGAAAATCTCCAGTGCTGCATTTGAATTAGACCACCATGGCCTGGAATTCTTGAGGCTGTATCTTGCCTCCAAGGAGGACTTTGATGGGTTATCTCTTGTAACCCATGAGGCAGACAGGATCTTCCTTCCAGCTGCCTCAAGAACACTCCACTCCTTTTCATTAAACTGTCAGCCTGCTTCTGAGGCGTTACTGCCCTTCCACCATTCCAGCTGATGCTAAGCCAGATGGTGCCCATGGCTGCAAGATATTTAGACCAGTATGGAATTAGTGAGAAGTTTGATTGCAGCATCAGTCTGGGTGTTGGGTTTTTTTGTTTGTTTGTTGGTTCACGTCTTTTGTGTTTGTGCTGCTGAAGATAGAATTCTGGAATGTCTGGATCCTCCTCCAGGACCAATCCAATACAAAATTAGATTCTGATTTCATTCAGAGGAAGTTCACAATTTATCCATAAAACCTGAATCTCTTGTGTTACAGATTTTAGTTTGATATTAACATTGCTTCATGCAAATAGTGGGTCAGTCTTCCTGTGTTTAAAAAAGCTCTGTCCCTTGCACAAAATAGACCCTTGCTGTGCTATGATGATCTTAATCATCAAGGTTAATCACTTACATGTTTTAAAGACTTCAAAAAAGAGTCTTTAAAAGTTCATTTTGTCACTTTTAAATTATAAGCATCAGAACTCCACACATTCCTGAAGAAGTGTCCTAAGCAATGTGTGTTGTGCCTATTTGTATTTTAACACTGATCAGGTTTGTTGACTCTGTAGCAGAATCCCTGATGAAAACTTTTGTTTTCCATGCCAGCCATTCACAGTGATTCAGGGATCTGTTATTTTTCAAACCAAATGCATAAATTAGACATTATCACTAAATGTGGGTTTATTTAGATTTCTTATCCAACTTTTATTTCCTCTCCTTCCTCACTCTTTTACCAGGTGGTGTTCTTGAAATGATTTCCCAATAGTCTGTGAAATTAAGTTATGAACTTAATCTGAATTGAAAGTGCCTTACTTCTTCTCAATGTGATATTATCATCCCAGAAGGAAATTTTGCATTTCGGTGTTGCCCTTTGCAGGAGGAGAAAGGGCAACATCTCTAAATTTTATCAGTATCATATTTCTTGAGCCCATGATACCACTGGATCCATGAGGTCTTGATGCGCGATGTCTCATTATAATAGGTGCCCTCCAATACAGAATATAAAAGCTCAAAATGACGAATCTAATAATAGACTTGTACCCAGTAGTGCTAAACCTTTATGTTCGAGTAAATGAAGCAAACAAGAAAACCACTGTGTACAAAGGAACAGCAAGGAAACACATTTCTCAACATTGGCACTAGTAGAGGAAGGGGAAAAAATTCTTCCCTAATAATTTGAACCAAAACCCAATAAAGGTACAGACAGGTTTTTGGTCTGAATTTATGAAAGTTATTGGTAGATGCCAATGGATTATAGAATATACCTCAATTTCAGATGCTGAGATATGTGAAGAAAAAAAGCTTAATGAAATACATTAATTTAAATAGTTTAGAGTTTAATGTTTGCCTGTATTTTCTTAACTTCCAAAACATTTGGGTAAGCATGTATACCCCATTGTCCTCCTCCAAACTGGATTTCCAGATGTCTTGAGGTCATTCATCACTGAATAAACCTCTCTGGATTGAACTTGATGCTTTCTTCCAGCCTCCATAAAGATGGAACATTTTAGAGGCTAATGTCCATAATGAGGTGTGTACATTTTAAAGACCCCTGGAGCAATGCAGTATTGTCTTGCTCAGGGCAGTGTACATCAAGATGCAATTGCAAATGTAAAATGACACTGAAAATATATTCAATCTAACAGCTGGCTTTATGGTATTGGTTTTCAACACCCTCCATCAGATTCACAATAGACTATCATCTTACTAAATTTCTCAAATTAAGTGGAATCAGACTGCTCATTCACATTAAATGGTAGACTCTCAAAGCATACCCTGATGCTTCATGTAACATATGTGCGATTGAATTACTTTGCTACTGACCCATATGTCCTCCCACAGTGTCAGAAAAAAATAATGTTGTCATTATGATAAAATAAAAGTATGAGATCATATCAAGTTAAAATAACTTAAAGTGGTTTTCTTCACACTAAGAATGACCTTATATGTTCATCATATAGTAGATGTATGCAGGCTTTTCTCTACTTTGCTCTATATCAGGTTTTTTCTCTTTGGACCATCAGTACAATGATTAATATTAATTAAATTTGGAAAATTCTGCATAGTCTGTTACCCCTCTTAAAAAGTCATAATATACATTTGAATATTAAATGCTCTGAGATTGATTTAACTTTTTAGTCATTTTACCATGAAACCATGTCTTTCATATAAAACTTATTCTCACTATGTTTTACACAGGTTTAGATGATGATAGATATCCTGATTTTAAATTTTCACTCCATTAGCAATGATTAGAGGTACAGGCATAGTCAGATTGGTGAGAGCTAAAAGGCTACTGGGAAGCTATTGAAGGACTTATTTAAAGTATGATCTAATGTGGTGTACAGTAAGAATAAAGAAACCAAATCCCCTTCTTCTACAGAAAGTTCATTCATCATTTGTACTTTCAACAAATATTAATGAATGCTCATTATATGTGAAGTAATGTGTTAGACACCACAGAGTGAAATTCAAGTTATAAAGTAAATGATACAATGTAAAATGATAAAATGATAAGCCATCTCCAGGATTAGAATCTGAAGATAAAATGTTGGAGAAGAGTTCAGGATGAGGAAATTCAATTTAATTAACACCATTCACTATAGGACCATTTTTGTGCTAGAGAGAGTGTTCCTTCCTGGAGTTACAGAGATGGTTCTGGTACCCTCTGGGCTGCTGGAAAGCAGATAGGTTTGCAGAACAAGAGCTGAAGAAAGCAGAGCAACCTTTGCCCTGAGACAATTCATTAGCTTAAGTATTGAAGGAGATTATGACTGTCTCTAGTTCTATCCACTTACAACAGTTGATCTAATATTTAAGTTCCCATTTTAGAATATTCTATGTGCTAGATTTTAGAAAGGATGTAATTAACGATCGACATTTATATAAAAACATAAAAAAGAAAATTCGAGGAACCCTTTGCCATGGAGCTGACTTGCTCCAAGAGAGGGAATCAAAGTTTCATAAGTTTGCCTTGGCTCCTAATAGATTTCCTAGTTTGGTTTCCAGCCCATAGAATAAACTCCCTTATTTAGGATGTAACTCTGCATATGCATCAATAATTGCAATAACAATGAATGAAATAATTATATACACTGCAGCACTGTAAGTAGTGATAGTTGCTAAGAATGCTGTACTCTGAGATAAAATGTGATTTTTAACTATTAAGTGCAAGATGGTGTCTTCCACTATGTCTTAAATTTATCCCCAGTACCTCCATCATTTCAAAGCCTTTTTTTTTTATTGTAAACAAATGGGTGGGATACATGTTGTTTCTCTGTTTGTACATAGAGTAAAGGCATACCATTTGTGTAATCATAAATTTACATAGAATGATGTTGGTTGATTCATTCTGTTATTTTCCCCCTTCCCCCCACCCCTCCCATCCCTCTTTTCCCTCTGTAGAGTCCTTCCTTCCCCCATTCTTTCCCCCCTCCCTAACCCTCACTCTAACCCTAAAAACTAACCCCTCCCACACCCCATTATGTATCATCATCCACTTATCAGCAAGATCATTCTTCCTTTGGTTTTTTGAGATTGGTTTATCTCACTTAGCATGATATTCTCCAATTTCATCCATTTGCCTGCAAATGCCATAATTTTATCATTCTTTATGGCTGAGTAATATTCCATTGTATATATATGCCACAGTTTCTTTATCCATTCATCAACTGAAAGGCATCTAGGTTGGTTCCACAATCTGGCTATTGTGAATTGAGCAGCAATGAACATTGATGTGGCTGTATCTCTGTAGTATGCTGATTGTAAGTCCTTTGGGTATAGGCCAAGGAGTGGGATAGCTGGGTCAAATGGTAGTTCCATTCCAAGTTTTCTGAGGAATCTCCATACTGACTTCCAGAGTGGCTGCACTAATTTGCAGTCCCACCAGCAATGTATGAGTGTACCTTTCTCCCCACATCCTCGCCAACACCTGTTGTTGCTTGTATTCTTGATAATCGCCATTCTGATTGGGGTGAGATGGAATCTTAGGGTGGTTTTGATTTGCATTTCTCTTATTACTAGAGATGTTGAACATTTTTCCATATGTTTGTTGATTGTTTGTAGGTCTTCTGCTGTGAAGTGTCTGTTCATTTCCTTAGACCATTTGTCGATTGGGTTATTTGTAGTCTTGGTGTTGAGTTTTTTGAGTTCTTTATAGATTCTGGAGATTAGTGCTCTATCTGAAGTATGATTGGCAAAGATTTTCTCCCACTCTGTAGGCTCTTTCTTCGCATTGCTGATAGTTTCCTTTGCTGAGAGAAAGCTTTTTAGTTTGTATCTATCCCAGTTGTTGATTCTTGCTTTTATTTCTTGTGCTATGGGAGTCCTGTTGAAGAAGTCTGGTCCTAAGCCGACATGTTGAAGACTTGGACCTACTTTTTCTTCTATAAGATGCAGGGTCTCTGGTCTGATTCCGAGGTCCTTAATCCATTTTGAGTTTAGTTTCGTGCATGGTGAGAGATATGGGTTTAGTTTCATTCTGTTGCATATGGATTTCCAATTCTCCCAGCACCATTTGTTGAAGAGGCTATCTTTTCTCCATTGCATATTTTTGGAACCTTTGTCTAGTATGAGAAAATTATATTCATTTGGATTTGTGTCCGTGTCCTCTATTCTGTACCATTGATCTCCTGTCTATTTTGGTACCAATACCATGCCGTTTTTGTTACTATTGCTTTGTAGTACAGTTGAAGTTCTGGTATTGCAATACCACCTGCTTCATTTTTCCTGCGAAGGATTGCTTTAGCAATTCTGGGTTTCTTATTCTTCCAGATGAATTTCATGATTGCTTGTTCTATTTCTGTAAGGTACATCGTTGGGATTTTAGTTGGAATTGCACTGAATCTGTATAGCACTTTTGGTAGTATGGCCATTTTGACAATATTAATTCTGCCTATCCAAGAACATGGGAGATCTTTCCATCTTCTAAGGTTTTCTTTAGTTTCTTTCTTTAGTGTTCTGTAGTTCTCATTGTAGAGATCTTTCACCTCTTTTGTGAGATTGATTCCCAAGTATTTTATTTTTTTCGAGGCTATTGTGAATGGGGTAGTTTTCCTAACTTCTCTTTCTGAAGATTCATCACTTATGTATAAAAATGCATTAGATTTATGAGCATTGATCTTATATCCCGCTATTTACTAAATTCACTTATGAGTTCTAAGAGTTTTCTGGTGGAATTTCCTGGTTCCTCTAAGTATATAATCATATCATCAGCAAATAGGGATAGTTTGAGTTCTTCTTTTCCTATTCGTATCCCTTTAATTTCTTTGGTCTGTCTAATTGCTCTGGCTAGAGTTTCAAGGACAATATTGAATAGGAGTGGTGAGAGAGGGCATCCCTGCCTTGTTCCAGATTTTAGGGGGAATGCTTTCAGTTTTTCACCATTAAGAATGATATTAGCCATGGGCTTAGCATAGATGGCCTTTACAATGTTAAGGAACGTTCCCACTATCCCTAATTTTTCTAGTGTTTTGAGCATGAAGGGGTGCTGTATTTTATCAAATGCTTTTTCTGCATCTATCGAAATAATCATGTGATTCTTGACTTTAAGTCTATTGATATGGTGAATTACATTTATTGATTTCCTGATGTTGAACCAACCTTGCATCCCTGGGATGAAACCCACTTGATCATGGTGCACTATCTTTTTAATATGTTTTTGTATGCGATTTGCTAAAATTTTGTTGAGAATTTTTGCGTCAATGTTCATTAAGGATATTGGTCTGAAATTTTCTTTCCTCGATGTGTCTCTGTCTGGTTTAGGTATCAGGGTGATATTGGCTTCGTAGAATGAGTTTGGGAGGGTTCCCTCCTCTTCTATTTCATGGAATACTTTGAAAAGTATTGGAATGAGCTGTTCTTTAAAGGTTTTGTAGAACTCGGCTGAGAAACCATCAGGTCCTGGACTTTTCTTTGTTGGTAGGCTTTTGATGACTTCTTCTATTTCATTACTTGAAATTAGTCTATTTAAATTGTGTAGGTCCTCCTCGTTTAGTTTAGGCAGTTCATACATCTCTAGAAACTTGTTGATGTCTTCAAAATTTTCTATTTTGTTGGAGTATAGACTTTCAAAATAGCTTCTAATTATGTTTTGTATTTCAATGGTGTCTGTTGTGATATTTCCTTGTTCATTCCGAATTTTGGTGATTTGGGTTCTCTCTCATCTTCTCTTTGTTAGTGTGGCTAAAGGTTTATCAATTTTGTTTATTTTTTCGAAGAACCAACTATTTATTTTGTCAATTTTTTGCATTGTTTCTTCTGTTTCAATTTCGTTGATTTCAGCTCTGAGTTTAACTATTTCCTGTCTTCTACTACTTTTGGTGTTGGTCTGTTCTTCTTTTTCTAGGGCTTTGAGCTGTAGTGTTAGGTCGTTTATTTGTTGAGTTTTGCTTCTTTTATTGAATGCGCTCCATGAAATAAATTTTCCTGTAAGTACTGCTTTCATAGTGTCCCAGAGATTTTGATATGATGTTTCTTTGTTCTCATTTACCTCTAAGAATTTTTTAATTTCCTTCCTAATATCTTCTGTTATCCATTCATCATATAATAGCATATTGTTTAATCTCCAGGTGTTGGAGTAATTTCTGTTTTTTACTCTTTCATTTATTTCTAATTTCAATCCATTATGATCTGATAAAATACAAGGAAGTGTCTCTATCTTCTTGTATTTGCTAACATTAGCTTTGTGGCATAATATATGGTCTATTTTAGAGAAGGATCCATGTGCTGCTGAGAAGAAAGTGTATTCACTCTTCGTTGGATGGTATATTCTATAAATGTCTGTTAAGTCTAAATTATTGATTGTGTTATTGAGATCTATGGTTTCTTTGTTCAATTTTTGTTTGGAAGATCTGTCCAATGGTGAGAGAGGCGTGTTAAAATCACCTAGTATTATTGTGTTATGGTCTATTTGGTTTCTGAGATTGAGAAGGATTTGTTTGACATACATGGGTGAGCCACTGTTTGGGGCATAGATATTTATGATTGTTATGTGTTGCTGATTTATGGTTCCCTTAAGCAGTATGAAATGTCCTTCTTTATCCCTTCTGACTAACTTTGGCTTGAAGTCCACTTTATCTGAAATGAGGATGGATACCCCAGCTTTTTTGCTGGGTCCATGTGCATGGTAAGTTTTTTCCCATCCTTTCACCTTTAGTCTTTGGTATCTCTTTCTAAGAGATGAGTCTCTTGCAGGCAACATATTGTTGGATCTTTCTTTTTTATCCAATCTGCCAGTCTATGTCTTTTGATTGATAAATTCAGGCCATTATTAATCAGGGTTATTATTGAGATATGATTTGTATTCCCGGTCATTTGACTCATTTTATTCATTTATTTGTTTATTTTTGACACGACTTGGTTCCTCTTTATTTGAGAGTTCCTTTAGGATAGCTCCTCCCTTTGCTGATTTGCTTCTTTGTTTTTCATATCTTCTTCATGGAATATTTTGCTGAGAATGTTCTGTAATGCTGGCTTTCTTTTTGTATATTCTTTTAGCTTTTGTTTATCATGGAAGGATTTTATTTCATCGTCAAATCTGAAGGTAAGCTTTGCTGGGTATAGGATTCTTGTTTGGCATCCATTTTCTTTTAGGGCTTGAAAAATGTTATTCCAGGCCCTTCTAGCTTTTAAGGTCTGGTTTGAAAAATCTGCTGATATCCATATTGGTTTCCCCCTGAATGTAATTTGGTTTTTTTCTCTCACAGCCTTTAAGATTCTGTCTTTATTTTGTATGTTAGGTATTTTCATTATTATGTGCCTTGGTGTGGGTCTGTTGTAATTTTGTGTATTTGGAGTCCTATAAGCCTCTTGGACTTGATTTTCCATTTCATTCTTCAGATTTGGGAAATTTTCTGAAATTATCTCATTGAATAGGTTGTTCATTCTTTTGGTTTGTTTCTCTAAGCCTTCCTCAATCCCAATAATTCTCAAATTTGGCCTTTTCATGATATCCCATAGTTCTTGGAGATTCTCTTCATGATTTCTTACCATCTTCTCTGTTCGACTTTGTTTTCGAGGTTAAATATTTTGTCTTCAATATCTCAGGTTCTGTCTTCCAGGTGTTCTATCCTATTGGTTGTGCTTTCTATGGAGTTCTTAATTTGGTTTATTGTTTCCTTCATTTCAAGGATTTCTGTTTGGTTTTTTTCCAATATCTCTAACTCTTTATTAAAATGGTCTTTTGCTTCCTGTATTTGCTCTTTTAACTGTCGATTGGTGCGTTCATTCAATGCCTGCATTTGCTCTTTCACTTCATCGTTTGCTTCCCTTATCATGTTAATTATGTACATTCTGAACTCCCTTTCTGACATTTCTTCTGCCATGCTGTCATTGGATTTTATTGATGTAACATCCAGATTTGTTTGAGGCATTTTCTTCCCTTGTTTTCTCATGTCGTTCAGGTATCAGTGGACTGCTGAGATATTGCAGATTTCCTCTATTGACTTATAATGTCCCTGAAGATTGCTAGTGTATCCCCTCTTATCCTTCAGTAGCCTGAAGTCTTAGAGGAAGTTGATACTGCGGCACTCCCCAAGGAAGCTGCCTCTCTAGGGGTGGTGGTCTTCAGGTGGGGTATATTCCCTGATAGTGGGCAGATGTGCCTCCACTTGTTGACCAATGGTCATCTAAAGGGGAACTAGGCTGAGGCAAGGCCTGTTTGGGCCTGTGTCTCTGGTTTTACCGTCCTTGTGGGAAAACCTCACCCGGCGGGGAAGACTCACCTGGTGGAGAGGTCTCACTGGTCAGTTCCCCTCCTAGAGGTTCCCCTCAGTCCACAACTACCGCCTGGGCAGGGCAGCCTTCCCAGGCAACGTTCCCAGGGACCTGGACCTACCTCCTGGGCCTGGGAGCCCTGCCCTTCGCAGACGAGTCTCCTTAGGCAGACCCCCTCAGAGAAGCTGCCGGCAGTCCTGGAACCTTCGCTCCGCCCCTCAGCTTGTCTCTGTGTAGCTTTTTCTAGAAAAGGTGCGTAGGTCCCCGGACCGGACCGTGCTATGCACCTAATCGCCTGGCTATGCGACCCGTCCTCTGAGCAGTCACTTGGAGCCTCGTACATGTGCTCCAAACCCCAGTGACCTGCCGCTGGCCTCTTCCTCCAGGCAGCCACCCGGTGTTCTGTGTGGGCGCTTGGAGACCAAGCAACTCACTGCGCACCTCCACATCCTCCGGACAGCCCCCTCCCCGTTGTTCAGGCAGTTGCTGAGTCCAAATAGCTCGCCACCCCACTCTTTCTCTGGCAGCTGCCAGAGCCCCAGCAGATTGCTCCAAAACCAAGCGCTGTGCTGAGCCGCCTCCTCTAAGATGATCCCAGTTGTCCGTGTTTACCGCTCCAGCGGGGGGAGGGGCGTCTCGCCGAGCAACTCCACTTCACAAATTCCCTGCGTTCCGGGGCTACTGCCCCATCTGGGACGCCTCCCCAATGGGAGAAACTCACCGGGCGGCTTTGAGTTGGTCCCAAGTCACTCACTATCTCCTCTTTTGAATCTTGAGTCCTGGAGCAACATGAAATGCAGCCGCCCTCTAGGCCGCCATCTTGAAACCTCAAAGCCTTTAAGTTGTGGTACAAAAGCAACTTTTTAAATTAGTGTTGACCTACCTCTATCAGACTTGTTCTAAGTATGTGGGTTGTATGTTCATTGATCATCCTGTAATAGTTCAACAAGTTGGTAATATATTTTTAAAAAAACATAGAAATGTAATTAAATCTTTTCTCCTGTATTGATAATCAAAACAATTTTATTTGTATTTTTTGATGTGCCTTTTAACTTTAGTACTCAGTGTTGGTAATGTCATGTAAATTTTTAGGATTACTGTCAAATTTAGAAAGCCTTTATCATGAGCTTTCATGAGCAGGGTGCAGTGGTTACAAGCCTCTAATCCCAGCAACTTGAGAGGCTGAGGCAGGAGGATCACAGGTTCAAGGCCAGCGTCAGCAACTTAGTGAGTCCCTCAGCAACATAGTGAAACCCTGTTTCAAAATAAAAAATAAAAAGAATTGGGATGTAGCTCAGTGATATAGCATCCTTGAGTTCAATTCCTGGGATCAAAAAGAAAAAAGAAAGAAGAAAGAAAGGTCTTTTATGACATGCTCTTACAGAATAATTGCTTTTTTGTAGTACTATAATTTTATGCCTTAGAGGAATTCAAATAAATTTTAGTTTGTACTTACCATTAAAATGTATGATGTGTTTGTAATTGTATATAGAATATGCTTCTAACAGTAGCAAATTTCCATTTTGACTTGGTGTCAGTGAAAACCAAATCCTCAGCTTTAAAATTTTTATATGCCTCATGAATGGAAGAATTTTCCAGTCTAGTATCTGGTTCTGTACATTCCAAACCTTCCCTCTGTTCATTTCCCACATACTTCTGGTGTTCAGTGTCCCCTACATCAGGGTTAATCCCAATAAGATCTCTGGCCCTACACATTGTTATCATGAAGTATGAATCAGTATAGTGGGCAGCTAGAGAACTTCTAGAAACCCAAGACAGATGGGAATTACTGAACGATATCCTAAGTAACTGTGAAGAACATAAATATACCTCACCAGATCCAAACTAAATCTACCTTCCCTAACTGGATATCAAAAAAATACTCATGATCCACTACAGTGGCATTTGACCAGGGATAAAATAGAATGAAGAAAAAACTGAAACAAAGGGAGATAGAAGATTTAACTAATTGTGATATAAATATCTTATTTCTTCAATGGATAAATAATAGTTTTTCTAAAACTCAAGCTCGGTGAACACATTGCTAGGGTTGAGGAATAGCACCTTGGGAAATGCTCATAGAATTGAGGGGTTAGGAACCTAAAACTTCATTAGCTCATCACTGGGTTTCGACTTCCTCCTGTTTCTAGATGACTTAAGCTTTTGCTATTCACACTATACCTACCATATGTTGCATAGCTTCTGGTTACTTAGAGTCTCTGTCACTCCCATGGAATCCTTTCTACATCCAAAGGTTTTTTACTGCATCTTTCAGCTTACTCTGTCCCAGCTTATTCCTTTTCCCTCTAGAACTGTTGCTCTTGGTTTAAGCACCAATGCCTGCAACAGTCACCTATCATCAGGGTATGGGATGGTTGGAGACAGTGTCACATGATCTAAATAGAACTGCTCCAAGGCACCACTAGGTCTTAACATCTGCAAAGCAGGAATGTGAGTCAAGGAACAAAAACACCTGGGATAGTGGAATCTGCCACCCTTATTAATGGTGAAGAGATTATATTTACAGTAATAGCACCTCTTAATGACTGTGTTCCTCACAATGTCTTTCCATCACAATGAATCCTTTTCATCAGAATATTAGTAACTGTCATATTGATATATTACCTTTAAAATGGTTATAAATGTACCATTGTGGGAGAATGTATTTTGGGAGAGGAAACTGCTCCCCTGACCTCAGCTCTGCTTCCAAGGGACTGTCATTCACTCTCACCCAATGGGACATGGGGGCACACAGGACCCATGACTTCCCTTACTAGTGTAAATATATACTCAATTTGCTTGTATCATGTCAGATTTCTCATCTTGCAAAGTTGTTTGTATCTAAGGGAAAACATTGTGAGCTGTCTAGAGTTATGTGAACATCTGTCTCCTTCTGGGGTCATCACTGAAATTTCTGCCTCCACCCAGATCTTCCTCCTCTGAATTTCCCATGAAACTATCCAAGACTCATTAGTCTAAAGTCACTCTTATTCCAGATCTGCTTTAGCTCTCTTATTAATTTTCCCAGTGAATACCACTACTCTTTCTCCACTTCTGCTTCCCAATATACAAAGCTTGACTTGTACTTTCTCTTCTTGTTGAGTTGGTCAGTAATATTTATCGGTTCAAAGTCTGAATATCTCTTGAATCCATCTGTTCCCCTCCATCCCACTGCCACTATCATTAGGATGGCCATTAGCAGTGCATGATGAATTAAGGCATCAACTCTGCAGCTGGTCACTCTTCCACCCATTCCACCCCACCCTCATTTCTGTTTAAATAATTTTAAATTGCTACCAAATCATCTCTCTAAATCACTAATCTCTTCTTGTCATTCCTGCTTATAATTTTTTAATAACTCCCAAGAACTTTTAGGATGATGTCCAGTACTTTTAGCATTCCTTCCATACCCATCGGTCCTTTCTTACTGTTGTCTTCTACCATTCTTAAGACATTTCAGTCCATTAGACAAGTCTCTTAACTCCAGATCATTCTAGCTCCTGAAACACTCTCTTGTCATTACTTAGGTGCCTTCCTTTTCAATCCCAACAAGCAATCTGACATAGGAACTCTCAGAACATACCTATACCTGTACCATGGCTGCCCATTGGGCAATAATCGGCATTAGAATTATGTCATTATCGTTAGTATTAATTAGACATTTACTGAATGCTGGACTCTCTTCTTTCACTTAATCCTCACAAAATCTCATGAGGTTGAGTTCTTTAATTTTCCCAGGGTTTTGTGATATTAATTTGCCCAAGGTGACACTGCTAGTAAATTGCAGGGCTATGATTTAGTTCTGAGTTGACTTAATAGATTCCAAAGCTATTTCTGTTTAGTCTAACTCCTATCCATTTATCACATTTTCTTTTAAAGCCTTATTTTGTTATTTAGTTGTAAGTGGACACACTACTTTTATTGATTTATTTTTATGTGGTGCCGAGGATCAAACCCAGTGTCTCACACATGCTAGGTGAATACTCTAACACTGAACCACAACCTCAGCCCTATTTATCACATTTTTTTTGATACAATCTTTTTCCTCATTCTTTCCTATCAAACTTTGAGATATTCCTCAAGGAGGTAACAGACCAAGCCTGATTTCTCTGTCTGAGCACCACCCAACATGTAGACTAACACATGGAAAACTGTCACTTAAAAGTCTTTATTGCCTGAGTGACAAATAAACAATGAATTTATTAATAACTTTTAATAACTTTGGTGTTCTTTTTAAAAATGCATTTATTTTATTTATTTTATGTGGTGCTGAGGATCGAACCCAGTACCTCACATGTACAAGGCAAGTGCTCTACCACTGAGCCATAACCCCAGCCCCCAACTTTGGCATTCCTAATGACATTGTTTAATTAGATTTAGAGATCTGTGGCAGGTACAGTTTGTCTCTCCTTACTATACTGTTTCCTCCATCTCAGGTTTCTGTTTCCCAGCTAATTGACACAATCTTGTCTTTAGTTCCTTCTGAAAATTTTCTATCTTTAAGTCTAAGAACATTTGTTATGATGCTCAAAAATATTTTAACCAATGTTGTGCTTTTCTACATTATTAACTTTGAGAATTTTTTACAGGAGAGAAAGGATGATGGTGATAACATGAGTCTTTCATGTAAAAAACAAACTTCCAAGGAATTTCTCAAGTGTAGCTTCACGGGAAAAGATAATAGAAATAATGAGGTTATGGCCTCCTGTTCTATCATTTTATAGCTTACAGTAAAATAATGCTATAATTTTTATAAGGGTAAGATTATATATTACATCTTTTTTCCTCATAGAACCTCTCTCATGAATTCTGTTCTGCTCCATCACATTTTAGCTTTGCTGTCCATAAATCAACTTATGTCAATCATCTGAAATGAGCTTATGCTTTTAAAAAAATTGTTATTTTACAAAAACATTTTATCTTCTTACTTCATCTTCAATTTATCTCTTAGTTTGCATGATTAACTCTTTAACACTTTAAAGTCTTTTCCCTCTTATATTTCCAACCAATAAAATGTAATTATGGCAGATAATGGTTGTAAGGAATTTTACTAATATTTTATGACCTCATGGTCCCACAGCTGGAAGGATGCAGGTTTAACATTTCTGGAGCTGCTTTGAACCTACAGGAGCACAGTTCTAAAACACATGAGGGTTTTATCACCAGGTTCATATCAGCCTCTGAAGTGGTGCCCTGTTGATCTGGATCTCTTTCTCAATTGCCAGATGATGAATTTATTCAGGCCTTCCTTTACAGCCACCATTCTCTCAACCCACCTAAGCATCTTTCAACAAACAGTCTGAGTATCTTAATCAGTTCTTCTCTATCATCACCTCTTCTGTCAGGACCCTGGCCTTATGCCCAGTGGTGTAATAAACAAAATATTTCCACTAAAGCTCATCAGTGAAATTTCCACTAGATTTCTAGGTGCCTCCATTGAGAGCTGCAAAAATTCCCATTACAGGAGCTGGACAAATGAAGTATTTTTCAGTATTCCTGGCTCACTGAAATGGAAAACCAATGCTCACCCTTTTATCCATGCCCCCTTTTCCAAATTGTCTCCCTTGCTTCCTATCTCCTTTGATTCAACTCTTTCTTCTTCTCCCTTCACACCTTTCTTGATTAGAATTTCCCTGATATTCCCTCTTTTTTCCAGAGCTAGACCTCCCTAAGGGCCCCACCATGTTTGTTTCCTCCAACCTCATGAGGTAAAGGTTAAGGCTCTAGTATATATAGCTGCATCTTTTTCTCCTTGGTACTCTACAGTTCCAGCTACATTCAAAAATTAACAGAAAGCAGAAATCCTTTTCCCCCTGTTATGGTTCAGATATGAGGTGTCCCACAAAAGCTCTTGTGTGAGACAATGCAAAAAAGTTAATGATGTGTATTAATTGGGTAGTAACTATAGGCAGGTAGGGTATGGTTGGAGGAGGAAGGTCACAGGGAGTGTGCCTTTGGGGTTTATACTTTTTCCCTGGTGAGCAGAGCTCTCTTTTCTTCCTGCCTGTCATAGTCTGAGCTGTTTTCCTACCATGATGTTCTGTCTTGCCTCAGGCTCAGAATTATGAAATTGGCCATTTATGGACTTAGACTTCTGAAACTGTGAGCACCAAATGGACTTTTCCTCCTCTATATTGTTCTTGTCCAGACCTTGGATAACAGTGATAAAAAAACTGACTAAAACAGAAATTGCTATTGATATTTAGGGACATTTGCTGTGACTGACCTGACCATGTGGTTTGGAAGCATTTGGAGCTAGTTTGTGGAGGAAGAATTTTGAAAAACTTAGAGATGCAAGTTGGAAAATCTTTAGAGTGTTGTAAGTGGAGGTTACTGAAAGATTCTGCTAGAACTTAGAGACCTGAATGTTGATAGAATTGTGGACAGTAAGACTGGGCTCATAAGGTATCAGAGGAGGAGGACTTTATTGGAAATTGGACTAGAAACCATTCATGTTATATTTTGGCCTAGAAGTTATCTACATTTCTTTTCATGTCCTGAGACTTTCTGTGAGGCCAAATTTAAAGGAGATGGGCTAATTAATGTGGTAGAGGAAATTTCAGGGCAGCACAGCATTGAGACCATGGCATGGATATTGTTGTCAGCTTTGAGCCAAGTTCGCTATTATAATCAGGAGCAAAGCCATAAAGAAGAATGAAATTATGGCATTTGCAGGTAAATGGATGGAGTTGAGAATATCATGCTAAGTGAAAGAAACCATTTCCAAAAAACCCAAAGCCAAATGTTTTCTCTGATAAATGGATGCTGATAAATAATGGACTGGAGGGGAGGGGTAAGGGAAGAATGGAGGAACATTGGATTGTGTAGAAGGAAATGAGGGGTTTGTGGGGGGAAGAAAAGGTGGTGAAATGAGACAAACATCATTACCCTATGTATATGTATGATTACATGAATGGTATGACTCTACATCATGTACAACCAGAGAAATCAAAAGTTGTACTCTATTTGTGTGCTATGAATCAAAATGCATTCTGCTGTCATGTATAACTAAATAGAACAAACAATAAAAAATAAATAAAAATAAAATAAAAATAATCAGAAGCTGAAAGCAGAGAAGAAACATGTGAAAAATGTGAGTTACACTGGGGCTAAGGAAGATGTAGTTGTTGAAGATATTACAGCCATTAAACAAATGGTAAGTTCTTTGAAAAGACACAATAGGAAAGATGTCTTGAGGGCAACTCAAGAATTGTCAAGATCCCACCCATATTAGGCTCAAGGGTGTAAAAGTAAAAATTCCTTTGAGAAGAGACCACAGGGGCATCCTGTTTACACAGGGGTCCCTAGGATGCTCTGTCACTCTGCTTAGCTGCCTAGGAACTCAGAGGTTACTTCAGCCATGGTCCCAGGCTCTTGGCTACTGCTCAAGATGGTGTCAGACCTTGGCATCAAAATGTGGTACTGGTTCTGTAGGAACAGAGGATACTGGAGTTAGGGAGTCATGGAAGCTTCCACTAAGATTTTTAAAGGAAGATCTGAGAGGTCAGGCAGAGTGTGGCAGTTTCAGAGCCTCTGTGGGCTACCCCTGAGAGAATGTGTAAAGATGTGAGAAGGAAAGTGAAGTTGCAGTGGATACAACCAAGATTAAGGGATGCCAGTACCACAGGATGTCTGCTAAGGAAAACTGCAGGAAACATGCAGAAACAAACCAAGAGAGATGTCATGTTGGTTACAACTAGCAAGGCCCTAGGGACAGCACTACATCAGCCCTTTGGAGAGAACATTACAATGCCATATGTCCCAGATACTGGATGTGGAGCTACAGGATTTTGCCTAACTGGATTTCGATCTTTCTTTGGTCCCATTGCCACTTGCCGCCGACCAGCGGGACAAACAACATGAACTCTTCAGAAGTTCATGAAGCAGCTTCCGCTTTATTCGGATAACACCCTCAATATATCAGCAGTCTCATGCATAAGCAATTGTAACCAGATATGTCCATCCAATCCTATTAAAGGTCAAGTGATCACGAGCTCAAGCATATGTGTAAGATATATCTGTCCACGCGATAGGTGGCTGAACTAATTATCATACAGCCAATGGTAAACGCTTCCTGTTTCTCTCAAGGAGCATTCAGCACGCCCTTTGGCTCTCTGCCAGTCGCCATCTTGGATGCATGTGGCGTAACCCTGGGCCCCGGGTCTCCCCCGCCACATTTCCCCCTTTCTTTTTATAAAAAAGACCGTGCCTGTCTTAGGTTGTCCACGGCAGAGCAACATCCTTACCCCTCATTGGACAATGAGGCTCTAGCCCTCATTTCCTGTCTTAGGTTGGTATGAGCTCCCCATGAATGTTACCGTCTTTGACTACCGGTCCAGCATATTTAACCAGACTTGGGGGGATGAGCCAGTATCAATTGCGATGAGATCTCTGCGCCAATGTATACCATTTTGTATGAACACCGTATGCACAGAACAGACACAACACACAATAGACCTCCCCCGGACAAAAACCCAAATCATTCTTTTCCCCATTGAACAGCGGACAGGAGAAATGTGGCCAATTGTTGTAAAAATAGGAGGATATAGAATAGAAGAGTTGGTAAGGGGTACAGGATAGGGCCACATCTTTACTATCCCCCATAGTTCACGCGAGTCTCCTCCATTAACTTGGTGAGAAATCGCCAACACCATCAGTGGGAGAAGCCTCCTCATCTTCTTCCTGTTTTTGGGTCTCTGTTGAGGCCTTGACCAATCTCTCCGGCACCCAAATTGGCGATTGTGCGTCCTGCGGGAAAACACAAACAGACCCTCGGGCCCAGATTAACACTGGATCCGGGCCTTTCCATTGTCCTGATAGAATGTCCTTCCAGAGCACTTGAGGTAGATGTTTTTTATTAGGCTCTGAATAACGGTCAGCAGCCGATCGGCCCTCAGAATCGAGATTTAAAAAATTTAAGATGAACAAGGCAACAGATAATTTGGGGATCTGTATGATGCCCCTATTCCCCCTTTTTGTTTATAAAGCATGTTTTTAAGCATTAAATGGGCACGCTCAACAATGCTTTGTCCAGTAGGATTATAGGGAATTCCTGTGACATGTTGAATACCAAAGGTGGAACAAAATTGTTTGAAGGCCTGGGACGTATATCCAGGACCATTATCTGTTTTAATTTGTTTGGGAACCTCCAGGATGGAGAAAGAGTGTAAACAGTGTGTTATTAGCACATTTAGCACAAGACTTGACTATGTCCCAAGCTGTTGCCTTGGTAATTTTATAGTGTGTACGTAGAGTGGAAGCATTTACATGAAACTTTGAATGAAAATTTTTTGCATTTTCAAGTGCATCAAAGATATGTGGGTCTCTAGTGGCCATGTCTGTTAAATCATTGTGTAAACTTAGAGGACCTAGAAGGCCAGTATGAGCCCGAACATGCCCAATAAAAAAAGGATCTTTTCTGTCCCAGATAAGTTTTTGTAAGCATTGTAAATATTTAGTAATAGTGGAGGTGAGGGAAATCAGACCAGTTAATTCTAAATTTTGAATAGCATTAACAACGTATTTGCTATCAGAGAATAGGTTAAAAGGCTCATGGTGCGTTTTGAATACTTCTATAGATACTAATAGTTCTGTTTGTTGTGCAGATAGAGTATTAAACAGCAATGTTTCTGTAACATTATCTATAGTAATAGCACCCGTACCATTTTTTGATCCATCAGTAAATATAAGGGTAGCTCCTATAGTAGGTTCTTTTTGGGTGACTTTAGGGAAAATTATAGGATGTTGACTCCAAAATTGGAGAAGAGGATCAGATGGCAAATGATTGTCAAACTTTACAAACACTAGTAAAGACTATAGCCCATGAATTTGAATTATTAATAAGATATTATATCTGATCAGTAGTATATGGAGTAGTGATTGTTGAGGGATGTGATCCAAAGGTGGAAAGGGATACTTTTAATGCCCTAAGGATTAATTCTGCCACAGATTCAGTAAACAAGAATAAGACCTTTTTAGGGGCATAATTTGTGTGAACCTATTGAATAGGACCCTTTTGCCAAAACACTCCTGTGGGTAACTTATTTGTGGCCAGGACAATGAATGATAGAGGCTTAGCTAGGTCAATATGATCAAGTGAACCTTTTCCATAGCTGTTTCAACAAGCTTGAGAGCTGTTCAAGCCTTAGGGGTAAGCACCCGCTTAGAAAGGGGGTCAGAATCACCTTTAAGAATATCAAACAGGGGGCCCAAACTTGAGGTGGGTAAATGAAGGTAAGGTCTAATCCAATTAATATCACCCAAAAGTTTTTGAAAATCATTTAAAGTTCTAAGTTTGTCCACCCGAATGGTCATTTTTATGGGCTTAACCTTAGTTGCATTTATGATAGATCCCAGGAAGTTTTGGTGTCTGTCATTTGTACTTTATCAATGGCAATATGTAAGCCCCATCTTTCCAGTGACTTTAGTAAGGAATTATAACATTGCTCTAAGACAGGTTTTTCCTTATGAGCTAGCAAAATATCATACATATAACGATAGATTAAAAGTTGAGGGTTAATTTGTTGATACAAACTGGGTGGAAATTAATCTGATTACCTTGCCCTTCATATGGTCCTTGGCCTGTCAGCATGTTTAGATTCCATTGAGGATTGCCCGCAACTGCATTACGTCGGGCAGTATCAGAACATAACTCCTGGTTAGCCACCTTCCACATGAGATATTGTCCCCCAGATAAATATACTTTTGCTAAATTACCCCAATCAGTCGGAGTAAGATTTTGACTTGCAACATTCTCTGATAAAGAAATGGTAAATGCAGTTTGTACTCCATAGGACATAACTGCCTCTTTTAACTGTTTTACTAATTTTATATCTAATATTTGATGATATCTCTGATTGTTTTGATCTTCAAATACCGGGAATATTGGGAACACTGATCGAGATTCTACATCAGCCCACTGTCTGGGGGCCGCCTCTGTGCAGCAGGTACATGTGCCCCTACAACTTGGAAAAGAGTGGTGACCTGGATTATATGCCGGAGGGCGTGGTGTGGTAGGGGTTAAATGCCACTGAGGGATCTTCTTTTCTAGCTCTGTCTCAGATAGCTCCTGTTCTTCAGAGTTACATCCCTGTTCTGAGTCTGAACATCTACTTTCTCTTTTAGAAGCTCGACTTGATTGTTCTTCTTTTATAGTTTCTAGTATCTTTTCCCTTTCTCTTAACTGTTCTTGAAATTTTGGTTTTTTGGAAGTCAGACAGAAATGAACTAATGTCCATATCACCACAACAACAACAAACAGAAACGAAACAAGAAAAGGTAACACAAATAACACCTTATACATATTCATTTACTATAGGATGTCCTTTGCTGTTCTTGGGACAACCTTTCATTACATTCCCTCACTAGGGGAATCTTCCGTTACGTTCCCTCTCTAGCAAAAACTTCCGTTAAAACCTTAAGGCAACCGTTTCCTCTAATAGGGAAACCTGCTAGTTGACTGTGCTAGTGAAAAATTTTCTTCTTTATTACTTACCTGAGTGCTCACCATTCCCTGTACGGGCCACCACTTGCCGCTTGCCGCCGACCAGCGGGGTAAATGACACGTACCCTTCAGAAGTTCATGAAGCAGCTTCCGCTTTATTCGGATAACACCCTCAATATATAAGCAGTCTCATGCATAAGCAATTGTAACCAGATATGTCCATCCAATCCTATTAAATGTCAAGCGATCACGAGCTCAAGCATACACGTAAGATATATCTGTCCACACGCTAGGCGGCTGAACTAATTATCATACAGCCAATGGTAAACGCTTCCTGTTTTTCTCAAGGCGCATTCAGCACACCCTTTGGCTCTCTGCCAGTCACCATCTTTGGATGCATGTGGCGTAACCCTGGGCCCCAGGTCTCCCCTGCCACATCCCATCCCTTCTTTTGATGCCCCTATTGGAATGGAAATGTTTACTTTGTGCCTATGTATGTCGGATGTATGTAGCTTTCTTTTGATATTTACAGGAGTCATTCTGGGTTTGCTCAGAGTCTCAGAGAGAGTTTTGGACTTGAACTTTTGGGTGATTCTAGAAGTGTTAAGGCTATGGGTATGCTTGAAAATAAACTAAATACATTTTGCATTGTGAGATGGGCATGAGTTTGGGGGACCAAGGGCAGAATTTTGTGCTTTGGATGTATAGTATCCCCAAAAGCTCAAGTGTGAGACAATGCAGGAGTTTTCAGACTTGAAATGATTGGGTTATGAGAGCCTTAATCTAATAAGGAGATTAATCCATTGATAGGGATTAACTGGGCAGTAATTTTAGGCAAGTGGAGTGTGGCTAGAGAAGGTAAGTCACTGGTGGGGTTTATATTTTGTCCCTGGTGAGAAGAGCTCTCTCTACTTCCTTTTTGTCATTTTCTGAACTGCTTTTCTCTGACACATCATTCTGCCATGATAATCTGTCTCACCTTGAACCCGGAGCTATTGAGTCAGCCATTTATGGACTGATACCTGTGAAACTGTGAGCCAAGTAAACATTTCCTCCTCTATGTTGTTCCTATCAGGTCTTTTGGTCACAGTGGTGAAAAAAATTGACTAAAACACCCTTTAAGAGCAAAGAATTTTGTAACTTAAAAATCATGCCAGCTACAGTAAATGCCTCTTGTTTACTACCCTTTGGCATCTACCACACACCTCAACGCAGATGTTTCCTCCTTTTACTTAGATAAAAGGTACCAAGTTGTCACCAAACCCACATGCAAAGGTAGGAATGAAGGACAGTAGCGACCACACAGAAGCATTTGGCACCAAGTGACAGGGGCACTTTTCTAAATCTCTATGCACATCTATAGTTTAAGTCACAGAGTCAACTTTACAGGTTTAATCTTGGACCACCCTGTGTGCTGGATTGTAAATTCCAGTCAGGCCAAGCAACAGTTGAGTTGGGAGGAGAGGATCCTTTTTAGATGAGGGGAGAAAGTATGCCACCCTTGAGTTTCAGTACATTTTCCCTTTGGAGAAAAGAAAGGGGGAGACTTGGGAAAAATAGAATAGAAAAAAGAGTTCTCTATGGCTCAAGTTAATTTAAAACTAGTGTCGTACTACTGTAAAGATCACTTCTAGCAGTGACCAAGATTTTACACAATAGTGTATTATGTTTAGATGTAGGAGACCTTTTGGAAAGTAGAGAACACAGTACCACTCGTGTCAATTAATGCAATCTGGGGTTATTCCTTGCCTGACAATTTCATGGCCCTGAATAGTGTGGTTTGGCTTTATTCCTTTTTGAAAAACAACTACTTTTGGAAAATATTTCTGCTTTCTCTAAAGGGTCTTAAGCAGAGAAAGTTATAGAGAAATTACTGAACTAATTTATCATACATAGCTTTGCATTGGGTTGTTTAGCTTTTGTTGGGAATATATAGTTTTGAACAAATAATATATCTAGTACCAATTTGCAAGACATGCAGGTTGAAAACAATTCAATCATGTTTTAGTTAGTTCTTCTAAACACATCTTCTCTTCACCGATTTATGAAGGTTTGGGTTTACAGAGCAATCCTGTGTTCTCTTTACGAATGTGTGATAGAAGAGAGAAATCATTCAACTTTTGGTGAAGAATATCCTATTCAAAGGACATGTCCAAAAATGTAAAAATTATATGACTTTTTGCTGTGACTTTCTTCAATGAAAAGTTCCTGTTTTTGGTAGTAACCTTTAGCTGATTCAAATAAGCAAAAGTTATTATTCAGTGTCTGTTATATTCTACTCAATTGTATTTTGTTCCACTACAGTGACTAGAATCCTATAGATACAGAATGAAGTTTTGAGTACATGTTCTTGATCTGCCATTTAATATATGTATGTTCATGGGAACGATTCGGATTTCCTCGTTTGTAAAATGGGAGTCACAATAATATGTTCTTCCCAGGGAATGTATTAATCAGGTTCACATTACTGATGAAATACCCGAGGCAATTCATTTGTAAGGAGAAAAGATTTATTTAGCTCATGGTACTGGAGGCTCTAGTCCAAAATCAGGCAACCTCATTCATCCCTTTGAACCCACTTTGAGGGTACCAGTTGGCCATATGTGGAATACATGGCAGAACAAATCACTCACATCATTAATCAGGAAGCAGAAAGCTAAAGGATTGGTTGGGGTCTTACAGTCCCTTTTGGAGGCATGTCCTCAAAGAGAAATCTCACTTTCTAAAGGTCCATTGCACTACTCTGTGGACCAAGTTTTTAACACATGTATTTTGAGTGACAGTACCAGTATTCACACCACCCACATCAGGAAGACTGTGGGGTTTGAATTTGAGAATGTATGTGAAATGTTTTATAACCAAAAAAGTTTTATAACCAAAAAAAGATTTATTTACTCATCCAAAAAACATATTTACCAAGTTCCTACTAGGTACAAAGTATTACCCTAAGTACTGGGATGGTAAGTGGAAATCAAACTCCATATTTATGGCACTTTGCCAAAAAGGAGAAGCCATATTCAAAGTTAAACAATGAAATAACTGTTATAATTAAAGTATACATGAAATGCAGGGAATGCAGAGGAAAGCACTCAACCCTGCCTGGGGTTGTCATAAAAGCTTCACAGAGAACATAGGCATTTGAGCTAAATTGAAGGATGAGTGAAATTTTGCCAAATAATCAAGGAGTGGGAATTGATCCAGAGAGAAGAAAGAGAATGTGTGCAGACCCAAAGGCATAAGGGAACACACTAAGGAGGGGTAAAGATGACTTCAGAGAAATGATGGGGAAGAAAAATGAGACACCCTTTAAGAAGAATGAGAAGTAGCTGTCTGAGAAGTAAATGGAAAACCAGGGAAAACAATATTTTTGAAATTAGAGAAGACAGTTCCAAGAAAAGAGTGGCAAGGGTGACAAATACAACTGAGAGATCATACAAGAAAAAGCCTGAAATATCTTCACTGGATTTAAAAAACTGGAGGTCTTGATAATCTTAGTAAGTATCAATTAAGAGATGAAAGAAGTGTTACCACATTGTTTTGAAGGGCGAACAGGAAGTCAGGATGTGAGAACACTTAAGTATTTGATTGCCTTCAATTGAGAATGTATAGAAAAACTGGATCATGTCAGAGAAGTATAAGAAGTATTAGGGAAGGATGATTCTTACCTTCAGCAGCTTGGCTAGATGGAACCACATAGGACTATAAGTAGAGAATGCAGAACTATTTTAAGGAGTGTTTAAATTTGAATAGAAAAGACTGGAATATGTTTTATATTTTCACATATAACAAATTATAGTATTTAGAGAATTTTGAGTCCCTACAAAGGACATCTTGGTGGTTTTACAGATTAAGAAGTGAGTGTGCTTATCATAGACTATAGCTGAAAATAAATTCCAGAAACATGGGCCACTTTCTTTAAATGGGAGGGATTCAGTATTTCACTTAAGTATATTGAGCACCTACATGCGTGAGTCACTGAACTAGTTCCTGGTGATACATTGTATTCAGGGGAGTTGTGATCCCTGCCATTCTAGAACTTGTAGTCCAATGAATGAGGTAGACACCAAGGAAAACATAAAAACAATTATTGAAACAAAATTATTTTCAGTTTCACCTTGTTTAAAGAATCTCACTTCCATCTTTCAAATTTTTCATATCACAGCTATTAACTAAATATCCCATATTGCGATCCACAAAGCTTTCTCACTTTATTTCAACAGATATGTAATGGAGGCTAGAATAGCATAAGGCAATTGACTAGGCATAGAAGGAAGCAAGGATTCCTAAGACACAGGTTCTGCCATGATGGAACTTAGAAGTAATTGTAAAAGTTGGGCATAAACCCTTGAAGGGTAAAATACAACATAGGATCACATATAAGAAATTTAAATGAGAGGTAGATAAAACATTTTTATAGAAGTTCTACAGGTTTACTATGATATACATAAATGTACATTTTATTTTTGTCATTTTTGGATTGACATAAAGCACATATTGGATACAGATGATATTTCTAATTTATC